>NC_065583.1:53157560-53497560 GCF_024542745.1 Macaca thibetana thibetana | reverse complement strand
ATTTTAAGAGTCTGAGGATTAACCTTTTTCAAAACCAACGCTTTAAAATTTTATTCAAAGAATTTCATTGTACTTCGCTTATTTCAAATGTTTGTTGTTTCATGAGGAAAAGGAAGTAATACAGAAAGTTTGAGAAATAGGGAAGGTAACTTAAATACCTCAAACCCTTAACCTGTTTGCATTTGTGTACATTTTTAAACTAAAATTTTGTATCCTTCTCTCCCTATCTAGCATTAAGTAACATTTGCAAATAATCAGTTTCATATACCACCTATAGAATATTCATATAATTATAATACTTTAAAGTATATGTACCATAACTTGCCATTTCATGCTCTTTGTACACTTTTTAGTCCATTTACATTTATTGTGATTTGGTTGTAATTAGGCCTGACATCATGTTGTTTCCTATTACCTGTTTTTTGTTTCTCAAATTCTTCTTTCCTGCCATTTTTTTGTGCTAAGATTTTTTGGCCTTTCATTTAATTCTTTATTGAATGTCTAGTTATGCATCTTTGCATTATTATTTGGTGGTTACTCTACTTTGAATATTGAATTTCTTCAGCTGAAATATAGGAATTTTAAAACACAGTACTTTGTCTTTTCTTAGTGCTCCTGTCATCTAGATGATAAATATGTTGTATTTGTTGCTTTCAATAGTTACATGGCTTTAAAAAACAGAAGAGAAAAAATATGTATGGTTTTAAAATATTTTCATTTATATTCATTCTTTATTTATCAGACTGCTTCCCTTCATTGGGCACTTCTTGTAATGGAGGTCAGTTGGCAACAAGTTCTCTTAGTTTTTGTTTATCTAAACATGTCTTTATTTTACTGGCGTTTTGAAGGATAGCTTTGCTGGTTATAGACTTCTTAGTTGACAGCTTTCTTCTTTCAGCTGTTTTGGTATGCCATTTCAATGTCTTCTGACCTTTGGTGTTTCTGGTAAGAAGTCAGCCAACTGTGTAAGATGTTATTTTTCTCATTGCTTTCCAGATTTTCTCTTTACCTTTGGCTTTCAGCAGTTTGTGCCTCAGGAGTTTTTCTTTTTGTGTATCCTTTGTGAGTTTAAGTTTCTTGAATCTGTAAGTTGATATTTTTAACTTTTACTCCTTCTGCCATTTCCATTCTGCTATTAAGTCCACCTAGTGAATTTTTCATTTCAAATTTTTTTTTTCATGAATTTCTTTAAAAATTTATTCCAGGTCTAGAATTTCTAACTTAATAGTTTTCGTTTCTCTATTAGATTCTATCTCTGTTACTCATTGATATATTTACCTTTGCTTTTGTTTAACTGTTATTACAGCTATTTTTGGAGTCTTTGTCTCCTGAATTTAACATGTGGGCCACATGGAGGTAATTTCTAATGACTGCTTGTTTGTTTGTTTTTTTTTTTTTCTTGAGTGTGTGTTACATTTTCCTGTTTATTTGGATGTCTAGCAGTTTTTTGGATGGAAACTGGCCATGCAGATACTACATTATATTTGGCTTTGGGTTTTGGGTTGGTTTTTTAAAATATTCTTCTGAAGATTATTGTTGTTAGGTGTTTTTTTTTTTTTCTAAAAGGCACTTTTTATCTAGGCTCAAACTTCAGACTTTCCACCCCCATCCACTCCCCTCCCCATACACTAACTGATATCTCTGTTCTGTATTTTATGGTTTCCAGCTACTTATTTTTAGGTTGGCCCCTTGTGTAATTTGGTGGCCTGCAGAGATTCGGGGGCTTACCCTTGCTATCATTCTACTTTTTCTAAGAATTTTCACTTAATTTCCAATTCCTCTGTTGACTTTGGGCTCTATTTCCTGATATTTCAAGTTACTAGGACTTTACTCTCAACCATTTAAGCTATCCACAGTTGAGAAAGGCTCTCAGTTAAAAAGCAGCAAAGTCAGGGATCTGACAAAGTGCAGCTACATGTATCATGAGTATTTTCTTTCCTGTCTTTGCTTCTTTTTCATTTACTCTGGTTTCTTTTCCATCCACATACAGTCATATGTTGCTTGACAACTGGGATACTTTAGAGAAATACATGATTACGTGATTTTGTCATTATGCGTAATGATACAAACCTAGAGAGCATATTCTACTACACACCTAGGCTATATGGTATAGCCTGTTGCTTCTAGGCTACAAATTGGTACAGCATGTTACTGTACGTGGTTGGAACATAATGATAAGTATTTACATATCCACACATATAAACCTAAACAGTAAAAATACAACGTAAAAAGTAAAATGGTACACCTGTGTAGGATACTTACTATTGAATGGAACTTGCAGGACTAGAAGTTACTCTGAGTGACTGGTGAGTGAATGTGAAGGCCTAACACATTACTGTACACTACTATAGACTTATAAACACTGTAAACTTAGGCTACATTAAATTTATTTAAAAATATATTTTTCAATAATAAATTAACCTCAGCTTGTTTAACTTTTTACTTTATAAACTTCTAGATTGCTTAAAACTTTTTGACGCTTTTATAGTAACATTTGGCTTAAAACACAGACATATTGTACAAGTGTACAAGAATATTTTCTTTGTATCCTTATTCTATAAACCTTTTTCTATTTTTTAACATTTTAGTTTGTTTTCTTTTAAACATCTTTTTTTGTTAAAACGAAGACACAAACATACACATTAGCCTAAGCCTATAAAGGTTCAAGATCATCCATATCACTGTCTTTCACCCCACACCTTGTCCCACTGGAAGGTCTTCAAGGACTATAACACATGGAGCTGTCATTTCGTATAATAACAGTATATATTCCTTCTTCTGGAATACCTCCTGAAGGATCTGCCTGAGGCTGTTTTACGGTTATTTTTTTTTTTTTAAGTAAGTAGAAGTAAGCTCTAAAACAATGATAAAAATTGTAAGTACATAAATCGGTAACATATTTATTATTGTTATCAAGTGTTATATACTGTGAATAATTATATCTGCTATGCTTTTATATTACTGTCAGCTTAGTAATTTCTCACAAACACGTGAGAAATGCATTGCACTATGCTCTTGCAATGGCTACCACATCAGTAGGAGAGGAATGTTTTAGCTCCATTATAATCTTATGGGACTATTGTATATGCAGTTCATTGTTGACAGAAACATTATTATGTAGCACTCGAGGGGATTTAACTCTTGGCGTTTCTACTTAATAGTTTGTGGGACCTCTATGAAAAGGACTTCACCTCTGACCCTCAGTTTCCTTATATGAAAAATGGGAAAGGTGATAGAGCTAGAGTATCCTAATCTGAAATGCTCCAAAATCTAAAACTTTTTGAGTGCTTGCATGGTGTGCAAAGGAACTACACATTGGAGCATTTTGGATTAGGGATGCTGAACTCCGGTAGGTGTAATGTAAATATTCCAAAATCTGAAAATATCTGAAATTTGAAACACTTCTGGTCCCATGCAAAAAGGACAAGGGATACCCAACCAGTATTCATAGTGAGAAGTATCATAAATTCCTGTGAGAAATACATGAAAAATCAAGTGTATCTTATCTATCCAGGTGTATACTACAATGTAGTTTTTAATTACATGGTTTTTCATACATACTGCTTTTCCAGTGTTTTACCCATTTATGATGCTACTAGACGTGTACTTCTCTATCTACTTATCAACTTTTGGTTCATCTTTAAAATAGTTTGAAATATAAATTGCACAGTTATTCATTGATACTGGAAGGTATAAGTTTTCTGGTAACTCTAATTAAAATGTTTTCAAGCTTTTAGTTTATTGACATTAGCAAGTCATGTGGGATTTGAAGCAATGCTATTTCTAATGCATTCTGTTGTAACTCAGTCTTGAATGGTTAGTAAAGAATATGATGGGCTAGGTAGAGGACTGAATTCTTTGTAATCAGCAGTTCTGACTTGGTTCATTGTAAAGTCACATGGTCACACCATCCACTTTTATCTGTGGCACTTGAGTTTTGAGCTTTGCATTAATACCACTGGATATTAATAGCGCATTGTTAACCAGAGGAGATTGGATTCCTGTAAAACAATACTTTGTTTTGAAAGAGTAGTCTGTATGGGGAGCATTACACTGAATACACCAATCACCGACAGCACGGATAGGAAATGTTGGTAGCTTTGGGATGATATAATTGGCCAGCACTTGATTAAAACAAAAATTGTTAGAACAATTGTTAGAATAAACCCAGCCACTTTGGGGTCGAAATTTGCATATGTATGCACATATTTTTAGTTGCTAAATCAGCTATGATTCATGATAGTAATTTAACACTTTGACTTACCTTAGTATTAAGCAGATGCTGTTAAACCATATAAGAAATTTTGATCTTTAAAGTATCCTTAATAACATTTTAATTCAGAAGTTTGTAGGGTGTAAATAAATAGCATTTTTTGGTGGACTTTAACATTTTTGAAATATAATTTTGGGTTTATTTAAATCAACAATAAGCTACTTGTCAAGAAAGTAATACATTTTTGTATGTTAACAGTGCCCTAAAATAAAGATCCCCACTCTGCTGGCTGTCATTAACCATTATTTAATTTGCTGAAATAATGCTGGGCGCTGAAGTTTTGTTTCTGTTCTCAGACTAGGCAATCTTACATTAACCCTAGACATTCCTTTTGTAAAGTGTGTATCAGTGCCACTAAGGCAAATAGAAAAGAGTTTATCATTTATTAAATTTTTAGTGTCAGTGAAGTTGTGACATTTCTAGTACTGTGACCATTGGTTGTTAAATCCACATTCTTGTGCTATACTCTGTTGAATCCTTTAACACCACCATGCGGAATGGTGATTTCATATTTGTATGTGAAAGTCCCTTTTTTAAAGTCTTTTGGAGGTAATCTTAAACTTTGTCAATATCAAATTATAAGAAGCTATGTAGTAGCGTCTAGATTAGTAATGTTTTACAGTATTTATTTTTATGTATTTTTTTCAACATCCAGTTTTAAGCTCACAGTATGGGCAGTTGCAATTGTAGATCGCTTATTTGTTTATAATAACAGCTAAAATTTATTGAGCTCTAACTCTGTTGTCAGGCAGTGTACTAAACATTTAACACATTTTCTCAATGTTTTAAAAGTATTTTTTATTGTGGAATCTAAAAAGAACATAAAATATAAATGTATAACATAAGTTATCAAATGAACATCTATGTAATCACCACCCAGCTCAAGAAATAGAATGTTGCTGGCATCCTAGAAATTCTGTGTGCACCCCCTTCTAATTCCTCCACAAAATAGCCACTGCCCTGACTTACGGTGATCACTTCTTTGGGTATTGATGTTACTGTTTTTTTAATGATTTTTGTCACCTTTATGTATTCCTGAAGACTATTAGTCTAGTTTTTCCTGCTTTAAAAATTTATGTAAATGGAATCGTCTAGCATATTTTCAATCTGACATCTTTTGTTCACTCTTAGTTTGTGACATTTATTTATACTGTGTCTTTTTGTAATTCACTCTTTTTTTTTTTTTTTTCTTTTTTTGAGACAGTCTCACTCTGTTGCCCAGGCTGGAGTGCAGTGGTGTGACCACGGCTCAGTGCAGCCTCAACCTCCTGGGCTCAAGTGATCCTCTGGCCTCAGCCTCCCAAGTAGCTGGGACTACAGGCAGGTGCCACCATGCCTGGCTAACTTTTTTTTTTTTTTTTTTGGTATTTATTGAAATGGGGTTTTGCCTTGTTGCCCAAGCTGGTATTGAACTTCTGAGCTCAAGCAATCCATCAGTCTTGGCCTCCCAAAGTGCTGCGATTACAGGCATGAGCCACTGTGCCCACTCCGTAATTCATTCAATTGCTATTTATCTTCGACTGGATGACTATACTACAATTTCTTTATTCTGCAGTTAAGGATGTTTGTGATGTTTCTAGTTTTTGGCAATTTTAAACAGTGCTGATGATAAACGTTTTTATACAAGTATCTTGCTTCATAGAAGTATTGTATATCTCTAAGGATATGCTGAGGAGTAGAATTGCTAGGATAAAGGTATGCATTTTTTCAACTTGAAAATATGCCCAAACTTTTCTTTCAAAATTGTTTTAACAGTTTGTATTCTCACCAGGAACATAGGAGAGTTTTTGTGTTCTGTACAATTATTGTATTTCCTCACTTCGTCTTCTCAGTATGGAGTGGATAATATCCCCATTTCGCATATGTTGGAACTGAGAACCAGAGGGATTAAATAACTTGCCAAAGCACACATTGCTAATGAGTAGCAGAGCTGGGATTTGAGCCTATCTCTGACTTGAGAACAGACACTCATTTCACTCTACTCTTTCAGGACATTATTTGGAAAACAGATTCCTCATGAAAGCTCAATATTCATTTACCGTATCTTTGATAAAAATGACAGGAAAGATCTGTGCTGTTGTGGACCTTACATTTTAATACTTATTGAGGGAATGCATAGATTACAAAACACCAAGTACATAAAAAAGATAATTACAGAGTATGATATGTGTCACAAAGGAAATAAACGCGACTAAGAAGAAACAATATGTTAGGTGTTTTGGGAAGGAGAAGGCTGCCTTTAAACTAAGACCTAAAGGATGAGAAAGAGACAGCCATCTTCAAAGTGCATTTAACAGGCAGAGGGAAAGGCAAGCCAAAAGTCCCTCAGGAGAAAATACTTTAAAACCAGTATTTCAGCAAAAGAACATTATATCAAATTAAATATTTTAGTTAGAACCCTCAATTACCTAACTTAGAAGATGAGAGTTTGGTGGGGTATTATGAAATTCAAGGAAAATTAAATAGGAAAGTGGTCTATGGAAAAATATAGGAATGTCACTTCTATGACAGACGAATATTTGCCTTCTCTTTAATCATATCAAAATGTACTATGTGTGGTAACAACATATTTATGACAGATCAAAAGAATTCCTTGGGATAACATTATTTTTCAAGGCTTCGTGAAAAAGGCATGGATGCACAGGTAAACCCAGGGGTCCAGAGGTTGCAGTGGGAAAATATCTAAGGGAAGAAAGAACCTAGTTTGACCTGGAACATTGATTAAAAGGAGATGCTAGCTCGAGCAGCTAATGGGGATTGTTTAATTGGAAAAAAATCCTAGATAATGTAGAAACCGAATGATTGGCCTATTTTACCTACCCTCTCTACCAGAATAGCCTCCAAATAAACTTCCAAAGTTAAATAACACAAAACTCTATCTAGTACACAATTTCATACTTAAAACATTTGAATCTGGGTGCAGTGGCTTATACCTGTAATCCCGGCACTTTGGGAGACCCAGGTGGGCGGATAACTTGAGGTCAGGAAAGTTTGAGACCAGCCAGGCCAACATGGTGAAACCTGTCTCTACTAAAAATACAAAATAAACCGTACGTGGTGGCAGGTGCCTGTAATCCCAGCTACTTGGGAGGCTGAGGCAGGAGAATCGCTTGAACCCAGGAGGCAGAGGTTGCAGTGAGCCAAGATTGCACCATTGCACTCTAGCCTGGGCGACAGAGCAAGACTGCAACTCAAAAAAAAAAAAAAAAAAGGTTTGCTTTCTCAGATGGATTTTCTGGACACTATAGCAATTCTTCTCTAAAGGTAGTCTGGTACAGCTGTTTGTAACAATTCTGTATAGCAGTTTCGTAGATGCCGCATGCCCTGGGAGGTATTTCTACAAAGTTCAGAATTTAAAAAATCTCCTCTGGAGCTGTCCAGTGCAGAACTTCTGCTGTCCTTTTTATGAGGACCATGTTAGAAGCCCTTAGCTTCTGCAGAGTTGGGAACAAAGGAATGAGGGAAATAGATACCTAAAAATAGATACCTAAAATAGTTTACCTTGACTCATTATAATATGTGGAATTCTATCATTTGGAAAATGGACTTAAGTGTTTTCAGTGAAACCATCAGGAATTTAAAACTAGATCCAAAAAGAAAAACTATTTCCCTCTCCATTTTGACAGAAGTCACTGTTTATAGTACACTGAGAAGTTCTTTTTATCTTTTGGTGAGGATTAGAGTAGTAAATGTAATGAAACATCCTAAGTGGTAAGATCAGTGTTTTATATCCAGGGTTGAAACTCACAAAAGAGGACTGAACCTAAGCCATCACTTATGACTTAACACATATACATGATATTTAAAGCTATGAGTCTGGTATGATAACCATAGAAAATAACAGCATGAGCAAGGGAGACGGGTATAGGACCAAGTGCTAAAGGAACTCCTACCACTTAATTGCTGGGTAGAAGAGTGTGTTGTTTCAAGGAAGGGAGTGGCTAACAGTGTCAGATGCTACTGTAGTAGTTCAGTGAGACAGGGATTGAAAAATATACATTAGCTTTAGCAGCCGAGAAGTCATTGGATGTCTTAATAAAACAATTTTGGTGTTGTGGTGAGGGGAAGCCAGGTTGGCTTGCATTTAAGAATGTGCTGCACTATTAGAAACTTTGACTAGAGTCAGAGTGCAGTAAAAAGTTAACTGTGATTAAAGGAGAGGGAATGATCAAGTTGAGGTGGAAATTTAAATATACTAGGGAGAGAAGAGATCATCCTTAGTGTAAAAATTATCCTTTTCTCTACATCCTGCAAAGAAGTAATGACTATGGAGACCAGAGTTTCCATCTTTTTTTTTTTTTTTTGTACTTTCCACATACTCAGAAAAGTGTTCAGCTTTCTATGTTTTCTGTTTTTCTTTTCATCTGTTTGTACAGCTTCTTTATCTACTAGCTTTTTATCCCTGGCTCCTCTCCTAGGTTCCAGTCATACATTTTTTAACTGCTGGATAGGACTCTTAATTGTCCCATAGCTCCTCAAATTCAACATGTTCAACTGAATCTTTTCCTTTTTGATTACTGAGGGCCTAAATATCTGGATCTTCCATTCTCTCCTTTATCTCTTCCTTTCTTCCCCCTGTTTTTCTCTCTCCTTCCGGTCCCTGCTGGGAGACTTCAAATATTCATAATGCTATTTTTTGAAAGATTATTTTCTGGAATAGTTCTAAATTTGGTCAGCTTCGTTTAATATAACATTACCCATAAAATCATTTATGTTGCCAATTTCTACTGTTTATCCATTAGTGTGGAATATACAGTAAAAACCAAAAATCTATCATTTCTGTGAAAATGGCAGGTGGAGTGAAGATTTTTATTTATGTACCTTTGTATCAGCATAATTTATAGTTCATAATTGCACACTTGAACCTCCTTGATTGTATAGTTTTTATACTTTTTAAATTAAATTTTTTGTGTGTATGTGAACCAAATACCGTACCTGCTAATTCTCTTATTTCTCTGAAACGAATTTAAAGAAACAAAAGATGTATCTTCCACTTTGGTTTCCTGGTATTTCAGGAAATTAATATAATTATGAACCCAATTTTATTATATTTAAGTCTACTAATTGAACTACAAATAAAAACAGTTATTTGCTTTTGACTTTTGAACTGTATTTGAGAGATAACTAAAACACTTTTAAAAATAGATCTGCCAGAAGATGATAGGGAAGATACATTTTTTATTTTGTGTGGACATACCTTTATTTTAAAATGAAATACTGGAAAATTTTACTTTGTTCTTATAACATAGTTGTGTGTAGTATGGTGGAAAGCTAGTTGCATAATTATTGCTAGCTCTTCAACTTTGAGTTGGAATTCTGGTAAACACCCACAGCAAAAATTTTTGGATGCCTGCATACTTTTGCATTGTTAAAAAAGACACCCACATGAAATCTTAGCCATGGAAAAATTAGCGTACTAAGTACATACATCTTTATAGTTTTCTTTTAACGTAGATGGGAAGAGAGATGCCTTTTTTGTGTATATTATAGACGTTATATTTTCTTGTAATACTTGGAGGTTATATATTTTAAAGTCTACTTTCATTAAAAAACTGAAGAGCACTATGTGTTCTATGGTGAAAGCTAAGGAACTCCTCTTTAAAGTTTGTTGAATTAACTGGCAGACTTCCTTGTTCTGACTTTATTTGAATAATTGAACAGTTGAATCATTGATCCCTATTCAGAGTCATTTCTTATCATTTGGGATTGTCCCTGACTCTGCTGCCTGAAACACATTAAACAGTCGTAGAAGTACAGCTGAAGTGGGTTGTGACTGTGATTGAGCTCCACAGGCCCCTAGTCATATTTTTTTTCTTTTACTGTTTATGCATACTTCTTATTTTTGAATTATACTTTAAGTTCCGGGATACATGTGCAGAACATGCAGTTTTGTTACATAGGTATACATGTGCCATGGTGGTTTGCTTCACCCATCAACTCATCACCTACATTAGGCATTTCTCCTAATGCTATCCTTCCCCTACCCCTCCACCCCCCGACAGGCCCCAGTGTGTGATGCTCCCCTCCCTGTGTCCATGTGTTCTCATTGTTCATCTCCCACTTATGAGTGAGAACATGCAGTGTTTGGTTTTCTGTTCTTGTGATAGTTTGCTGAGAATGATGGTTTCCAGCTTCATTCATGTCCCTGCAAAGGACATGAACTCATCCTTTTTTATGGCTGCATAGTATTCTATGGTGTATATGTGCCACATTTTCTTTATCCAGTCTATCATTGATGGAAATTTGGGTTGGATCCAAGACTTTGTTGTTGTGAATAGTGCTGCAGTAAACACATGTGTACATGTGTCTTTATAGTAGAATGATTTATAATCCTTTGAGTATATCCCCAGTAATGGGATTGCTGGGTCAAATGGTCTCTGGTTCTAGATCCTGGAGGAATCGCCATACTGTCTTCCACAATGGTTGAACTAATTTACATTTTCACCAACAGTGTAATTTCTCCACGTCCTCTTCAGCATCTGTTGTTTCCTGACTTTTTAATGATCATCATTCTAACTGGTATGAGATGGTATCTCATTGTGGTTTTGGTTTGCATTTCTCTAATGACCGGTGATAATGAGCATTTTTTCATATGTTTGTTGGCTGGTTTATGCATACTTCTAACAACTTCAACTTTAACCATTACTGGTTTCTATGTTCATACCAGCAAGCAGAAGAATAATAGGCATCTTCATTTTAAGTAGGAAGAGGGCTAACAATAGGCAGGCATATTTGCTGAAATGGGAAGTGACAGTTTGCAGTCTCATACAAAGGAAGAGATGAGAAAAATGACCAGAAGTAGTCACTTCAAGAATTATATTGTGATCCAGCAATTCCACTCCTAGGTGTATGCTCAAGATAAATGAAAACATATTTTCACCCAAAAACTTTAGACAGATGTTCATGGCAGCATTATTCACAATAGCCAAAAAGTAGAACCAGCCCAAATGTCCAACTGATTAATTTAAAAAAAAAAAAAGTGGCATATCCATACTATGGAATATTATCTGGCAATAAAAAGGATTGAAGTACTGATACATGGTATAACATGAATGAACCCTGAAAACATGCTAAGTGACAGAAGCCACACATAAAGCCCACGTATTGTGTGAGTCCCTTTATATGAAATGTCAGAGCAGGCAAATTCATAGAGACAGAAAATGGTTGGTGATTGGCAGGTCCTGAAGGAAGGGGAAATTGAAGTATTTCTTTTTGGGGTGGTAAAAATATTCCAAAGTTTATTGTAGTGATGCTGGGAATAAGAGTACAACTTTGTAGACACACTAAAAATGATTAACTTGTAAACTTTAGTGAATTGTGTGATATTTGAGTTATATCTCAATAAAGCTTAATAAAGTTTAAAAACAATTGCAAATTTGGGGTAATTTTAAATTTTTATGGGGTTGGTTCCATTTTCCGTAAGCCTGGGGGCATCCTTTTTATAGTACAGTAAAATAATCATAGGTTGATAATAGTTATGAAACAGTGTGCTGTAAGGAAAATATTTAATGTCTTTTAGGATCTCTTTTGAAAAATGTATGAACTACTGTCATAAATGTTTAACATTAAACTTCATATTTGAATTCCTGGTTATCTTAAAATGACTCATTTTCCATGTATTTCACATAGCTGAAGTTAGAGCCATGTCTGTTAATGAAAACATAAGAATTAATTAAAAATTTAATTATTTTTCTCACCATTACAAAGCCCAGTTAAAATAATTTTCAAAAAATGTACTTAATTAAGTTCATCATTGTCCTGAGAAAGAGGAGCAGAGCGGTTCTTGGCCAGGTCAGCAGAACTCCTGGCAACCCTCACCCGGGTGTGCTGGGGCACAGGCTATGATTGTCCTGGGGCGGCGGAGACCCGTGCGCTTGCCTTGCATGCCAGGCAGCACCCTTTGGAGTCGCTGCGATCGGCTGGTATGCCCCTGCCAAAGCCTCGGCTGCTTCTGTCCACCTCTTACACTTCTCCATTTATCCATGGATCATTTCGAGAGTCCATCTTGTAAATGTTTAGCATTTTGCTGCTCTATTGCTTCTTTCTGGGGACAGTTCCAGCACTCGCTGGGCGGAGAAAGGCAGCTGAGCCCAGAGAAGAGCGAAATATGGAGACCCGGGCTAAAAGCAGACATCATCCTTCCCACCCGCTATTTCTGTATTCAGACAGTGGATACGTCAGGGAATAACTTCATGTCTTCTCCAGGAAAAAAGTCTTCCAGGTGAAAGTCTCAGCACCAGAGGAGCAATTCACTAGAGTTAGAGTCCAGGTTTTAGACCAAAAGGATGGGTCCTTCATAGTAAGATACAGAATGTGTGCAAGCTACAAAAATCTAAAGGTGGAAGTTAAATTCCAAGGTCAACATGTGGCCAAATCCCCATGTATTTTAAAAGGGCCAGTTTGCCATGAGAATTGTGACTGTCCTTTGCAAAATAGTGCAGCCTGGCTACGGGGGATGAACTGCTCGCGCAGAAACCATTGCTTAGATTCAGAGAGATCTGGCACATTTCCCTACTGTGGATCCAGAAAAGATTGCAGTAGAAATCCCAAAAAGATTTGGACAGAGGAAGAACCTGTGTCACTACACCTTAAAAGGTAACAAAGTTTGTATCAAGACTCACGGTGAACATAGAGGTTTTACAACTTTCATGGATGCCATACTACTTTCTTTGACTAGAAAGATGAAGATGCCAGATATGGAGTTCTTTGTTAATTTGGCAGACTGGCCTTTGCTTTGGAAAAAAAGAAATCCAGTTCAAACATCCATCCGATCTTTTCCTGATGTGGCTCCATAGATTCCAAGGATATCGTGATGCCCACCTAAGACTTGACTGACTCTGTTCTCGAAACCATGGGCTGGGTAAGTCTGGATACGATGTCTGTACAAGCTAACATGGGTCCTCCCTGGGAAAAAAACTCCACAGCTATCTGGAGAGGGCAAGACAGTCACAAAGAGAGACTTGAGCTGGTTAAACTCAGTAGAAAACACCCGGAACTCATAGACGCTGCTTTCACCAACTTTTTCTTCTTTAAACATGATGAAAGCCTGTGTGGTCCCATTGTGAAACATATTTCATTTTTTGATTTCTTCAAGCGTAAGTATCACATATCTATGGCACCGTAGCAGCTTATCACCTGCCATGTTTACTAGTTAGTGACAGTGCTGTTCTGAAGCAAGACTCCATCTACTATGAACATTTTTACAATCAGCTGCAGCCCTGGAAACACTACATTCCAGTTAAGAGCAACCTGAGCGATCTGTTAGAAAAACTTAAATGGGCAAAAGATAATGATGAAAAGGCCAAAAAGATAGCAAAAGCCAGACAAGAATTTGCAAGAAATAATCTCATGGATGATAACGTATTCTGTTATTATTTCAGACTTTTCCAGGAATATGCCAATTTACAAGTGAGTGAGCCCCAAATCTGAAAGGGCATGAGAAGGGTAGAACCACAGATGGAGAATGACCTCTTCCCTTGCACTTGCCACAGGAAAAAGACCAAAGATGAACTCTGATATGCAGAATAACTTCTATTAAAATAATGGTGCTCCGAAGACTCTTCTTAACTAAAAATAATTTTTTTAAGTATTAATTCCATGGACAATATAAAATCTGCTGTGTGATTATTTGCAGTATGAAGATACTTTTCTACTTATTACACAATATTCTCATGACTGTACTTTACATTTTTAGAATTTTATAATAAAACCACCTTTATTAAAAAATATGTATACACACAATTGTATCTGGCTTATAATTCTATTGCTTCAAAAATCAAAGAATTAACAGTAATTAACATGTAAATATGGAATCTAAGAGCTAATCTAGGTTGATAGTACTTTAATAAAGCATATAGCAATATTGCATTAAATGGAATTGAGTGAATCTATTTGGCTGACAGATGTTGGTTAAGGGAAAAGAGTTTTGATTACCATGTAGATTTTGTACTGTGGTAGCACAGAACTTGCTGCATCTCATTTCTGTTAAAAATATATGTATATATATGGAGAGAGAGAATTCACTAAAGGATGTGAAGTACTGAAAACATGTTTTAAAAATTTAGTTGGTTCTTCTGCATTTAAAGAACATCTGAAATATAGCCATATTATGTTCTCTACTGTTTAGATGTGGGTAGAGGAAGAACCACAGGATGGTGTTAGAGAGTTAATTCTAAACCCAGAACATCTATTTCCTAAACCATCTCCCCTTTCCTTTCATGACCTTTTTAAGGCTCGGTTACTGCTTTGAAAATGTGTCATATGTTGGGATAGAACAAACTCAAGAAGCACTGAAAGAGAAAGAGAAGTTAGAGAACAAAGAATTATGGAATCAGATGTGAAACTAAACACCTAAAAAGGAAACACTAGTTGTCAAATTCATTGTGTCAACCAGTACATATCTGAATCCGACAAAAACTACAAGGGAAAGCAATGAAGAGCACTGAGTCACTGCAGACGAGGAATGAGTAAAGAGAGGAGCTGTGAAGGAATCTTGATATCCATGGGATTCCTGCTGTCATGGACTATAAAAAAACCATATTCATTGGTGATGAAGAAGAGTTTTAAATTGTTAATGATGAAATTTCAGTTGTAGGACTGATGGCAACTAGGTGATATAAATTTGTGGCTTGAGAGATGAGGTCTGAATTGATCGACTTAGCTACCCTGTAATTAGCAAACAGGAATCGTTGTTTCCTCCAGACACTATGAAAAGTGTAGCTAGAATTTGGAATTACTAAAATGGATTTACTGTCATGGGGAGACTTAAATTTTAAGAAATCTCAGTAATTAAGATTTTCTTCTAGCTTATTGCTTTGTCCTTTCCTGGGGTAAAATATTTGGAAATGCTTGGTTCTTGGAAATCTGTACTATGCCCTCTTAAATATGGTTAGATGTGTTTAGTTATGTTTGTTTTTATCAAGTGATTTTAAATTTTAAATGTTAAGCATAATCCATATTTCTTTTTATAACCAGGAACCTTTTGAGGATGGCTTTGCAAATGGGGAAGAAAGTACTCCAACCAGAGATGCTGTGGTCACATATACTGCGGAAAGTAAAGGAGTCGTGAAGTTTGGCTGGATCAAGGGTGTATTAGTATGTACATATAGACTTAATTTTATAGTTACAGCATATCTGTTGGTTATAAAATCTTCATAATGTTCTCATCAGTTCTCAAGAGAACTCTTTTTTCTCTTTGTTAACTGTCTTATCTGAGTGCTGTGGAAAACCAAATTAATAGCTTGTATCTCCTTTGCTTTTGGATATTAAATTCAGCAAAGGAGGTGTGCCATTTATTTTGCCAAATTATTCTTGATTCTATATAATGTGTTACTGATGGTATTAAATTATATTTCATTGCCTGTTGTGATTTTCGTGCACTGTCACTTTTCAGAAATTAAGTATGAAGACTATCAAATTGGGAGCATCAGAATCAAGAAGGCTGAGCAGGGAATAGAGCTGAAATATACCTACTTCCTTTCATACTACCCCCATTATGTTTTGAGGAGAAGCGTATAGAAGTTAACAAGCAAGAAAGGAATACAGGAGAAATACTTAAGTGTTGAGTTCGCTTTGTTGCATAGGTTTAGGTGGTTAAGGTTCAGATTTACTTCTGTTTTTCTATGTTTGAATAGGCACTAACGATCTGACTAAAATAGGCTAGATTGCCTTCTCATTGGGACTTTGGAAGCACTTAATAGGGGTTGTATTGGAATTTCAGGGAGAAATAGAGGGAAAAAAAATCACAGTTCTAGTAATAATTTTATTGCCTAATCCGTAAGGTGAATGTGAAGCTTCAGGTTACTGTATTGTTTGCTTGTTCTTAGATTTTAGTGTTTTAGAAGACTATGTTCTATGTATGAACTTAGTAAATAAAAGTGAAAATAGAGGAAACTTTTACAAATAATTAAAATTTTAAAACATGAACAATTGGCATTTTGTATTGACAAATATTATGTAATACTTAAATCTGCTGAAGAAATCATGAAATGAGGATGTTATAAAAGAATAAGCAAAAGTTAAACTTGTATTGATAAAAGGGAATGTGCACTACTTTTTTAAAGGGCTGAATTTTTATATTATTTCTTGTATCTTGTTCTGTTGCTTCTGCTGCTTCACACAATTGTGATGAGTGCATTTATTTTCATACACACTCTTATATGTTACACGGTGTTTATATTAGCTCAAAAGTAAGCTCTTATTAAGCTCTTTATAAAAAACTGTTAAAGAAAAGGGTGGAGTAGGAGTTAGATTTAAAACTATGCATGTCATTCTACTTTGGCTGGTTTAATGCTTACTATATAATGTTTGATGATTCTTCTTTCTCTGTGACATGGCCTCTTTTTCCCTCTTAGGTACGTTGTATGTTAAACATTTGGGGTGTGATGCTCTTCATTAGATTGTCATGGATTGTGGGTCAAGCTGGAATAGGTAAGTGAAGTTATATCCTGCTTGATTTGAGAATAAGCAAAATAACTGTGTCTGAGCTCTTAACCTGATAAAACTCAAGAAATTAGAGTCATTTTGAACTACGTTTTCCTGTACATCAGATTGTTGTCTTAATGTTCCTTTTTTCATAATTCTGATTTGGTTTTTCTAAAATGAGATCAAAATTGGGTAATTTATAACTTAAAATGTAAATTCAGCATTCTTAGACCAACCAGTTTTAGGTAACGACGGGCTTCAACAAGAGTGTAAGTATTCTCACGATCTTTTTTTTCTCCATAAAGGTCTATCAGTCCTTGTAATAATGATGGCCACTGTTGTGACAACTATCACAGGATTGTCTACTTCAGCAATAGCAACTAATGGATTTGTAAGAGGAGGTAAATTGAATCTTTTTGTATCGTCATCATCAGATTACTCTTACTAAACAGAAATCTAAATTGTATTTTTAATTATTTTTTACTTTAACTGAAGCAACATATTAAGTCTATATAGACAAGTAAGTTGCTACTGAGCACTTCCAGACTAGTATATTTCAATGTAAAATTTTATATCAACTCATACAGGTATGCTTTAAGTTATTCAGAGTGTCCCGTAGCAAGAATGGAGCATCTACTTTGGTCTCTTATCCAGTGGGCTGCTTCTTAATTGCCTCCTCCAAGGCTTGCCCTT
Organism: Macaca thibetana thibetana; assembly: GCF_024542745.1. Taxonomy (NCBI): domain Eukaryota; kingdom Metazoa; phylum Chordata; class Mammalia; order Primates; family Cercopithecidae; genus Macaca; species Macaca thibetana. The sequence continues at coordinate 53,480,171 of NC_065583.1, read as the reverse complement.
GGATCATTCAGCAACATGCTCCTGGCATTTGTTCAACATTGTAATGGGGTAACCTCATTCCCCACCTCCATCCCCTATTGAGGGAAACTGAAGCAGTATACCTTCCCCATGATCTAATACAGTTGTGTGAGCTATACCTGGGACTGTAAATTAATTAATTAATTTGGAGATGGAGTCTTACTCTGTCACCCAGGCTGGAGTGCAGTGGCGTGATCTTGGCTCAGTGCAACCTCTGCCTCCCAGGTTTAAGTGATTCTTCTGCCTCAGCCTCCTAAGTAGCTAGGATTACAGACATGCACCACCACGCCCAGCTGAATTTTGTATTTTTAGTAGAGACAGGGTTTTGCCATGTTGGCCAGGCTGGGCTCGAACTCCTGACCTCAGGTGATTTGCCTGCCTTGACCTCCCAAAGTGCTGGGATTACAGATGTGAGCCACTGCACCTGACCCTGGGACTTTAAATTCATACTTTCAAGTCTAGCTTTCTGTGGGCACTATGAGACCTCTCCTTAGAGTCTATAAGATCTGCCTTGTGAGAGTTTTACCCTCCCTAGGAAGAGGACCTAAGAGAGTACAGGAGAATGGAATCAGGATCCCTAAAAACAAGAAGAAAATAATTCCATTTTCCAAATCAAAATTCCTCAGTCAGAGTAAGAAGATCCCTGGAGAAAGGAGACAGAATGTCTGCCAGCACCTGTAAAGTCATGGTAGTAAATCAACTGAGAAAAGATCTATTTCATCTGCCTCAACTATTTTGAATATCCCTGTTTGACATTATGTAACACAATTTCCATTTTACCTGCATCAAGTATTTGGGTGTGGAAGGAAAAGAGAGAGAGAACCAGATTGAGCTTTTGATTTTTCACCATCGTCTTTATATATTTTAGACACCAGAGGATCCAAATCACTAAGACCCTTGGAGGCTGGTGTCTTGTATCAATATGATTATGACTATGCTGAGCATGCATCACTGTTGACTGAAGTTTTATGCTTCTGTTAGCCTGGATTGAGCTATATTGGGATATACGATGCGGATATGTTCAGCAGAGTTAGTCAGATAATGCTGAGAGATACTTTTTGGCTTCTCGTGAACTGGGTACTCCATGTGTCATTTCTCTCTGCCACAACTGGGGAATGAAAGTGGGAAGAGAAATGGACTGGGCTGTTATGTATTTGTAGGGGATCAGCAAATCATCAAATAATTTATCCTTTTCCTCAGACCTTAGAAACTAGGCTGTGAGCCTCAAAAGGAATGAGGCATGAAGCCACTGGCAACATTAACTTCACACTTTTCCCCCATTTGAATCAGACTTTTGGAAGGTAGAGATTTTGCAAGATTGTGACCAAAAAGCCATTTCATTTTTCAATACCATTGGTAGTTTACATATCTATATATCTGTCTATCTATATATCTCTCTCTCTTTACAAATACATTTCCCTCGTAGACTTTGTGTGCAGTCTTCTGTCCTGGAGTGCCAGGGAAAGTATGAGAATGCGGAACCCACACAGATCTGTCCCAAAAAATGACTATATATTGTAATTTTACATGAGTTTCCTGAAAAATCTGTTCACAAAGGAAGAACCTAGAGGCTAAAAACCATTTGAAATTCTGTTATGAGGTGTTCATACAATTGAGAATGTGATACATTTGCTGAAATAATGAAACCCATAGAAGATAAGAGAGAAAGTTATTAATTTAAAGAATGACCAAATACTATGAAGCTTTCTTAGAAGGTATTCATTTTTCACTTAGTGACTTTGGACATCTGGATGATCTTTATAGAATATATATGAGCTGCATTGTCTGCCATGAGTGTTTTCTAGAGATTCTTTATTGACTTCAGGCCCCTTCTGTCTCCTCTGTATCTGACTCAGATTTGGAAACCCCAACATGATTTATTTTGCTATCATGAAAAAAGTATTTTCCACATGGGAGAAAGTAGATACAGACATAAAACGGAGATCACATTATACCTGTATTCAGGATTCTAAATTGAAAGTATTAGTCTTAAAATTTATACTGAAAGTACATATTTTTTAGCTTTTTCCATTAAAGTGACCTGTAGTAAATGACCAACTCAGCGGCAATAATTCTTGTGCCCATGTTGTGTATTTCCACTCAAAAGAACCAGCGGACTTCAGAGAAAAGATTGATTCCTTATCTGGTTAGGAAATGAGCTTAGACAACTTTTCAGATCCAAAAGTATTGAACACTATTAGTTTCATGTCAAAAGGACCTAAGAGTCAACTTAAAGGAGCTAACACTGGCTAAAGTTTGGATAATTTGAACAACGATAATGATGATAACTGACTTGGATGAAAATATATGAAAATATGGATGTAAATCCATAAGTTCACAGTGGAACAAACCAAAAAATCTCACTTTTCACCTTTGAAACACACTAGGGAACCATCTTATGAAAATTGATAAATAAATAGTGTTGACTCAAACTCCTGAAAGTTTTCTTTCCTGAACTCAAGGTAACCAAGAAGTTGATGAGATTTGTTCTTCAGATAATTACTCTACATAATGAGTGAAGGAGGAAAGAGAATTAGAATATTCCAACTTTGAATGGATCAAAGACTTAAATCTGAGACCTGAAACTGTAGAAATTCTAGAAGATAACATTGGAAAAGCTCTTCTAGGCATTGGCTTAGGCAAAGAATTCATGACCAAAAACCCAAAAGCAAATTTAACAAAAACAAAAATAAATGGGACCTAATTAAACTAAAAAGCTTCTGCACAGCAAAAGAAATCAGCAGAGTAAACAGACAACTCACAGAGTAGGAGAAACTACTACGCATTGACAAAGGACTAATATCCAAACTCTACAAGGAACTCAAATCAGCAAGAAAAAAATCAGTCCCATCAAAAAATGGGCAAAGGACATGAATAGACGATTCTTAAAACAAGATATACATATGGCCAACAAACATATGAAAAAATGCTCAACATCACTAATTATCAGAGAAATGCAAATTAGAACCACAATGAGATACCACCTTACTCCTGCAGGAATGGCCATAATTAAAAAAAAAAAAATGAAAATAACAGATGTTGATGTGGATGTTGTGAAAAGGGAACACTTTTACACTGTTGGTGGAAATGTAAACTAATATAACCACTATGGAAAACAGTATGGAGATTCCTTAACTAAAAGTAGAACTCCCATTTAATCCAGCAGTCTTCCTGCTGGGTATCTACCCAAACAAAGGAAAATAAGTCATTATATGAAAAAGACACTTGCACACACGTATTTATAGCAGTAGAATTTGCAATTACAAAAATATGGAACCAACCTAAATGCCCATCAACCAGTGAGTGGATAAAGAAAATGTGGTATATATACACCATGGAATACTATTCAGCCATCAAAAGGAATGAAATAATGGCATTTGTGGCAACCTGGATGGAGTTGGAGACCAACATTCTAAGTGAAGTAACTCAGGAATGGAAAACCAAATCTCATATATTCTTACTTATAAGTGGGAGGTAAGCTATGAGGATGCAAAGGCATAAGAATGATATAATAGACTTTGGGGATGCGGGTGGAAGGGTAGGAGGTGGGTGAGGGATAAAAGACCACACAACCACACATTGGGTATAGTGTGTGCTGCTTGGGTGATGGGTGCACCAAAATCTCAGAAATCACCATTAAATAACATCCATGTAACCAAAAACCTCCTGTTCCCCAAAAACTATTGAAGTAAATTTTTTTTTTAAATTCCAACTTCTGTAAAGCTTTTACTTGATAAGAATACCTGTGAGGTATTGTTTCCCAACAAATTAAATCTGAATCACATTATGCCAGTATCTCCAGAAAGCATTTTATAGAATATGCAGGGGAGAAAGGAACTTCTTAAATGACAGCATAGGGTGATGACAGAAAATTCCAGACTGGGAATCTCTATGGAGCAAGGAATCCTTATTCAAGGCTCAAAAAAAGATGGAGAGGGGAGTTAATGGTTTAAAACAAACTTGAGATTCAATGTATAGTTACGAGTTTTGTTTGCCATTTTAGCTATAAACTACACTTCTTGGTGGTAGCAAGAATCGCTGAGTTGGATTTCCTACAGCTCAACTGCTGAGGACTTGATTTTGGCGGCCTACCTTGTAAGGGCTACTTAGAGAGGACGGTAATAGAGCTAGAATTACCCAGAGGATTGGTGTCTTAAAAGGAAACGGAGAAATACTGTGGGAAAAGTGATGTCTGGTGAACCCATCTGAACTTTTTGTAGACTGAAAGTTGACTATTAAGGGAATTAATAAGGAAATAAATTTTCTTAAAATACTATTCAAGGGTTGGGGCACATTGTGGTTACTGTTTAGTAATTTTCATTCGAAGAGACCCATTTTAAATGAAACTTTGATGCATAGTTTTAAAAAATTAATGTTAACTAATTTGAGATAATGCCTGTTTATCTTGATTCTTAACTGAATTATAACATGTATTTATATTTTATTAATTGAATAATGTTTTATTGTCATCTCAAAAATTACGTGTTTGCAGCTTTGCAGAAGTGTGTGAATTCAGTGAACTTTCCCTAGTGTTGTGTACTTATTGCCATAGGGGAGATTTAATATTACTAATTAATTTTAACATTGGCTTTAACAGTACATTTTAGAGATTAAACAGATAATCTAGAAAAGTTGTACTTTGTTATTAACTTGTCAACAAATGTAGTAATGTCCAACTTTGAAGTCTCATGTAATGGAAACATGCAAGGTTTCTGAAAAAGTCAAAATGTAGAAAATAAAAGATGCTTAGTTTCAGGCCTAATTCAGTTTTAGTAGTAATTTGGGATACTATTATTTATTTATTTATTTATTTGAGACAGAGTCTTGTCCTGTCACCCATGGAGTGCAGTGGCGTGATCTTGGCTCACTGCAAGCTCCGCTTCCCAGGTTCATGCCATTCTCCTGCCTCAGCCTCCTGAGTAGCTGGGACTACAGGTGTCTGCCACCACGCCCGGCTAATTTTTTGTATTTTTAGTAGAGACCGGGTTTCATTGTGTTAGCCAGGATGGTCTCAATCTCCTGACCTCGTGATCCACCCAGCTCAGCCTCCCAAAGTGCTGGGATTACAGGCGTGAGCCACCTCGCCCAGCCGATTTGGGGTACTATTTAAAGCTACTGGAAGCAGGTTAGAGAATCATCACTTAAGTTGCCTGCCTTCCACAGGGTAAGAATAGCAGTGCCAAGGAACTGATGAAGTTTACTTTATTTCTGTCATAGTCCCTGCCTGCAAGACACATTAATGCTTTGCAGATTATTGCAGGCTACAGGGATTTTAGAGCCCTTCCCTGTTCTACGAATCATGGCAGTCTTCTTGAGAGCTTGGATTTTATAGAATTTTCATGGATCTTTGCAACAGGTTTTGCAACTTGAATGGTGCTGGCCAGCAGCCACCTTGACTCAGATCTGCATTTCCTAGATTACACAGAGTTGTCCCTTCTTTAATTAATCCGTGAATTTAGACTCATTCATAGAATAGAGGGCAACTACAGGCAGCCTTTCATAAGATGAAGACTATAAATTCTTGGTTTTAATTCATACTGTATTATATGAACTGAGCAATAGAAAAGAAAGGTTCCTCAATCACTTTTTGTTTGGGGGCATTTAGTTGACTTAGTTAAAAGCAGAGGTCAGTACCTTTTCACATAAAAGCCGTGGTTACATAAAACTTCAGATAGGTAGTTCTGAAGTTTCCAAAATCTAAAATCAACATAAACTTGCCTATTACGTGATGAAGTTTTATGTTACTTGTACTTTAGTCAATCAACAGACAATTGTTGAGCATTTTGTGACAGACACTGGGTTTTTAACAGTGAAAGACAAGATGCTGTGTTCTTATGTTCTTGGAGAGCTTATGTTCAGATAATAATAGTAGCTATTATTTTTTGAGACGTAACTGCTAGGCATGATGCCATGGTGTTGACATACATTATCTTACGTAATGCAACATTGTGGTTAGTCACATTTAACATTTACATGGATAGTGAGAACAAAAAATCAATTATATTCATTTTTTAACAAAATTAATTTTCATGCAGATTCTGCTGGTGAATTTTTAAAATGTCTACATAAGTCATAATTACTTTTATGTACTCATATCTATTTTACTTTTATCTGAACTAATTGAATACCTCCTCATTTTTGTAAATAGATAAAGTCAAAAACATTGGAAATAAGGAAAAACTCTTTCCACATACTGTAACAGAAAGTGCTTTCTGTATTTGAAAAAAACAGAAAGTGCTTTCTGTATTTGAAAAAAACAGAAAGTGCTTTCTGTATTTGAAAAATACAGAAAGATTATCATTGATCATCAAATTTTTTTTGTTTTATTCATTGTGTAACTATTAGTTCCTACAATTATCAAGCAAGGAGTTCTAAGTTAGAATTCAGCTGCATAGTTACTTTTTTAAATAACTAATTTCTTTGAAATTATAACTTTTCAGATCAATGAAATGTTTGAAGCAGCTGTATAATACAACAACACAGTTGTGTTACGAGGTTTATTAGATTTAACATAACATTGTGTTTTCAGTTCAGTAAAACACTATTTGTATACTATGAATAGCTCAGATATGAATCTGGCAAGTAATAGAATTTTCAGCATGGGTTTTTTCTTTACTCATTGGTGATCTTTCAGTTTTGCCAGTTTATGCAGTTTATTATTATTAATACTTCAGCTTGGTTCCAAAATTGTTTGCTGCAGAATTAGGATTATATGTCTTTTCCTCTTGTATCTTAAAATTTAATTGAATTATTCTGGTGATCATTTACAATAAGATAACACCTAATCCTGATTGGAAGATTCCTTGTTTGTCACTTTGCCTTTCCCTGTTTGATAAAATAATGGCAACAAAATAGAGAAAATTTGCCAAACATTAACAGGCAAGGTCTTTATTTTTTATTTGTAAACCAGGGTACTAGAATGTATTTCGTTATTGTCACCCTTTGATTCTTTCCTGAAAACACCAAGAAAACTTTATTTTCACAAAATTTTCGCTTTCTATTCCAACCAACAGTGAGTTTCACTTGTTCCATATCTGTATCCTCACCAACAGTTGATATTGTCCTTTTTATTTTTCATTCTAGTATGTGCGTAATGGTATCTTATGATGGTTTTCATTGGTACTTCCATGATGGCTAAAGATGTTGGGCATCTTCTCATGCACTATAAGTGTCAAATCTGTAGCCCATATTTTGAAGTGTTATTTATTATATTGGGAGTTCTTACTATTGAGTTTTGAGAGGTTCTAGATACAAGTACTTTACCAGATAAATGATTTGTAGTTATTTTCTCTGAGTATATGGCTTGTTTCATTCCTTCAATGGCATCATTAGAAGAGCAGCTCATAGTTTTAGCTATGTCCAGTTCATCACTTTTTCCTTTTTGGATTATGCTTTTGGAGTGGTATCTAAGAAACCTTTCCCTAGCCCAGGCTCCCAAAGATTTTCTTCTGTGTTTTCTTCTAGAGGTTTACAGCTTTAGGTTTTCAGCTAGATGTATTACCATTTGTAGCTAGCTTTTGTATATGTTGTGAAATGTGAATCAAGATTCATATGGATATCCAGTTATTCCAGCACCATTTGTTAAGATGATTTCTTTTCTGTTTACTTACCTTTGTGCTTTTCTCAGAAATTAATTGACCCTACAGGGTGGATCTATTTCTAGTCTCTGTGCCATTCCATTCATCTTTGCAAAAGCCCTTGTGACTCTTACACCATTCATGAAGTTCTGCACTTTAGGTAATAGCAATACGACTAGGATCTGTTTCTTGTTTACACACTTCTAACTCCAGATGTATGGGTTTTCCCCACACAAACCAACTCCCCAACTCTCTGGACACTAATTGGGTATCCAACAATTTGATTAAAGTTTGACACTAATTGCCCAGAGTTGATGCAGACCCTGTAAGTTAAGAGCTCCATCTCACAAGACTACTCCCATTTCAGATGCCAGTTGCAATTCCAGGCCTCCTGTACCTCTGACCAACTGGCTATATATTGGGGGTTTCTACAGCCCCTTCCTCAGGTTTGATGATTTGCTAAAATGGCTCCTAGAACTTAAGAAAACAGCTTACTATCATTAGTTTATAATAAAGACTACAACACAGAAAGAGCCAAATAAAAGAGTTGCATAAAGCATGGTATGGGAGAAGGGATGCAGAGCTTCCATGACCTCTCCAAGTGCCACCCTCCTGGCACCTCTGTGTTCACCAGCCTGAGTTCTCTAAACCCCTTTGTTCATAGAGTTTTCCATTATATAGCCACGATTGATTAAATCGTGTATTTTGCCAGAGTTTAAAATGGAATTGTGATCGGGCTTTATTTTTTCCAAAGGTTTTTAAATTACTTAACTCTTAAAACGATAATAAGAGATAGGTGAGGCAATCATTTTAGTTTTGATTATAGTTATGGGACTAAATAACAGATTGCTTTAGTCTTCTCACAGCTTTACTGTTCACCTATGGCTTAAAATGACAGACCTTTCTGAATCTCAGCCTTACTGTGTGTGAAATTAGAAGTTTAATACCAGGATTCTATGAGGCTACACATATGGACCACAGTGGAAGTGTAGGGAGAGGGTGGTAGGTGGCGAGGAGGAGTTTGGGTCATTTCCTTGATGTGCAGTGATGAGGAGCATCTTTTTATGTATTTATTGGCCACTTGTACTGTCTTCTTTTGGGATGTAGTCACATCTTTAGCCAATTTAAAAATTGGGTTGTCCTTTTGTTACTGATTTGTAGATTTTTCTATATATCTAGATATGTTATTAGATTTGACATACATATTGTGTGTATTCGTTCTCAATACCATTTTGATGAAGTCCAGTTTCTCTCTCTCTCTTTTTTTATGCTAGTGCTTTGTTCATGGTAGAAATATTTGCCTATCCCAAGGCCATTAAGATATTCTCCTATATTTTCTTCTAGAAGCTTTATAGTTTTAGTTTTTAGATTTTTATCTGTGAACAACCTCAAATTAATTTTGAGGTATAATGTGAGATGGAGAGTGTAGTTTTTCTTCCTACCCTTTTTGCCCCCAGCCTTGTACACATATCCACTTGTTTTGGCACCATTTGTTGAAACAACTGTTTCTTATTGAGTTGTTTTTGATACCATTGTTGAAAAATCAGTTGTCTGTCATCTGGACTAAATTCTGTTGCATTTATTTGTTTGTTTATCCTATACTGGCACTATCTTGTCTTGATTGGTTAGTTTCATAGTAAGTCTAAGTCTTCTAACTTTTCTTTTTCAAAATTGTTTTGGCTTTTCTAGATCTTTGGCATTTTCATATAAATTTTTGATTTAGGATGCCAATTTCTGCCAAAAAATTGGATTAATAACCTAAATATATAAGGAGCTCAAACAACTCCGGGAACAAAAGCTAATAATCCAATTTAAAAATGCGTAAAAGATTTGAATAGACATTTCTCAGAAGAAGATATACAAATGGCAAGCAGGTATATGAAAAGGCAGTAAGCATCACTGGTCATCAGAGAAATGCAAATCATATAAAAAAATCAGGCAGTAACAAATGCTAGAGAGGATGTTGGAGAAAAGAGAACTCTTGTACACTGTTGGTGGGAATGTAAATTAATATAACCACTATGGAGGACAGTTTGGAAGTTCCTCAAAAAAACTAAAAATAGAGCTACCATATGATCCAGTGCTGTGTATATACCCAAAAGAAAGGAAATCAGTATACTGGAGAGAGAGCTGCACTCCCATGTTTGTTGCAGTGCTCTTCACAATAGCCATGATTTGTCATCTGTGAATAGAGATGGTTTTTACTTTTTCTTTAGAGTCTCTAGGACTTTTTCTCCTCTTTTTCTTGACTGTTGAACTAGCTAAGACCTGTGGTACCATGTTGACTAGAAGTGGTGAGAATAAACATCCTTTCCTTGTTCCTAGTCTTGGAATGAGTTCATTATCACTGTTAACTATAAGATTTTAAAATATGTCATTTGTCAGATTGAGTTCTATTTCTGAGTTGCTGAGCATATTTATCATAAATGGATAGTGAATTTTGTCATGATTCTCCTGCATCTGTTGAACTGAATGTATTTTTTCTTCCCTTATTCTATTATCACAACCTATATGTGTATATATATATATATTTTTTTTTTTCTTGCGTCTAAAACAACCTACTTTTTGTAGGATAAACTTCACTAGGTCAGAGATATTATCCTTTCTGTCGAATTTTACTTGCTAAGACTTTAACATTTTTGAGTATGACCATAAGGAATATTGGTCTGGAATTTTTTTTTTTTTTTTTTTTTTTTTCTGAGACGGAGTGTTGCTCTGTCGCCCAGGCTGGAGTGCAGTGGCGTGATCTCGGCTCACTGCAAGCTCCACCTCAAGGGTTCACACCATTCTCCTGCCTCAGCCTCCCAAGTAGCTGGGACAACAGGCACCAGCCACCATGCCAGGCTAATTTTTTGTATTTTTAGTAGAGACGGGGTTTCACCGTGTTAGCCAGAATGGTCTCAATCTCCTGACCTTGTGATCCGCCCACCTTGGCCTCCCAAAGTGCCGGGATTACAGGCGTGAGCCACTGTGCCCGGACTGGAATTGTCTTTTTTTTATAATAACCTTATTAGGTTTTCATGTCAGTATTATGCTCATCTTATGTGTTCCCTTTTCCTCTATTTTCTGAAAGAGTTTGTGTAAAATTGATCTTATTTCTTCCTCACTGGTGAAGTCATCTGCGCCTATAGTTTTTTGTTTTTCTTCTTTGTTTTTGATTAGCTATTGTTTATCAGTTTTTTTTTTCAATATTTAAGAATAATTTTTGGCTTTCTTCTTACTATTTTTTCCATTTTAGATTTTATTTACTCTTCTTCCAGTTTCTCAAGGTAGAAGCTTAGATTATTGATACATCCTCATTTTTTAGTATAAGCATTTAAAACAAATTTTACTGTAATTTCTATGTTAGGTATATCTCACTAATTTTATGTTGCACTTTCATTATCAAATCAGTTCAAAATACTTTCTAATTTCCCTTGTGATTTATTTAAAAGTGTGTTACATAATTTAAACATTTAGGGATCTTTCATGCATCTAATATAGTTCTGTTATGGTCAGTAATATACAGTGTGTCATTTCAGGTTTTTGAAATTGAGACTTATTTTATGACTGATACCAGTTTTTAATGTTGGGCTTTTGATTAGCCTAGTTAGGTTTTTGATTACTGATTGGAGATTTAATAAGAGTTACAGGGGCATATATCCCCAAATCAAGATGTAATAATGATGGAACTCAGTATTGTCACTACTTAGTATCTCTAGCATCTGACTAATTATGTTCTTTACAGTCAGGGTTTAGGGTAGTTTATGGCCAAATTCTGAGACCCCATCAGGACTTTTTTTCCATATTAACATCTGTGTTTGCTTGATCCATAGATTTTTTTAATGAAATAATTTTTATTTTCTATTAATGTCTTCAGCATCTTTAGCGATAACAGGAAGGCTGATTTACAAGAGTTTATCATACATGTTGTACTGGTAAGCAATTAAGTCAGGGAGATCTGAGTTTAAATACAGTTATTTACTTAGCTGCTTCCATGACCTTAGCCAAATTACTTAACCTCCCTGAGCCATAATTTTCTCATTTGTAAAATGAGGATGACAGCAGTACTTTAGTAGAATTAAGTTAAATGTGTAGTATTTAACAAAATAAGGTGTATACCTAGTCTGTGCTGATTAGTAAAAAAATACCACAGTCTTTCAGAGTGGTAGATCTTAATAATAATAACCTCTAGGAAATAGGAATGGAAGTGGGAGGAAATAGGGCAAATAACTGTTGCTTTTCATAAGAAATAATAGAAGATGATGTGCAGTTGTTTTTATATTCTTATCCATGTGTCACTTCCTTTTTCTTGAAAACAATACAAATCTTTTAAAATGTGAGTTTTACGTTTTAAGTTTCTGTATTTGTGAAAGACTTTTAAATATTGTGAAATCTCAGTTAGCATTTTATAAAATCAAAACTTTAAGGCACATAACATGAATTTCTTGCTTTAATAGGTCCTATTGGTCATATTTCTGATTCTAAAGTTTGTATTGTCAACAACTAAAGACAGGAGTGTTGACCAATTTCAGTAACCTGTCTTTGTGACTCCATTTTCTCATCTATAAAATCAGGATAAACTGTTTTAATTCATTTTTGCTATTGGGAGTAGATGAAATAATTTGTTAATTTTGAAAACATGTTAAATAAAGGCTGATAATTATACTATTGTAGGGATTTTCCTTGTGATTAATTATAATGTGATGTAATATATTCATTCTAAGATCTTTGACAAAATTGTCATTATGTAAATTAATTGGAGTTTTTAGTGTTCAAGAATATTTCATAGAAAATTTTAAGTCATTTTTATCTCATAAAATCATGAGGCTAATGTTAAATGGTTGGGTTGCTTTTTTTTTAATTTTCAGGGTCATGAAAACTAAGGAAGTTTTATAGTGGATGGATTTTAAAGTATAGAATGTTTTGAGCAAATTGATAGGAATCAACTATAAAACCTGTTACAGGCATTTTCCAAAATGAAGTTTGCATCATTAGTACTTTAACTGTAGGATTTTTTTGTTGATACATTTACCTTCTTTATACTGGGTGAACAATAGAAACAAATATTCAGCTGTTTAATGACATTTCACTATATGGTCTCAAGTATTCCATCAGTTTATAGAAATATGTATATAGCTTTATGTAACTTCAGTACTATTAAAACCAGGTTTTGATTATGACCTAATAGCCAAATTTAAATTAGAATTTTAGAAGAGCTCTTAGAGACTTCAGGTAAGCATTAGATTGACTCTGAATCATAATACCGATTTATTTTTTAAATTAGAAAAAGAACTTGCTTCTTGATAGCTTATTTAATATTTTTGCTTATTCTGCCATTTAGACAGGATTTACTAGGATACAAACTACATCTTTTAGGGGTACCATTATATGCTGTTGTGAGACTTTTTTTTTTTTTTGTCTTGGTATTCACCTTACTAGCAAATTGCCATAATTAAGTAATTAAAATCATACCAACTGTGATTTAGAAGTTACATTAAGGCTGGGCGTGGTGGCTCACACCTGTGATTCCAGCACTTTTGGGAGGCTGAGGTGGGGAGATCACTTGAGGTCAGGGGTTTGAGACCAGCCTGGCCAACACGGTGAAACTCCATCTCTACTAATAATACAAAAATTAGTCACGCCTGTAATCCTAGCACTTTGGGAGGCTGAGGCGGGTGGATCACGAGGTCAGAAGATTGAGACCATCCTGGCCAACATAGTGAAACCCCATCTCTACTAAAAATGCAAAAATTAGCCAGACAAGGTGGCGCACGCCTGTAGTCCCTGCTACTCAAAAGGCTGAGGCAGGAGAATCACATGGACCCAGCAGGTGGCAGCTGCAGTGGGCCGAGATCGCGCCAGTGCACTCCAGCCTGGGTGACAGAGCGAGACTCTGTCTCAAAAAAAACAAAAACAAAAAACCTTAGTTGGGCGTGGTGACACGCACCTGTAGTCCCAGCTACTCAGGAGGCTGAGGCATGAGAATTGCTTGAACCTGGGAGGCAGAGGTTGCAGTGAACCAAGATTGCACCACTGCACTTTAGGCTGGGTGACAGTGAAACTGTGTCTAAAAAACATAAAAATAAAAGTTACATTAAGATTAAATATATTAGAAATTCATTGGGAAATGGTCTCTTGGGATCTGTGAAGGGGAGGAGGCTGTGACCCATTTTATTCTAAACTTTAAAAGAGAAAATGGGAATTCAAGTAGGATGATTTTATATTTGATATGGGGAACATTATCTGGATGCTGAGAATTGTTAGGTGTTTTGTGAAATATTCTTTTTAGGTATTTCTGAAAATACAGTCACTCACTTGCCTATTTAATTGCTCTGCTTATTGGGGGCATCTGCTTTGTGAACTCTTGTGTAATTAAAGGATAATTTGGCTTTTTAAATTCTAACTTTAGTACCTGTTTTTTTGTTTTTTAGGAGGAGCATATTATTTAATATCTAGAAGTCTCGGCCCAGAATTTGGTGGTGCAATTGGTCTAATCTTCGCCTTTGCCAACGCTGTTGCAGTTGCTATGTATGTGGTTGGATTTGCAGAAACTGTGGTGGAGTTGCTTAAGGTAATTCGCCTTCCTTTTAGTCATTCGTTTACCAAATCTTTATTGAGGGATTATATGCCAATCACCATGTTAGAGGTTGGTAAAGCAGTGATGCGATGACCAAGAGATTCGTCCTTCAAAAAGTTTAGTACAGGAGATAGGCAAAGATTAAAATACTATTAGAATGTCAGCAGTGGCAACACAAAGTGGGGAGCACTTAACTTACTTTTCAGGAATTGGGGTTGGAAGGGAGTCAAGAAGGGCTCTCCAAGGATGGAAGTCTAGATGTTAGTAAGCAAATTGGAAAGGTGGAAGTGATATGAGGGGAATAGGGAAGAAAAGGAAAGAAAGGCCTTTAAAGGGTAGAGGTAAGAAAAACATGGCCGGGCGCGGTGGCTCATGCCTGTAATCCCAGCACTATGGGAGGCAGAGGTGGGTGGATCACCTGAGGTCGGGAGTTTGAGACCACCCCTGTCTCTACTAAAAATAAAAAATTAGCCTAGCATGGTGGTGCATGCCTGTAATCCCAGTTACTCTGGAGACTGAGGCAGGAAAATCGCTTGAACTGGGGAGCCAAATCCCAGTTACTTTGGAGACTGAGGCAGGAGAATCGCTTGAACCGGGGAGGCGGAGGTTGCGGTGAGCCTGGGCAACAAGAGCGAAACTCTGCCTCAAAAAAAAAAAAAAGGAAAGAAAGAAAGAAAAATGCAAATATTTTTGTATGGTTCAAGCACAAAGCAGCAAGACATGTAAGACTAGAGATAGAAAAAATAATCAGGAGAAGGGTCTTATTTCCATTTAAGTTAGGGTCTTGTTTGGGATTGGGGGACGTGACATGCTCAGATTTGGGACGTAGGGAAGTATCTGACCATGGTACAGGGAATGGACTTGAGGAATCACAACTGGAAATAGAGACCATTTCAAGGTTGTGGGTGTCCTGGGAGAGGAGATGGTGGCTTATATTAAAACAGTGACTTGTGGAGCAGGAGCGATGTGGGTGAATTGGGGAGATTTTAAAAAATTTGAATGAGCGGATTTGATAATTAATGGGATGTGGGAAATTAGAGAAATAGGATGTCAAGTGTATACACACATTTCTGACTTTTGGAGTTAGATGGAAGATAATGCCATTTGCCGTGTGATGGAGAACACAGGACAGTTTAGTTTGAATGTATTAACTAGAAGAACCATGAGTATATCCGAATAGAGGTGACTGTATTGCTCTGGAGTATAATTAAAGAAGTAAGAGTGAAATAGGATTCCTCAAATATTATTAAATGAAAGGAACCTCAAGTGACACCTATAAATTGCTCATGTTAGGTTAGGTTGTAACTATTCTACAGTAGTAAATGGTACATAAGGAAGTATAAAATCTGACAAGGATTGACACCTGCGTTGACATTGACCTTTACTTGTGTACACCAAAGGGATGAAGAAAAAGAAGGGTTGTAATACCATGAGTAAGCAATGTAACCATTAGAGTTTATATTCTTTCATTGTTTAATTTAGTGTATATTTTTATTTGAGAGGCAAAGTTTAAGGTTTACTCTGTGAATGCTTATCAAAGTATTTAATTAGGGTTTATACATGTTTTTGTTTCATGGAAAATTTAATTTAGAGAAATATGAAATTTAAAACATTTTAAACTACATTTATTATATAAAATACTGAGCTATAGCGGTAGTCTTCTGTTGCAATCATGGTCCATAAATCTAAAAGCCAGTCAATAGATACTTATACGAGTACCGTTTTTTTTTTCAAGTAATTCTCAGATATGATTATCCAAATGCTATAGAGAATTTCAAAGATCAGATTCAAGAGATGTTGAAATCAAATATCAAAAAACTAAAAAATATTTTTGCAAAGTAAAAAGTATGTACTACTTTATGAAATTTAATGGGACCCTTGAAGGTTGGACAAGGTTGGGAAATGACTTTTCCTACTGTGTTGGTTAAATATTAACACTATCTATGCCTTCGCTTGTCAAAAGCATCTTTGGATCTAGGGGGTTTTCCACCCTGATATTTGTATTAAGGTCATTTATCTGGAATTCAAGCAATCTTATTCCTCTCTTGTAGTTGACTTTTATGAAAGAATTTCTTTTGAAAAGCATATACTTTTGTCAGTTGCAGCAGAATATATATTCATCCTGAGTTATCAAAACAACTAAATTATGTTTTAGTTTTTTTGTGCCTTTTATTACCTTATTTGAGAAGTGGTAGTAATTGATAAATCGCTTTTTACTTAGTTAAGTGGGATATCATAATCTTTAATTTTATCCTAGGTGGGAATCTTTTAAAAATGCCATTGATATTAAACTACAAATAATTTTGTTTGCAGAGTGGAAACGGTGTGTGTTTTTGGACAGCAGCAGGAAGGTGTGCTCATCACTTACTCTCTTGCAGTGTAAAAGACCATTAAAAGCATGAGCTCACTAATCACAATAAATAAAAAATATATTTGTGCTATATAACTTAAAATTCTAATTAGCAGTATTATAACTTTCTTACTTGTTAGCAATTCCTTTTTTGATTTGTTGAGTCTATATTAAATATAGAAGTGTTAGTAATCACACATTTATGTCATCAGATCCTTGAATGACACCTCAGTGGTAAATAGTAATTTGTTCCTTTAGGTCTTCCATTTATTTCTTAAGTAACCATTTATTCAACTTCTACAGGTAAGGCACCATAATATCTCTAAAATGTTTCAAAAGGAGTGTGAATGTGTATAAAAATAACTAGTATTGCTTATTATATTTATGATTCTTTTTTCTAGGAACATTCCATACTTATGATAGATGAAATCAATGATATCCGAATTATTGGAGCCATTACAGTGGTGATTCTTTTAGGTATCTCAGTAGCTGGAATGGAGTGGGAAGCAAAAGTAAGTTATGATGGGAACACCTATAAATATTTAATATGTGAGCTTTTAGAGCTTATGTTTTGGGAACACTCTAACGTATGATAATATTTCCAGATTCTAATGGTACCTAAGTGGCCATTTTCACAAAAGTTTATATATAAGGTTATTTTCTACTTGACAAAGTAGAGAATCTTTGGAGATTACACTCAACCTAGGATCTAGTTAAACAAAGTACTTTGTAAATTTTGAATTTCCCACCGTCTCGCCCATTCTCCAGTTTTGCAATATGTAAAAATGCTCAGGTCAGTATTTAATTCCAAATTAAACATCTGGCTTTGTAATTTATTTAAAAGTTCAACTTAAACATGGGGCAGTAAGTAAAAGTTATTGCCCACATGAGGTTAGAGAAGTTATTCTTGCTATTGAAATTTCAGAAGTTATGACTACCAAAGCCAGTATCATTGTTTCTGGAAAAAATTGCTAAAGTCACATTACCCATAAGCAGAGCACCCAGAAGTGTTTTTGTCTCTTTGAGAATTAGAGCATCATAGCACAGCTGTAGTCTCCCAAGTAATGGATATCCACGTTACTTTAAAGACCTTATAAAAGTCACATATTTGTGCTATATATGATATGATAATGTTTACCAAACCAAAAATTAGGAAAGCCTGAAAGAGTAATTTTTTCAATCTTGTACTTTATTGTAAAGTCATATTAGTATAAAATTAAATCATTTATTTACACATTTTACACATTTACTGTATGAAAATAACAGAATTTTATACCACCTGGGACATGATTAGTGTATATGTACTTCCTTTTCCCACAGATGACACCGTTTTTCATGAGTGTTCAGTTTTATTGAGAGGTTAAGAGTGGAGAAGGGGAAATGGTAGTTTTCATAGATTGCTCTTTCCTTCCATTCCCATTGCTACTTGAATTTCCCTCCTGTATATTGTCATCTTCTTTCTGTACTTTTTCTTATTTTCCTGTAGCAGTCACACACTCAACATTATGTTTGGACCATTTATAAAACTTGTGTTTGTGTTCAGCATGTTTTCTATGTCAAGATTGTAGTGTTAAGGTGGAAGAGAGGAATGATCTAGAATGAAAGTCTATAGTGTTTTGGAATTTACAGTGCTTTTTGGTTTGTGGGAAGGCATGCACATCTTTAACTCATTTCAGAAATACAGCATGATCTCACTTTTACTATCTTTTTTTTTCCCCCAGATATTTCTTTAAACATCTCTTTGTTCATTAAACAAGGAATTATTGAGCAGCTACTTGGCATGTGGCATTGTTTAAGGCACTGGGGAATCAGGCAAAACAAGACAGAAATTCTTTCCCTCATGGAAGTTATATTCTAGGGGAATCGAATCAAGATACAGAAACAAGATTCTTGATTTTAATTTTTAATGTTTAAAATTGCAGGCTCAGATTGTTCTTTTGGTGATCCTACTTCTTGCTATTGGTGACTTTGTCATAGGAACATTTATCCCACTGGAGAGCAAGAAGCCAAAAGGGTTTTTTGGTTATAAATGTAAGTAAAAAAGTTTCAATATTTTTTAAGGGTACCTGTTTATAGAATTCTATTATCAATTAAATTTTGTACATTTTAGATATTTTGTAACAGAATTGACTATGGTTTGGTGATTCATCCTAATTTACAATTTAGTTTTGTCCCCTTTATGTATGCTGTACAGTTGGAGTAAAAATTACTTCTATTTACATCTTTTCTTTTTCATTATTAGCAACAAAAGGCAATAGAATATAGAGAAATCAGTGCTACTAAGAATAGGAGCTTTTATTCTCTACTAGTTTTGGGAATTTGTAACTGAATTTCTAACTTTTGTTCTAATATGACTTTCATTCTTTTAGCATATTTAAGCACAATAGTTTAGAAGCACCTAAGATTGTGAAAGCAACTAGAAATATTAGTTTCTTGGTATAATTGCATTTTTCAAGAGTGCAGGCCATTTGATTTTCAGGAGATCTCTCCAGTTGGGTTTGTCTTATTTGTTTTTATAGATAGATTCAGGTTATTCATTTTTGTCAGGAACATAAGTGAACCGTGTCTCCTTCTTAGTGTACCACATTTGGAGGGTGCATGATGCAGTTTTTTCCATTACTTAGTGGTGTTAGTTTTGGTGACTTAGTCAAGGTTATACCTGCACAGTTTCTCTATTGTGAGGTTGCTGTTTTTTTCTTTGCAGTTAATAAGTGATCTGTGGAAGAATACTCTGAGACTGTTCATAGCCCTGTCAAACTTCTACCAAATGGCTTCATCCTTAACCCCTCTCACTTCTGGCTTTTGTTGGTCAAAATAAGTCAGATGGTGCTAGATCTACTATGAATTTTTTGTCCTCTGCTTCATTTCTCTTAGTCATTTCTTCTCCTTCTTGAAACACGTCTATTTTATTCGATGTCAGATACCCTAGGTGTGTAACTTGCTAGTCACTATGACTATTACTCCTGTTACCCCCTTTAAATGCAGAATTGTACAACTATTATAGTGCTGACCTTCTAACTATATGCTCTTCCTTGGGTGGTGTGTATTCTCATGGCTCAAAATGCTATTAAGATAACTGACATGTTTCTATTCCTGAATCTCTCCTTTGAAGTTGAAACATAAATATATATCCAACTGATTATTTGAAGTCTCTCCTGCTTATTTCTTCTTAAGCTTTTCCATCTAAGTAACTGAAACCAGGATCTTAGTGTTTCCCGTCCTACCTGCTCCTATTAATTTTAATCCTTTTCTAATTAGTGCATTTATTTTCCCATCTCTAGATTGAACCTCTGCAGCAACCTCCTAATCAGCCTCCCTGTTTCAGATGTTGAATCTTTCAGTCCATTGTCCACACATTAATAGTATATGTCATTTGTGTGTTTATGACCCTACTTTGATTTTCCATTTTATTTAGGATAAATTTAACCTTTATAAAATATTCATACTCTGTCCCTCAGTGGTCACTCCATTCTCATTTATTTCTTCCCCTTACTGTAAGAGTTTTATCTTCTTTTATTTCCTCAAAAGAGTTAAACCTTTTTCTACTTTGGGGTCTTCATACATGTTGTTTCTCTTTTCTGGTGTACTCTTTTTCCCTGATCATCACATGACTGATTCTTGCTCAGCAAACTCTTAGCTTAAGTATTGTTTCCTTCCTTATATTTGCTTAGCCTTTTGTAACCACATTGAATTAGACTCTCTCTCTCTCATTTGTTATTCAACTCCCTGTTTTCATCAGAATATTTACTGCTGTTTATAATTACCTGTTTCTTATTTTGTCATTTGCTATTGAGACTCTTAAATTCCATGAAGGCAGGAACAATGTCTAACTTGTTTATATTGCATCTCTAGGTTCTTCGAGATGCTAGAAAGCTCTAGCACAGGACCTGACACATGGTAGCTACTCAAGTATTGAATGGATAGATGGATACATTATAGTTAATCGGTTATCTTAGAGTCATAGATGAAAACAGTAGGTCTAGTTGAAGCTTTTATTGTTGAAATCAAAAGGAACTTTATTTAGGGTACCTTAGCTAATTGTCTGACAGCCTCAAAAATCAATGGATCACGGGATAGTAGAGAAAGCTGTGGACCAAAATCTATACAGATGGTAATGTAAGTGGGAAGCTATCAAAAAATTGATTCTATATTATTATGATGTTGCTTTTGTTTTCCTTTTTTTTTTTCCTTGAGATGGGGTCTTACTCTGTCACCCAGGCTGGAGTGCAATGGCATGATCATGGGTAACTGCAATGTCGACTGTCCAGGCTTAAATGATTCTCCCACCCCAGCCTCCCAAGTAGCTGGGACCACAGGCATGTGCCACCACTCCTGGCTAATTTTTTAATTATTTATAGAGACAAGGTCTTCCTCTGTTGCCGAGGCTGGTCTCGAACTGTTAGGCTCAAGAAATCTGCCTGTCTTGGCCTCCCCACGTACTGAAATTACAGGTGTGAGGCACCACACCATGCCCCCTTTTGTTTTTCTACCTCCTTTCTTGTTTCTTTTACCTCAGAGATTTAGGAGATTATCCACATTCTGATTTGCATTTGGGCTAGTCGTAACAATTCAGTCGGAGGCTCTTGAAACGTAATTGGTGAGGTATACAAAAATGGGGCATGAATCAGATCAGATGATCATTTTGGTTGTAAACCATTGGCTCATACAAGAAAAGAACACCAAATACTTGAACTAGGAAATATGCAAAAATTTACCAGTTACTTTAACTGAAGACAAGTTAGGGGTCATATATACCTATTACTCTTGACCTCAATTATTGTAGTCTAATTTGCTTTCCATTAATTGTCAAAAATATTTTGTTTTCTACAGCTGAAATATTTAATGAGAACTTTGGGCCAGATTTTCGAGAGGAAGAGACTTTCTTTTCTGTATTTGCCATCTTTTTTCCTGCTGCAACTGGTATTCTGGCTGGAGCGAATATCTCAGGTGATCTTGCAGTAAGTATTGTAAAGTGCTATATCAATTATATATTTTAAAAGTGGAATATGTATATTTATTTTTACAGATAGACTTTTAAAAATCTTCTTGTCTTCTAGGATCCTCAATCAGCCATACCCAAAGGAACACTCCTAGCCATTTTAATTACTACATTGGTTTACGTAGGAATTGCAGTATCTGTAGGTAAATAGTTTTACATTTCTTTATGTTAAAGAAATTTCATGATGTACATACTATAAATACTTTTATGATATTTGCTAACTTATAAATTCAGAAATATTTCAATAAAAAGACATGGAATTGCTTATTATAATTCAAAAACAGTTTTTAGAAAACTAATAATGACTTTTATAAACATTATCTAAACCACCAAATGCTTTATGACATTTCCAGTTTTTTAATTAATTATGGTAAATTAGAAAATTATATGAAATTGAATCTGTAAACTCATTCCACTGAGATATATTTATTGAAAACAATTCATATGTAGAAGCAAATGAATTTTACTGCTACAAATTTCTGAACTTTTTAAAAGATGGTTATTTATTTTTTTTATAGTATATAAAGATTCTTTCAAGGCTATTAAGCAATGCTTGGCAATTTTTTACTATAAAAACACTGGTTTCGAAGAATAGGACATACTAGGTTTTACTTAGGAAAAGTTTTACTAAATTCTTACTAGATTGAATGAAAATTATTTCAAAACCATGTTGTTACTTCATGGGATCATGGTATTTTAGAACTTGAAAGGACTTAAGTAGTCAACCAGTCTCTAAACCTTTTCTTACAGATGAGAAAATAGAAGCTCAGAGATTTCACTACCAAAGATAGTGGCATTTGTTTTAGAGATTTGTTTTTATGGCAAAGAAGTTTTTTTTGTTGTTGTTTGTTTTAAATAAAGTCTTTAAGGCTATTTTCTATGAATTTCTATTAGTTTACATACGGTTTGCATTTGTCAAGCTTTATAGTTAAATTTCTTAAGCATAATGCAAAAGTAAATCTTAGTTTAATACTAATGTGAAGAATCATAAACTCCAAGTCCATAGGCTATACAATATGAGGTTTCTATTGGATTTGGTAAGAAAATTTCATTTTTGCTATATCTTCACTGATATGCTGGGAAGTAATAGCATATTTATATTTATAAACTCTGCTTCTAGTTGCTTAAATGTAATTTGGAAATGTCACTACATGACAGAAATACTAATAATATCAGGGTGGGCTGAATTGCCTTTTGTTTTTGTTTTTTGTTTTTTGAGATGGAGTCTTTCTCTCTGGCCCAGGCTGGAGTGCAGTGGCTTGATCTTGGCTCACTGCAACCTCCGCCTCCCGGGTTCAAGCAATTCTCGTGCCTCAGCATCCTGAGTAGCTAGGATTACAGGCACTTGCCACCACACCTGGCTAATTTTTGTGTTTTTAGTAGAGATGGGGTTTCGCCATGTTGGCCAGGCTGGTCTCCAACTCCTGACATCAGGTGATCTACCCACCTTGACCTCCCAAAGTGCTGGGATTACAGGCGTGAGCCACCACGCCCAGGCTGAATTGGCATTTACAAAGGAATTTGGATTTCATTTATCCTTAGAATTAATAGACAAATCTCTGAAATTTATTTTGAAAAAACAGATGAATATATATGCTTAGCAAAATATATGGGTTCCCCTAAAAGTTCCTAGCATGCTTCTATACATTATTTAAAGTAAATTTAGTCTTAAAGTGACTTAATTGATTATGTTTTAGCTTGTAAAATAGTTTGTTACAGCAAATGAACATTTTCTATTTTTATTTTACCCTCTAACATTGCTAGCCCTTGTACGCATTTCATTCTGTCTACATTAGCCCTTGGAACAATAGGAGTAACCCCTTGATGCCGATGTTCAGTAGCTAGGCCAGTAAAGGCAGCCTCTACACCAGTGCTTGTTAAGCTCAAAGCAGTGGAACCTTTTTTCCCCAAAAAATTTCAGGCATAGACTATCAGAATACAAAGTACATGAAAATACAGTTACTTTAGGGCTGGGGGGATTTGCAAGGCTCTGTACTCCCCTCATTTGCCAGTTGTTTCAGAGGTACCTTTATGGAAACATGGTTTTTCAAGGACTGTTCTGAATGGTAGATGAAAAAATTGAAAAACAAGGAACTGTATAGTCTGCCTAGTCATTAAAATATCCTCCCTTCTCATACTTAGTTCTGTTTATTCAATTTTTGCTGTCATGCATGTAATTTTTACCTCAATATATGATGAAATAATACTGAAAAAGTGTTTCAGAAAGTAAAAATCTTTAAAGTATAAGGAACGGTAATTACCATTAGTTATGCATTACACGTTACTCCGAATAGTAAAGCTTGCTTCAAGGTCACTTTTTAAATATTTTATTACGGAAGTTTTCAATTTTATGGAAGAGTAGGGAGCATATTCAAATTAGCTCAATAATTATTATGCAGCTTCAAAACAGTTAGCAAAAATATTAGTACATGCTTAATCTCGTTTCATCTATTTCCAAGTCACTCTGCTCTATGGGTTATTTTTAAGCAAATCTTAGATACCATGTGTTTTCTTCTTTTCAGGGTAATCATATTTGAGACAGAGATTTGAATATAATTATAATTCATTAATATTCAAATTATTTTCCCTCACAGAAGAATGGTATTACCTGAAGTCTGATTTTTAGCCACGTTCAAGTATAGAATATTTGGAGTATAGGAAAACATCACTGCTGTTTGGAACTCTTTCAGTACAGTGTTTTCATATTTACTTAAGGACATCTTTACCAAATAGGCTAGGAAATAGTTTGCTAATATACCATTTTCCACAACTCTGTTTACATGATTTTTAAGTGTTTATGTGTAAATACTATTCTTTATAAAAGATTCAGTTTCACCAAATATTGGGGACCATGATGCTTTACAAATTCTGTTCCAGGTAAAGTCTTAACTGTAAATGCAATGTATGCTTTTATAATTGAGTAGATATATAGTCAATACTTTGGTTTCTTTATAAATATATATGTGTATAATTTTGAAATGAATGTAGATATTAAGTATATTATTCTTGTTGTCACTTGTGTCTTGTTGTCACAACTTTAGGTTCTTGTGTTGTTCGAGATGCCACTGGAAACGTTAATGACACTATTGTCACAGAGTTAACAAACTGTACTTCTGCAGCCTGCAAATTAAACTTTGATTTTTCATCTTGTGAAAGCAGTCCTTGTTCCTATGGCCTAATGAACAACTTCCAGGTGAGCATTGGCTTTGTAATATACAGACGTTCTGTATTTATCTAGGGGTGAGACTACTGTCAAATCTGACCATTCACAATATAGCCACAGCATAGAAGGGAAGACAGTTGTTATTTTATTTTTCTTAATTTTTAATTTTTTTCTTGAGATAGAGTTTTGCTCTGTCCCCCAGGCTGTAGCACAGTGGTGCTAGCTTGGCTTGCTGCAACCTCCGCCTCCTAGGTTCAAACGATTCTCTCGCCTCAATCTCCCGTGTAGCTGGGACTGCAGGCGCCCGCCACCACGCCCGGCTAACTTTTGTATTTTTAGTAAGGATGGGGTTTTACCATGTTGGCTAGGCTGGTCTCGAACTCCTGATGTCAAGTGATCCACCTGCCTGGGCCTCCCAAAGTGCTGGGATGGCAGGTGTGAGCCACTGCGCCTGGCCAGTTGTTCTTTATATTCCCCTAAAACTGTAGATATCTAATTGGGCAAACTAAAATATGAATGGATAAAATCTGAGGATGTTCAAGAGCAAAGAACCCCTGGAAGTTAATGTTTTTATAACAGCATGTAACATATATATATGAGTGTGTGTGTATTTATATATGTAGTATATAAATATACTGCTTTAGAAAGCATGGAATCATCTTGCACATGGTCGTATTTGTGTGGGTCTGTTTTTAGATTCTTGATTTTGTTCTGTTGATCTTTGTGTCTGTCTTTGTGTCAGTACCACACATTCTTAATTACTGTAGTTAAATGGTAAGTTTTGAGGTCAGGTAGATTAATTCCTCCCATTTTAGCCTTTCTAAAAAAATTGTTTTAGCTATTTTAGTTCGTTTGTCTTTCCATATAAAAATTTAAAATGACATTGTGTGTGTGTGTGTGTTTTAATTAATTTATTTACTTTTTAATTTTTTTTAATCACTTCAGTAGTTTTTGGGTTACATGTGGTTTCTGGTTACATGGATGAATTGTGTTGTGATGGAGTCTGAGATTTGGGCACACCTATCACCCAAGTACCTTACATTTATTTTTAAAAAGTCTTGTTGGGATTTTGATAGGAATTTACATTAAACTGGTATATCAATTTGGAGAGAATTGACTATGTTGAGTGTTCAATTCATAAACATCATCTCTCCATTTATTTGTGTTGTCTTTGATTTTTTTTAGTTAGCATTTTGTCGTTTTCAGCATACGCATCCTGTATGTATTTTGTTAAATTTACAACTAAATATTTTTATTTTGTGCAATTTAAACCCATACCAATTGAGTTCAGTTTTCTAATTAGTCTTCATAATTGCTTTATATATAAATGGCCTTTATAAAAGCATTGATCAGTGTCAATAGTAGTGTTACTTTATTAGATATGGCTCATATAAAGTCATTCAGCATGAAATCACCATTTAACATTTAACAACAGAATTTAATTCTGAATGGATACTTGAAAGCTAGTGAATTTCTAAAACATACAAACTGGACAGTTTAGTAGTACTTCTCAAGTATTTGGAGGCTGTCAGTTCTGCTGTTTATTGTTACCTCTATTAAGATACTGAAACTGAAATGAAATTTTAGTCTGCCAGATTTATACATTTTTAGAAACAGAAAAGATTATATAAGGGGAAAATATATTACTACAATTAATTTGGAGAATAATTTTGAGTTGTTTGTTAAGTCCTAGGATGGTAGAAAGAACACAAAGGTGTAGATTCAGGAGATTAAATCAAAATATTCTATTGTAAATTCATAGAGTACATGGTTCTCCTGATTTCCAAAAAAAAATAAAAATTTTGCTTTGTAATTTTTTTCAGTATTGTATAAACAGAATAATTTGGATTTTAATGTATTTAAAATGCTGTGTTTTATGTACAATCTGTAAATTTTACAATACAGTTTTAACTAAAATTTGTAAAGGCATTGTTTTTATTTTTTATTATGTAGTTTGAAGCAATTGACTCTACTTTCAGTGGTTACAAATATTGAACTCAATTATGTGATAGAAGTTTGTGTTTTCTAGTCATGAGACTAGGCAGAATTGTAGGAATGAAAGAAAGTATTCATATCCAGCTAATGATTCAGGCCAATTCTGACATTGATATTGTGTATGGAAGGCACAAACGTTGGTCTTTGCCCAGTGACTGAAAATACCAGTCAGATTTCTGTGTGGCCTTAAGATAGAAAAGTTTGTTGTCTTTATCAAGTCTAGTATGGACTCATTCAAGCAAAGAGGAATTTGGTATAAGTAAAGCTGCTTTTCTAATTTAAAGTAAGTAAACTTTTCAAAAATACTTTGTAAAGCGATACAACATGAGGGAAAATCTTGTGAAAATATAAATACCTTGGCATTTGGATAATGAAGAATGGTGGATAGGACATAAGTGAGGAGTATGTAAGTTGGAGTCTCCATCATAAGATCTGTACAAGTCATACTTTATAATCACCTTTTCATACTTCAGGAAATAAAGTTATTTGAGTTATCTTGTTGCTCTTAAATTTTAAATTGTATATATAGTCTTATATTGCTTGCTATATTTCTACATTATAATGTCCTCTGAAACCTTTGACTCACTGTTGCATAATAAACAAAATGCGAGCTTTAGTCTAAATCAGTCAGAGCCCTTCATACCTCTTCTTAAGCCTCACTGCCTTCTGTTCCCACTGGACTCCAGCCACTGAGTGTATTTGTACACGCACACATACATACCCTACTCTCTTCCTTTAGTCATTGCTTCACTCTGCTTGGAATTCTCCTGTGGTTTATTTTTCCATGTCCAGATCCGCCTGACTTCAAGGCAACTTAGTTCCATGAAGATTTTCTTGAATCCCAAATCATCTTCAACACACACCCCCACACAGACTTTTATCATTCATTTTGTTTACTTGCTATCTTTCAGCTTTTATTAGACTTTTGTCTTTTTTTCCCCTTTAGAGACAACACGGTCATTTTTTCATCTGTTTCCACTGTATATCGTTGACACTAATATTATTTACATTCAATATTATTATCCTTGCTGCTGATATTTTACCATTACATGTTGAGAAGTGCAGAGGTTATTGGGTAACTGTTCAACTATTTACTAGAAAACAGGAAACCTATTATAGCAGGCCCCAAAACATAGTATTTCCAGATGAAAAGTCTGGATCATAATTTATTTCAATTTATAACTGATGGAAGAAGGGAAAATGTATTATTTCCTCAACATGGAAGAGAAAAGGCTATAGTAATGCTGGTGGTGTCAGTTTTGCCTTACTCCTACAATGCAGAATGTATCATATACTCTTTCTCTACTTTCATCCAATTACGTCTTTCTTTGTACTTAATTTAACTTTGAGATCGTTACGACAGATATAGAATTTTGTGTGATCTAATGAGGCTGTATAGCAGAAACTGGGTTTATTCGTTTTAATCTTGACTCATCTGTCCTTCACAGTCTCCTTCCCTAAAGATAAGGTTGTCAGTTCTAAGTAATCCAGCATTACTGTGAAAAATAGTGACTATGAAAAATGCACAGCATATATATAACTATCAAATTGTTATTAAAAGGCTGAGTAGAAAATAGTCTTTTCAGATTTTCTCCCCACTCTTAGAAGTCTGTGCTACTGTCTTTAAAACACTTCAGATATGTATTCTTCATATTTAACCTTAAATCTAATGGAAGATCTAGGGAAAGATGTTTAGTCAACAGGGTGGTTTATGTGTACATGAAATCAGGCTTATGCATTGTGGACAGGGATTGTACCCGTTGCTAACTTTCTGTTTGGTTTAAACAATTAAATTTTACAGTCAAATGTGTGACAGAAACAGCTTGAAACCTGATTTCCTTATCTCTTTGGTCTCAGTTGACATGTTCTTAGTCAATATAAATGAAAGATAAAATCTCTACCAATGAAGCAAATAATCTGAGTGAAGATCACCATTCACTGCTGGGAAATTTATAATACCATTCACAGCTGCTCAGGTTGACAATAGTTGAATCCACCACACAACTCCTCCACTTTAATTTTGTGTTTTGACAAGTTTCACAGATTCAGAAGTACACAGTGAATACCTGTGTACTTATCCTTCAGTTATATTTACTAGTTTATATTGTACCCTATTTGCTTTGTATGTGTATATGTATAGTCTTTTTCTCCTCAAATAAGTTATAGACATCATGACATGACAATCATTTTGAAGTATTTAATGCATTTTGTGTAAGCACAATATGGTTATCCTACTTAAGAAATTAAACATTGATGAAATACTGTTATTTAAATATATATCCTATGTTCATATTTCTCCACTTGTCCCAGTAATGTCCTTTATAGTATTTTTTCTAAGTCCAAGATTCATCTAGGATCACGCATAGTATTTAGTTATCATGTCATTTTAAAATCATTTAATCTAGGGGAGTTTCTAGCTCACATTAATCTTTATGACATTGACATTTTCAGCATTTGAATCGGGTTGTTTTGAATTGTGCCCCTCAGTTTGAATTTACCTGATTCATGAGCTTGGTGATCAGTCCTTTGTTGTTGGTGGTTTTTTTTTTTTTTTTTTTTTTTTTTTTTTTTTTTTAAGTTTTCTAAGAGGAAATATTTGAACATGTACACAGAGAAAGCAATATAATACACCTAATACCTATAATACCCAGCTTTATCAGTTATCAATGCATGGTTAATTTTGTTTCCTGTGTAACTCCTATCCCAGATTATTTAGAGCAAAACCCTAGACTTTAGATCATATCTTCAGCTGGAAATATTTCCACATTTAGCTCTAAAAGATAAAGGCTTAGAAAAAAATAGTCTAACCACAATACTATCTTAACATAAGAAACAGCCTTCCTAATGAGAAGTACATGATGGCACTTATGCAATACTCTTGCCAAAACTTTTACCTCATTTTGATTAACTGTCTAGATAGAACTAGTTTACTAGAATTATAGAAATGAGAAGAGTTGTTAAGCAACACAATGATGATGAAGTCCGAAAAATCCAGAGCATGAGATCTCCATGAGAGAAATGATAGAAAAATAATAAAAGGAAAAGGAAATGTGAACCTGTTGATTGAAAAAGACTGAAGAGACACATAAACCAAATATAATATAATGTGTAACCTTTTTTTTTTTTTTTTTTTTGGATCCTGATTTGAACAGACTCTTTTTGAAAGATAAGAAAGGGTAATTTAGGGAATTTGAATGCCGACTTGCCTTTTTGTGGTACTGTTAAGCAATTATTAAGTTTTTAAGCTGTGACATTGGCATTATAGTTAAGTTTTCAAAAGTCCTTATCTGTTAGAGATACATACTGAAATATTTATATGTTAAAGGATATCTGGGACTTGTTTCAAAATATTGTGGGGAATGGCCCTAAGTTGATCATTGTTGAAATTAGGTGATAAATGTTAGCAGTTCATTATTCTCTTCTCTCTGCCATTGTGTGTGTTTAACATTTTATGAATGAAAAGGTTTTCTTAAGGTAAGGACTAGTGGTAAATTTGTTTCAGATATTTGTAATGCACATAGCATTGTTGTTGTTATTACTATAAAATTATCCCCAGTGTTAACCTCCTTCAAAATGTGACCACATAATATTGTGCTATTTTCTGAATTGTGAGATTTATTTTTCTATTTTTGTCACTTTTATTTAAGGTAATGAGTATGGTGTCAGGATTTACACCATTAATTTCTGCAGGTATCTTTTCAGCCACTCTTTCTTCAGCATTAGCATCCCTTGTGAGTGCTCCCAAAATATTTCAGGTAAGCGTTTTTATATTACAGGCTTTATTAAAGGGAGAGTTAAAGTAATGCTTCTTAATTTGAAATTGTTGCTGTTTACAAATTTATTTGCTTCTGTCAACCATGTATATACATATACATGATATATATATGCACATAAAGACATACATAATTTTATGTGTATGAATGAACGTGAATATGTTTATTTATATAAACATTTGTGCATTTGCCTGCTGTCAAGGTATAGTCTGAGTTCTCTTTTTAGAAGTGCTGGATGTTTGCTTTTTTGACATATTTAGCATACGTTTTCAAGATGTCTAAGGTATAGGAATGCAGTCTAAGACTGCAAATGGGGAGTAGCAAAATATCTTTGTTCTGGTTAGTATGGTTTCAACCTAAATATTTTATTTTACAAATATTTAAGTACCTAACGTGTGCTACACATTGTGTTCATTACTTGAGGGTATAATGATGTATAGGATAGACATTATCTCCTTTTAGTGAGCATTAAACAGCTGAATACTGATGGGAAGTACTTTTTATTGCTAAATCAAATAAATGAATGTTGATTCTGCAGTCTTGTTCTTAATGCTGTATTTATAGCCAATGAGTATATCATTTAAGACAGTGTTCAGCAATGTTTTAAGAAAGATAGTTAAGTTTTATAGTCAGGATTTTTATCTGCTTTAAGATATCGGCTTGTTCTTCTTAAAATAGGTCACAACTATATCATTTATCAAGCTTCCAACTTTGTTTTTACTTGTATGCCTGCTTCTCTGATTTCTTCTTCATAAAATTTAATTTCAACATGGCGATAGGGTAAGGCAGATAGAAATTTTGACCAGCATCCTTCTGATGTTTGAAATGTTTGAATTTCCTTTACATTTTGTAGGTGAAGCAGTATGTGGGACAGGATAAAAGGGATGACCGAGAATTAGAAACTTGAGTCTCAATCCTGATTAACCTATTAGAACTATCAGTAAATCTATATATCTAATTTTAATATATTTCATTTTAATGTTTTCTTTCATTAGGCTTTATGTAAGGACAACATCTACCCAGCTTTCCAGATGTTTGCTAAAGGTTATGGGAAAAATAATGAACCTCTTCGTGGCTACATCTTAACATTCTTAATTGCACTTGGATTCATCTTAATTGGTTAGTTATATAAATGGTGTGTTATTGTAGATTTTTGGTGCATCTATATTCTAGGCATTGAATTATTAAATTATTAACAACGTTGTCTTGGTATACTAAGTCTCTTTGTAATCAAAGAAAGTTTATAAAGTACTGTAAGTAATAGCACTCAGTACATATTTGCTGAAATTATTGCCATTACTAAGTCCTCATTAGAGCCTAAAGGGAATTCCTAGGTTCTTTTTCCTAAACAAATATGATAATGGCATAAAGAAAAGGATTGCAGTGTCACCTGTGACATCAGTGCCTTTGGTGATCTATTTTTTTGGCACTCTGCCTCTGATCACAAGTGAGCTCTGTTGGGTCTTCCACTGCTAAAGACGACATTGGACTTTTTAAGGTTTAAAGAATTTTGTCTAACCTCTGAGACTAGTTGACATTAAAAGGCTGATGTACCACCAAGTGTTGTGGGACTATGTGGAAACTAACTCCCATCTGACACCATTAGATGTGTATTTGGTGTAGCCACTTCTGGAGAACAAGTGGGCAATATCTCGTAAACTTTTCTGTAATCAGCAGTTTTCCTTCTAGGTGTGTGCCCTGTAGAAACTTGTATATATACTTAAAGAGCCATATACAATAATGTTTCTAGTATTATTCATTATAGTGAAAAATGAAAGCAACCTAGATCAATAGAAGAAAACTATGCAGCAGTTAGAGGGATAAACTTGGTTTTCACATATCAATGTGGATGAATTTCAAAAATAAATGTAAAAGATCAAATTTCAGAATGATACCTATGGTATGCTATTTACATAACTTTTAAAACACCCAGAACAGTACTGTATGATGCATATAGACTATATATGTCATAAAACTATGTATGACTGGACAGAATATACCAAGTTTGGAGAAGTGTGAGATAAAGTATAAAGGGGATTCAATAGTTTGCATAGGATTGGATTTCTGAAAAGTTAAGTATATGAGGCATATATGGCAAAATCTAAATGTTTATGAAATCTGGATGGTAGTTATGGGGTGTTGTGTTGTTAACTAAAGATTTGAAATACTTCATAATTTTAAAAAGTTAAATGTCTAATACGTCAGTAAATCTTGCACGTGTTTGTTTTGCAGCTGAACTGAATGTTATTGCTCCAATTATCTCAAACTTCTTCCTTGCATCATATGCATTGATCAATTTTTCAGTATTCCATGCATCACTTGCAAAATCTCCAGGTAATTTTACATTTTTAAAAAAGTTTGTAAATACTATTTTTGATTTCAAAGAAAATAAAACTTTTGCCACATTTTAAAAGATATTATGTGTGGGATTAGTTCATTAATGCCATGTCTGCCTTTATAGTTAATTCAAATTAAGTCTTCAAAGATCTCTTTATCAGTAAGTTTACTGATAATATTGTTTGTCTTCAAAGCGTTTAGCATTAATCTAATTCTGATAACACTGTGAAAAATTGTTACTTTTTAAAAAACTAGTTTTTCAATCTTTAGCTGATTTCTATTTTAGTTCTAAGAACATCACTCTGATGTAGGTTACCTGTAAGAAAATGGTTTTAACATAGTGAATTCTGTAAAATTCTGACATAAGGGGTCTCTATCAACTGTAAATGTATGAGACTTTTCTTATAAACTGTGACTACCGTTGCAAATCAGGAAAGGAACTGAAGAAACAAAAGCATTGTTCCTTTTAAAGATTTGAAAGTCTGAGGACAGGGAAGATAAAGTATGAGAACTTTGAACACAAACATTCTAGCATCAGGGTTTTACTTTAAACATATAAATTTTATTGAAATGATCTTTTAAAATAATTTTGCCTGTGGAACTACTTACCAATGAAAATTTAAAAACGTGGTCTTCAACATTTTTTAAAGTGGGCTTCCTTCATAAATACTTCACTAAATGGGAAGGTAGGTGTTTCTGTAGTCAGCTCTTAGTTCTTCTAGCAAGTTGATTATGTTTTTAATGATTTTTATGAACATTTTGTTTGAAATGTTTTATATATTCATTAGACTATGGATATGAGTCATCTTAGAACCAGAAAATAAAGCCTAGTTACTACTAAGGATTCAATTTGAGACCTTTCTTTGTAAAACCTTCTGTAGTTTTTAACATTTACCTAAGGTAGGTTGATTTACTCTTTTAATGAAGGGTTTATTGAATACAGAACTAGTAGGATACAGTAATGTGGAAATAGATATTACCTTTTCATAGTCATCAAGAATTGTCAAATTCAATTGTGATCAATAATAGTCTTTGACTTCACTTTTCAGTATTAGACTTATACTTAATGCTTAAAGTCTTCTCAGTGTGTCAGCGCTAAAGAATGTTATTTTTTGAATACATATGTACCATTATGTAAAGCAGATGAAGTATTTGTGTGACTTTTATTTATTTGTTATTGTTAGGATGGCGTCCTGCATTCAAATACTACAACATGTGGATATCACTTCTGGGAGCAATTCTTTGTTGCATAGTGATGTTTGTCATTAACTGGTGGGCTGCACTGCTAACATATGTGATAGTCCTTGGGCTGTATATTTATGTTACCTACAAAAAACCAGGTTAGTAGACTTTTTTGTTTGTATCCCAAGCTAGAAAACATCTAGAAGTTCTTTGTTATTTTTCATTTTAAGCATCATCTTTTGTATATTTGAAAGCTACTTTGTATAAAACCTAAAATACTTTATTTCCAAACTCTTTAAAGTTTTATTTTTTTCAAATACATGTAGTTTTAATAAAACAGTTACTTCGAGATTTTTTATTCTTACGGTTTCCATTCTTACTCATAAATTAAATTGATCCTATTTGTAGAAAAATAATAAATGCATATAATTAACATTTTGCTGCACTCACTATATTTTAAAATTATTTTTTGAAAGGATCCAGTTACAGTACTGTAGTAGCTATGTAGCCTAATAAGCTAGGCTATCTATATATATATAACCTACTGTGGTCTTAGAACTGTATTGAATAACACGGAGTTAACAAAATATTGGAAGACATAGTGTCTTTCCCACTAGGATACTATGTAGCAGGGGAAATTGGACAAACTTGTTTTAACTGGGCAATGATTAGTGATTTCCTAGTATGTCATATTGATAACAGCTAAATGTATCTCCCAGTAAGATGATGATGCTAGAGTATGTTAGGATTGGTCCCAGTATTGAGCATTATAACCTGTGACACAAGAAAGACCTGATGAGAAAGTCTTCATTTGGGCTTAATAGAATAGATGGGGAAGAGATTACATAAGATTAGTTTCAATAAGAATGCATTTTGTAATCCAGATATGAAATGATGAGCTTTTAGATTAAAGTGGTAGCTCCAGAAATGAAATAAACCATTTTAGAAGAAATTATTTCTCTAACGTACCTATTAAGTCTATAAATTAACAAATGTCTAAATCATTTGAAGTCCAAGTTGTTTATTCAATAAGAAATAAAATTTTCCTGTTCAAATAACCCAGTTAAGTACTATAAACAAGTATTTCTTAACAATTAGAAATTTGCTCATTTCCCTTTAGACCTTTGGCTATACAAACAATAATTTTAACATATTTATTTGTGAAACTCTTTTAGAGTTGTATGCACAGCATGTCTGCAGCCCTATCTATCTTTTCTAAATTATACTTTAAATGAATTATAGTTCAGATTATCAGTCTTAATATCTTGCTGTATATGTGAACTATTGAAAGTACAATAGTGTATTTCAGCAATTGACTTTTTAAATGTGAAAGCATGTTTAATTCTCTGTGCCTCAGATTCGCTATTTATTGGTTGTTATTACTGATATTAATGCTGCATGAACATTATCTTCCCACAGATGTGAATTGGGGATCCTCTACACAAGCCCTGACTTACCTGAATGCACTGCAGCATTCAATTCGTCTTTCTGGAGTGGAAGACCACGTGAAAAACTTTAGGTATGTGATAAAGAAGGAAACATGAAAGCATTTTCTTTTTGCTGGCCAGTCAGTTCTTATTTTTCAGTGACATTTTCATGTGCATTTCACATTTTTAATTGGACTTGGGCAGTTTAATTATTCAAGAACAAAATTGTACAAAGAGAAAAATTAACAAAAATGTTATGAGGGTTTTGGAGTTTTCTCACTTGAAGACTTTTAAATGATGTGTATCATAAAGTCAAAGTTTTATTTTCTCCATGGCCATTAAAGTTATGTAACTGTATGTGATTCATAAAGATTTTTTGACATGCCTTATTTTGTACATTACCAACACACTAAAATTGTTAGTTGTGTCTTATCAGTGATTAACTGGAAGTAACTTATAGTGACAAAGAATCAGTGCTTACACTAAAGAGCATTTATTACTATTTTCCTCAATAAATGACTTTAAGAATATATTACCTTTTTGGATGGGCACGGTGGCTCATGCCTGTAATCCCAGCACTTTGGGAGGCTGAGGCTGGGGGATCACTTGAGGTCAAGAGTTCGAGACTAGCCTGGCCAACATGGTAAAACCCTGTCTCTACTAAAAATAAAAAAATTAGCCAGGCATGGTGGCGCATGTCTGTAGTCCCAGCTACTTGGGAGGCTGAAGCAGGAGAATGGCTTGAACCCAGGAGGCGGAAGTTGCAGTGAGCCAAGATCATGCCACTGCACTCCAGCCTGGGCAACAGAGTGAGACTCCGTCTCAAAAAAAAAACAAAAGAAGATTATATTATCTTTCTAATAGTTTATTAACCCTCAGTATAAACTTTCTTTAGTCATGAGTAATCCCTCCTTATTGGCTTCTGCATGATAAACACAAATCTTTCCTATGTTTAAAGAAACGCTGAAACATAGATAAGTGTCAAAAGAGAATTGCTCTACCCAGTCTCCCTCCCAGTCAAAGTAATTGTTTATTTTTTTGTTACTTTTTCGAATTCCCCTCTTCCTTTTGCTAGAATAAAAAGTTCTCAGAGACCACACGCAGGTCTTCAGCTTTAGTGTAGACAGAAATGGAGAAGAAGGAATGAGAGCCCTGGGAGGAAAACTTTTCACTTCAGCATATTTTGGATAGTGATGTCAAAGATAACAGAAAATAGAAATTACTCTTTTTATGTAAAAAGTTGTATCCTAGAACTGAGAGTATGACCAAGAGTCTATGTTTATTTGCCATTAATTTAAAAAACAAACAAACACAAAACCTATTGCTTTGGCTCATTGTAGTAAAGGCAACATTAAAAAAAATTATTTTTGGGCATGGTGGCTCATGCCTGCAGTCCCATCACTTGGGGAGCCTGAGGCAGAAGGATCACTTGAGCTTAGGAGTTGGAGACCAGCAATTTCAGACCAGGCTAGGCAACATAGTGAGATCTTGTCTTTACCAAAAATTTAAAAAATAGCCAAGTATGATAGTGCATACCTGTGGTCGGGAGACCAAGGCTGCGGGATCGCTTGAGTCTAGAAGTGTCTAGGCTATAGTAAGCCATGATTGCACCACTACGTGCTAGCCTGGGCAATAGCGAGACCCTGTCTAAAAAAAAAAAATTAGCCCAATTTGGCTTTTTAATTTTTACAAGAATTATATGTGAATATTGTGTAAAGAGGAAAAGCTAGTCTGCAAGGTTTGTCATGAAAATCAGTAGTTGCCTGCTCCTCATATCCTACTTCATAAATATCATGCTTGTGTTGCTGCACAGTAGTCCCGTTACCCACAGGGGTTATGTTCCGGGACCCTCAGTGGATAGCTGGAACTGCAGAGAGTACTCAACTTCATTGTCATGGGTCAGAACACCTTTTTGTGGTTGTTGTTCATGTCTCCTATCCACAAAGTTAGTGCCTTTTCCATCTTAACTAAGCCCTTATTGCACATTACAGCTGCAACTCTTACAGTTTGAAGTACAGAAGCAAAACTAGCATGAATTTATTTTTCCTTCCTTATAATTTCACAGTTAGAAGATTCATTTTCTTCCTGTAGATTTTAGTAACCTCTGCATATGATTTTTTTTCTTTCCTTACTAAGAACTTTCACCTTTTCACTTAAAGGAAGCATTTTACAGTTTTTCTTGGCATATTCAAATTGCCAGCATCACTACTCTTGTGCTTTGAGGGCATCATGAAGTAAAAAAGAGTTGCCTGAACACAGGCACTGCGATATGCAACAGTTGATCTGATAACCAGGACAGATATTGGGCAGGTAGTATCTGTAGCACGGAGACGCTGGATAAAGGGAGAATTTATGTCCCAGGCCAGATGGAGCCGGATGTTGAGAAATTTCACCACACTACTCAGAATGATGTATAATTTAAAACTTATAAATTGTGTATTTATGGAATGTTCTATATTCTGAAACAATGGAAAACAAAGCTGCAGATAAAGGGGGACTACTGTACTTTTTGATTTTTAATTTTGGGTATTATTGACTGATGTCTTTCATCTACATATGCCTACCTCATGCATGCATCCTTACCTTTATTCCCCATCCTCCCTGTACATTTTATATCATGCTTTTGATTATATCATATTTGGTATTTCTATTTTTAAGACTTTTAAACCTGCTGTAACAGCTGAGCCATGTAGTAAATTACTGTTTTTTCTTTGCTACATAGCTTTTTTGTTTCCCCAAAAGTAATTTTTCTTCTTACTTAACTATATTCATCACCGTCTTAACCTTCACCAAACTTGCCGAAAGATTTTTGTTGTCTTCACCTTGTGAAGACTTACTGTTTACTGTTTCTTTAATTTGGGTTTTGGGATTTAGCCTTGTCTGAAATGAAGTATCTCTAATACTTGGCCAGGGAAGTTCGGCATTGGTGAGTGGAGCTTGTCAGTTGAAGTCCTTAATGTAGATTAATGTGGCTTTGCTGGAAAGAAAGGCTTTCTTTTTGATCTGATTAGATTTTCCAGAAAAGATCTTTTAATCTTCTGCTTGTAGGTAGAGCGTTCTGGGAGCCAAGTGGAGAAAGAAGCTTAAAGGTTTCAGGGTTCAGTATATACATGTTCTTTAAACTCTCCTATTAAAAGTAGCTTACTTCTGCCCCCAGCTGTTGCTGGTGACTCCCAGACCAGGGGCTCTCTCCAGCAAATAAGCCCCAGCTTAGTAGGGTTGGGAAGGGACAGGGACAGTGACCTATCACAGTGATGGAAATGATTTAGATCCATTTAGTTACTTCTTGTGTAAACTTTTACTTTCTTTGACACACTGTTCTGCCATGTCCAGAGGGACCTACTGTTCCTAACTCCTAGGCATTTTGGTGATTTTTAGATGTAAAATCAGGTAGTTTCATAGCTTTCTCATGTGCTTTTCAGATTTTGTTTTTTTCCTGATTTGTCAAATCCTTTACTTTTCTTCCAGTTGCTTTCTAGCTTTCAGTATTTCAATGCACTTGTGCTCTAGATGTTTTTGTGGTTTGTGACTTTAAAAAAAATCTCTATGTCATGGAGAGCTTTGAGAAAGGAGACAAAATCAAGGCAGATGTGCACTCTGCTGCTGTTACTCAAAGTCATCCTTAATAAACTTTGTACTGTACCATTTTTGGTATGATAAAACTGTACCAAATGATATCTTTGTGGTTTTTTATTTAGTAGAGGTAGGGGCTGCAAGTTAATTTCTCACAATAACAGATTCTGTTAGTTAGGGTATGGGTTAAACTACTGTAACACAAAGACTGAAAAATACAGTGGCTCAAACAAGAGAGACATTGGTGTCGCATGGTAGTCCAGAAGTAGACAGATGGTTCATGGCAGGTAAGCAGATTTGCTATACTTTGGTCACTCAGGACCCGCATTCCTTATCAGTCTGTCATTCCCTAGTTGTTTTTGTTCGTGTGGTCAGAGTCATCACCGCATCCATAGTCTAGGTTTCTGGAAAGGGGGAAGAATGTATGGAGGCAGTGCAGCTTCCTGGAAATAGGAACATACTTACGGGCTATAAGTTAGTCATTGGGCCACATGTAGCTCCTAGGAAGACTAGGAAATATGCTGTCTGGCTAAGGAGTTATGTAACTTGCTGAAGCTCAGAAAGCCTGGGGCATGATTTCATGTTTGATTGCCTCAAAGCAACTCTCCCAGACAGAATTGCTTTACCAGCTCATTTGCTAAAATTCTAAGTAAGATGGTATTTTTTGAAAAGTCGTTATTTAGGTTTGCATGCTCATTTTAAGGGCTCCTCTAAAAGTTAATGTTTAAGTCAGAAATGGTAGTCTGCAGTTCACTTTCTGTTATAGTTTATTTTGATTATATAAATCCTTGTCTTAAAGAATTTTTGCCAACCTGTTTGGACCTACCAAATGGAGACCTGTATATTTTTTTCATTAAATATCAGTGATTTCCATTTCTAGTCAGTGAAAATCAAGAGTTACAAATATATGAAAGGCATGCCACTGTCTCACATTTGCAAAGGCAATTAAATTCAGTTTTGGCTTTCATCATTGATAGCTAGAATTAAAATTTCTAGTTCAAGTAGAAATCTTTTTTTCATCATAGGTGATTTTACTCACGTGACAACAGTGATTAATGTTAAGCTAGATTAGAGAGGGCTGATACCACGAAGTAGTAGTAATTATGAAGTGATCAAGCTGAGAAGGAAAGTGACCTGTTTTGTACATGAAGGCAAAGCTGTGCTTGCAGGAAGTTTTGCAAACTCTGTGAAAGAATTATTAATAGAATATTTATTACCTTTAGAAAATGAAAAATTGTTACATATTTGAAGG
Source organism: Macaca thibetana thibetana (assembly GCF_024542745.1). Classification (NCBI taxonomy): domain Eukaryota; kingdom Metazoa; phylum Chordata; class Mammalia; order Primates; family Cercopithecidae; genus Macaca; species Macaca thibetana. Next base: position 53,439,966 of record NC_065583.1, on the reverse strand, counting down.
CAAAGCTGTGCTCGCAGGAAGTTTCGCAAACTCTGTGAAAGAATTATTAATAGAGTATTTATCACCTTCAGAAAATGAAAAATTGTTACGTGTTTTTTTAACTAGCATGATAATTTCTTTCTGTAATACCTACCAGAATCTTGGTGTATAATATTACCTGTTATTTTAGAGGGACATTTGGCATGATGTTTGTTCCAAGACTTCGTTTCTGCATTTCTCATGTACCAAGAAGTCCAGGTTAAAAATACTATTTTTGAGAATCCTGTGGCTTGCGTCTTAAGGACAGTTGAATACAGAAAGCTTCTTAGAGAAACAACTTAAAATCATGTTCTTGTTGCCAGAAACACAAATTTATCTAATTTTGTTTGTCTTTTCATCTTAAATTAGGCCACAGTGTCTTGTTATGACAGGTGCTCCAAACTCACGTCCAGCTTTACTTCATCTTGTTCATGATTTCACAAAAAATGTTGGTTTGATGATCTGTGGCCATGTACATATGGTAAGTATCAATTTTGTTTTCTTTTTCAAGTTTTTTAAAGTTTTATTTTAGGTTCAGGGATACATGTGCAGGTTTGTTATATAGCTAAACACAGGGGTTTGGTGTACAGATTGTTTTGTCACCCAGGTAATAAGCATAGCACCCTGTAGGTAATTTTTTGATCCTCACCCTCCTACCACCCAGTAGCCCCCAGTGTCTGTTTTTCCCTACTTTGTATCTTTATGTACTTAATGTTTAACTCTCATTTATAAGAGTGAACATGGGGTATTTTGTTTTGTGTTCCTGTGTTAGTTTACTTAGGATTATAGCTTCTAGCTGCAGCCATGTTTCTGGAAAGGAAGTGGTCTCATTCTTTTTTATGGCTGCATAATATTCCATGGTATATATGTACCACATTTTCTTTATCCAGTCTACCATTGATGGGCATTTAGGGTGATTCCATGTCTTTGCTATTGTGAATAGTGCTGCGATGAACATGTACATGAATGTGTCTTTATGGTAAAACAATTTATGTTCCTTTGGAGATATGCCCAATAATGGGATTGCTGAGTCAAATGATAGTTCTGCTTTGAGCTCTTTGAGAAAGCCAAACTGTTTTCCACAGTGGCTGAAGTATAATTTACATTCCCACCAACAGTGTATAAGTGTTTTCTTTTCTCTGCAACCTCACCAGCATCTGTGGGGTTTTTTTGTTTTTTTGTTTTTTTGACTTAATAATTGCCATTCTGACAGGTGTGAAATTTTTTTATACTAAAATTTTTTATGCTATATATAATTTGTAATTTATAGGGCTTTCTAGATTGGAAATAATTTGACAAGCAAACCTGTTTTTTTTTTTTCAGGTAGTTGTTTTTTTCAAAATATTTTTGCCCCTAAATGGTCTCGAAGTAGCATTTTGGAACAGATATTGAATTTTGAGCTCTCATTGTTTTTCTTATTCATTATGAGTAGATTTTAACAAACTGTGTTGTCCTTATAGAGTGGTTTGGCTTTTTGATACTTATGGAGTCAAAATTCACTGTTATTTTTCTCATTAATATGTCTGAAACTGGGCCCCTTCCTCATACCTTATACAAAAATTAAGATGGATTAAAGACTTAAACGTAAGACCTAAAACCATAAAAACCCTAGAAGAAAACCTAGTCAGTACCATTCAGGACACAGGCATGGGCAAAGACTTCATGACTAAAACACCAAAAGCAATGGCAACAAAAGCCAAAATTGATAAATGGGATCTTATTAAAGTAAAGAGCTTCTGCACAGCAAAAGAAACTATCATCAGAGTGAACAGGCAGCCTACAGAATGGAAGAAAATTTTTGCAATCTACCCAACTGACAAAGGGCTAATACCCAGAATCTACAAGGAACTTAAACAAATTTACAAGAAAAAAACCACCCCGTCAAAAAGTGGGCAAAGGATCTATCTGAACAGACACTTTTCAAAAGAAGACATTTATATGGCCAACAAACATATGAAAAAAATCTCATTAGAGAGAAATGCAAATCAAAACCACAATGAGATACCATCTCACGCCAGTTAGAATGGTGATCATTAAAAAGTCAGGAAACAACAGATGCTGGAGAAGATGTGGAGAAATAGGAACGCTTTTACATTGTTAGTGGGAGTTCAAATTAGTTCAATCATTATGGAAGACAGCATGGCGATTCCTTGAGGATCTAGAACCAGAAATACCATTTGAGCCAGTAATCCCATTACTGGGTATATACCCAAAGGATTATAAATCATTCTACTATTAAAACACATGCACACGTATGTTTACTGTGGCATTGTTGACAACAGCAAAGACTTGGAACCAACCCAAATGCCCATTAGTGATAAACTGGATAAAGAAAATGTAGCACATATACACCATGGAATACTGTGCAGCCATAAAAAAGGATGAGTTCATGTCATGTCCTTTGCCAGGGACATGGATGAAGCTGGAAACCATCATTTTCAGCAAACTAACCCAAGAACAGGAAACCAAATACTGCATGTTCTCACTCATAAATGGGAGTTGAACAGTGAGAACACATGGACACAGGGAGGGGAACATCACACAGCAGGACCTGTCGGGAGGTGGGGGTGCTCGGGGAGGGATAGCATTAGGGGAAATACCTAATGTAGATGACAGGTTGATGGGTGCAGCAAACCACCATGGCATGTATATACCTATGTAACAAACTTGCACATTCTGCACATGTATTGCAGAACTTGTGTGTGTGTGTGTGTGTGTGTGTGTGTGTGTGTGTGTGTTTTATAAAGTCCCAAGAACACTTGGGAACATTTACTTAACAGAAAAAAAATGGGGGTTGGAAAAAATAGGCAAATTGTGATAAATATCTCCAGGGGGAAGTAGTATCTCTGGTATGTAAGAAGAGCAAAATGAATGCTGAATTTCTAAGTTCAAACACTTAGTTGCCAATTCTTTTTTGTTTTAGCCAGAAGAGAACTATTAAAAATGATGAACCTTTTTTAATCCGAAAGTAGTTTTTAGTGTTTTGGCATTGTGGTTATTAAGAACAGACTGGATGATGGCTTACCTGTGCTGCATAAGAAATAGGGGTATTTGTTGAATTAGCTTCTCTCCCAAGTTCTGTTCTTCATCTTGCTTTGGTTCTAGAAGTGTGTGTTGTATACCTCATGTCTCATCCCCAGCTGGTTGTTCTGCTTATACAGTGGCAAAGTCAAGGGGCGTGTGTGTGTGTGTGTGTGTGTGTGTGTGTGTGTGTGTGTGTGTGTGTGTCTAGGGTGGTGGAAGGATTCTTGGAGACACTGACCCCACTTGGGACTTGTGGAGTTTTCTAGTTTGTCTCTGAGCTGATCAGCTAAATCAAGGCTTGAGCATAAGACGTTTACAAATGAGACAGTTTCCCTACTACAAAAGGTAAATTATATTTTTACTTATTTACATTTAGGGTGTGTTAAGCTTATTTTTAGATTTTTGTTTTATATATTTGTGTATAAAACATTTTGTGTATTGCTTACAAGGATCAAAATAGAGTTATGAGTTAACAAAGCTCATTTAGTTTCTCCTGTTATTTCATCCTTTAACAGAATTTTGAAGAAAAATGCATTAATATTATATAGCTCACTTAGATTTTCAGTGATATTCTCAAGTTAGAATTAATAACACAGACATTTGGGAGTAACGAAAATCAAGCTAGGGAAACTTTCTGTAGAAAAATAGAAGGTGGTTATTTTACTCTGTGTAATCTCTTCATTTTCAATAGCTTCTAACCTCTTTCATTTACTTAGAATGGAAACTTAATTTATTTTTAAGTCTGTGTTTCTTTTCTTCTTTCTACTGGTGTCCTTGTGCCTTAGCTATTCCATCAACTCTACTTTTTTGTAATCTTACGTATTAAAAAGACTACATGAAAATAAAATGCTGTTATTATACTTCTTCCGCCCCTACATTTAGTCACCTGTTTCAAGCCAGTATAACAGGATGAATGGTTTATGTAAATGTGAAGTAGTTTACTTTTTAATTAAATATATTATTAATATTTTTATTCAAAGGGTCCTCGAAGACAAGCCATGAAAGAGATGTCCATCGATCAAGCCAAATATCAGCGATGGCTTATTAAGAACAAAATGAAGGCATTTTATGCTCCAGTACATGCAGATGACTTGAGAGAAGGTGCACAGTATTTGATGCAGGTAACTTTGTTAATGCTTTTCAAATGCCTACATTTTAGATTTGTATAAGCTTTTAAAAACTTTTTAATTCTAGATTTCATAGATTTCATTCTTCATATTAATACAAATGATAAATCTTTTTTTTATGTCTTTATTAAAGTAAACTACTTTGGGTCGCCTGGCTAGTTCAATCAGTAGAGCATGAGACACTGAAAGTAAACTACTAGGATTTGTATAATTCAGAATTAAAGGGACCGTAGAAATATTGTGTTGTTCTGTGTTAACTGTGTAATCGTGGAGCTACTTTGTTAAAGTAGAGGTGGGAGACTCAGAGTATTGTCTTCTGATCTCTTTTTGTTGTGTGTTTCTTAGAACTTGATAAGCACAGGGTTAAGAATAGCCAAGGCAATCCAGGAAGAAGGGACAGGGTAGGCTTGCTTGATAGGAAAGAAAGCCCTGTCAAAAAACTGTAGTAATTAAGACATTGTGGTGTTGAATATAGTGATAGACAGTTAGATGAATGGCACAAAACAGAAGAAACAGCACAAAATATAGCAGTAGACAGTTAGATGAATGCCACAAAATACCAGAAACTTAACATACATGACAGAGGTGCTATTGAAAGCATGGGCCAGAATAATTCATTATTTACGTGAAAAAAAAAGACTGGATCCTTATGAAAACCACACAAAACATACCTCCAGATGGATTAAACACCTAAATTTAAAAGGCCAATTTGTTTTGTTTATAGAAAAAAATTCTAAAACAATTTTATGACCTTGAGCTAGGGAAGAGTGAGGCACCAAAAATTGAGTTCAGTAGTTTTGTAGTTTAAAATTTTGAGATTCTAAAGAAAACATGAAAATAAGAAAAGGAAGCAGAGACCACGGGAAGATAGTGATCCTGACATGTAATCAACAAAAGATATGGTCCAGAATACAGAAAGAAATACTATGTCAGTAACAAAAAAAAAAAAAGCAAAATATATGAACAGAGAGGAAAACTAAATGACAGAAATAAAAATTAAAAGCACAATATACTCTTATTCTATATCCGTTAGACTGACCCCAAATTAAGTCTGCCAATACAGAGTGTTAGAAGTGGCATAGAGCAGGCTGGTTCAACCCGCGGACTACGTGTGGCCCAGGATGGCTTTGAATGTGGCCTAACCCAAATTCATAAATTTTCTTAAAATATTATGAGCTATTTTTGTGATTTTTTTTTTTTCTAAGCTCCTCAGCTATCATTAGTGTTAGTGTATTCTGTGTGTGGCCCAAGACAATTATTCCAGTGTGGCCCAGAGAAGCCAAAAGATTGGACACCCCTGAAATAGAGCAACTGGACATCTTTGAAGTGCTGTGGTAATGTAGATAGGACAACAACGCTGTCCAAAATAGGAAAGCAACCTGGCAGAATGTCCTGCAAATTGGGTTTGAATATTCTAGGACGCTCTGTTCTTAGGTGTGCATCTCACAGGAACTTTTGCACATGTGAAGAAGGCTATATGAAACTTCAGGCCGGGCGCAGTGGCACACTCCTGTAATCTCAGCACTTTGGGAGGCTGAGACAGGTGGATCACCCGAGGGCAGCAGTTCAAGACCAGCCTGGCCAACATGGTGAAACCCTGTCTCTATTAAAAATACAAAACTTAGTCAGTTGTGGTGGCACACACCTGTAATCTCAGCTACCTGGGAGGCTGAGGCAAGAGAATCTCTTGAACCCCCAAGACAGAGGTTGCAGTGAGCCAAGATCATGACAGCGCATTCCAGTCTGGGTGACAGAGCGAGACCGCGTCTCAAAAAAAAAGAAAAAGAAACTTCATGGCAACATCATTTGTAATAGTGAAAAAGAATTGGAAGTAACAACCAGCAATCACAGAAATGAAAACAGTACAGATGTATGGTAGAATTCTATACAGTGGTGAAGGGGAGCTATCAGCATGGATATACCTCAGAAACAGTGCTTAGGAAAAATAGCAAGTTTTAAAAAGTATAGGAACAATATGAAGATTTAAATATTTTAAAAAGTAGTAAATTTTATATGTATGAATTCCTAAATGATAGAATACGTAGTAAAAATGCAACGAGAACGTGAAGAACATTGGAGGCTTTACTGTGTTTCTGATGTTTCTTAATGGGGTGGTAGATACATGAGTGTTTATTACTTTATACTTATTCCTTTTTGTATGTGAAGTATTGAAATATTTCAGGTAGAATGCTACACTGAGTCATATGGTTATTTCTAGTGGGTAAATCTTGTTTCCTTCATATAATTTATAGGAACATTCTGATAACCAATTTATAGAAGCAATACATTTTAGGAAGGAAATAAATGAAAATTTTTCTTTAGAGCAGTGGTTGTTAAACTTCAGCATGCGTCAGAATCATCTAGTAGACTTGTTAAAACACAGATCGTTAGACCCCACCTCACAATTAATCAGATCTGGGGTGAGGGCCCAGCGTTTGCACTTCCAAGAGAATTTGAGGTGATACTGCTAATTTGGTTCAGGGACTATACTTTAAGAATCACTGCTCTAGGAAGTCTCAGTGGTATAAATGATTCTTTTGTAAATTTGGCAGGAGCTAGAATTCATCCTCCAAATTACTCTCATCCGCCTAATATATTTACTGCAGTGGGCCATGACAACTATATCAGTGTGGGGCAAAGTTTTAGGATAAATAGAAGAGTATTGTTTTGAGAAAGATACTTAGGAGACTGACTTTCTAGCAGAGCTGTCTGAGGAACTGTATGAAATATTATTACAAATAGGTGCCGGTTGCCTCCGTAGAACTAGTAACTGTAATTTTTAGTGTAAGTTGCTGCTGAGAGTATTTCTCTTTCCTTTCTACTGTTGGGAATCGTGTTACACAGAGTGTCAAATGTCTTTTAGTTGTTTATTACTTTTGTAAAAAATTTTTTACATTAATTTGTTTGTACAGTGACTTTTAGTGTAGTTGTAGAGCTGCTGTTTTTAGATGTTATTTGTTTTACTGGACTTACCCTCAATTTTTCTCTGTCCCCTCATCTTTCTAGTTACTAATTATAATCTTAAGCATCTATTTATCATTAAACCTGCGTGTAAGTATCCAGCTTCCACAACAAAACTTTTTTTTTTTTTTTGAGACAGAGTCTCACTCTGTCTCCCAGGCTGGAGTGCAATAGCTATAGCTGACTGCAGCCTCCACCTCCTGGGCTCAAGTGATCCTTCCACCTCAGCCTCCTGAGTAGCCGGGACCATAGGCATGCACTACCATGCCTGGCTGGTTTTTGTAGAGATAAGGTTTCACCATGTTGCTCAGCCTGGTCTTGAACTCTGAGCTTGAGCAATCCTCCTGTCTCAGCCTCTCACAGTGCTTGGATTATAGACGGGAGCATCCATGCCCAGCCTAAGACTTCACTATTTTAAAGAAGAGACAATCTTATCACTAAATAGCTTGCTTAAAGACCTCTTTAAGCAAAGGACATTAGCACTGCTAATTTTCTTGTTTTGTATGTTTGTAATTTCCTTGTCCCTTTAAATTTTTGTAAGGCAATAGCCACCTGATTATCAACACAGTTTTAAACCTTCATATTTAAATAGCAAAACTAAATACATTTTTTTTTGTCAGCAAATTTTGACTTAAGATGAACAGAAAACATTGCTAAAGATTTGAAGAAATAACACAGTGGGAATGTTTGAAACTAGTGTAATAAGCTTCAAATGACTGCATTTTGCTAAATAAGTTTCAATTATGTAATCCATGAAGAACTCCTTTCCTATCACATAGTAAAGAAGTGTGTTCTGGAGAAGACATATTTTCGGTAGTAAATTACTCCATTGATAAACATATTGTTATTTGGACACTGAAAACATTACCTCTGACTGAATAGCTACTTTGATTGGAATTTGCAAAGGATTTAGGGATGAGAATGATATATATGAAGTTTCAGTCATTCAAGGGAAAGTTATTGCAATAAAAAAATTGAAAATATAAGTACACAGAGTACAGCAAGATGTTACTGTTAACTTTATAAAAATAAAACCTTTTAATTATTACAGGATTGTAACAAATTTCTGTGAGTGACCTGACAGTATTTTGTACCATTAAGAAGGTACTGGTTATCTTATGGCTTAGTTCTTTAAAAAGCTGTCAACCTGAAGATATTCTTGGTTTTCTTTTACTCCCCAATTCCTTCCCCGCCCCCAATTAAAAATATGCTGTGTGGTTAAGATAGTTTTAAAAAACTAAAATGAATATTTTTATCTGCCTCTTCAAGTCAAAGGTGCTTTCAGTATTGAATGGGGGGAAAATTTACTTCTTGAAAGAAGTCTGTACATGGATGGAACACTTTGAAAACAGATGTAAGCTTTACAGACTTAGGGATATTTCTTCTGTCCTAATTATCCCAAGTAGCAGGTCAACACTTGATAAATATTTGAATTAATTTTTTTAAAAAATGATATAAGTGGCCGGGCGCGGTGGCTCAAGCCTGTAATCCCAGCACTTTGGGAGGCCGAGGCGGGCGGATCACGAGGTCAGGAGATCGAGACCATCCTGGCTAACCCAGTGAAACCCCGTTTCTACTAAAAAATACAAAAAAAAAATAGCCGGGCGAGGTGGCGGGCGCCTGTAGTCCCAGCTGCTCAGGAGGCTGAGGCAGGAGAATGGTGTAAACCCGGGAGGCGGAGCTTGCAGTGAGCTGAGATCCGGCCACTGCACTCCAGCCTGGGCGACAGAGCGAGACTCTGTCTCAAAAAAAAAAAAAAAAAAAAAAAAAAGATATAAGTATGTCACAAGTAATCCTATGTGACCTCACACTATATATAAAAATTTAATCAGTGACATGAATCATGAGAGCAAAACCCATAAAACTCTTAGAAGAAAACATAGCAATAAGACTTCATGGCATTGGATTTGTTAGTCAATTCTTAGATATGACACCAAAAGCATGAGCAACAAAAGGGACAGATAAAAAATATTCATTGCGGTGTTGTTCACAATAGCCAAAAGATAAAAGTGTCTCCCAAGAGATGAATGGATAAACAAATGTGGTGTATATGTGTATGTATGTGTGTTGTGTGTATGTAATATGAAATATTATTCAGCCATATAAAGGAACGAAGTTCTACAACATGGATTAACCTTGAAGACATTATGCCAAGGACGTATACTGTTATTTCACTCATACAATATCTAGAATAGGCAGATTCATAGAGACAGAAGTAGATATTACCAAGGGTTGGAGGGAGAAGGGGATGGGTAATTATTACTTGATGGTTATAGAATTTCTGTTTGGGGTGATGAAAAATGTTTAGAACTAGATAGTAGTGTTGATTATATAACATTGTGAATATAATTAATACTATTGAATTGTACATTTAAAAATGGTTAAAATGACAGTTTTTTTATTCCTCTTTTTCTACAATAAAATACTAAAACGTGTGTGCACACAATCTTGGAAACAGAATTTTCTGATGTGTTTAGAAATCTTAGATTGAGTAGATTTGGGGGGATACTTTGGCCCTCTGTGTCTGCAGGTTTACATCTACAGATTCAACCAACCATGGCTTAAAATTATTTGAAAAAATAATAATACAACCATAAAAATAATACAAATTTTAAAATACAATATAACTATATTGTATTAGCTATTATGAGTAATCTTGAGATGATTTAAAGAATAAGCGGGGATATGTGTAGGTTATATGCAAATACTATGCCATTTTATATAAGGGACTTGAGCATTTGCAGATTTTGGTATCCAGGAAGGGCTGAAGGGAGACCCCAAAACCGATTCCCTATTGTTAAACATACTGAGTTGCAAATCCTGAATAGGTTGCAAGAAAAATTGATGGAACAACTGAGGAAGGAAATTAGCCAAATGTCAGCAAAAACTTTTGCATGATTGGTAGGACAAATTCAGATTTTAGTATTGATGTGATTCAGAACTGCATTCATTTGGACTTTTGTTTGTAGTTTTTAATGGCTGTTATCAAAATATATAAACGAGAATACCACTGTATTATAATTTTTAAAATTATATTCTATTTCTCTTAGAAAAAATACGAAAATTTTGGTAGATCATAAAAGTACAAAAATGTACATTTAGAACTTTTCAAGTATTTTATTTTTAAATTATATTTTTGTGTATGTTTACTTATAAGTAATATCAGTGGAGTAGTATATATAATTTGTAATATGCATATATGCAATGCTGAAGAATTTTTGCTAAGAGTGTCTATAGAAGCTGTCAATTTGGAGGACAGTTTTATCACTTCAGAAAATATTTTGTTGAAAATAATATATCTGTAAAGTTATATTGACCCTATATTTTAGGCTGCTGGTCTTGGTCGTATGAAGCCAAACACACTTGTCCTTGGATTTAAGAAAGATTGGTTGCAAGCAGATATGAGGGATGTGGATATGTATATAAACTTATTTCAGTAAGTATCTTTTTAATTCAATAATGTAGTTCATTTAGAAAATGTTAATTTTGAAAGCTTGCCCTAATTTTTGGAGCCTGTTTCTCACGTCTCTTCTAATGGAAATATAAGAACGAAAAGAATCACACAAATCATCTGGGTTTTAAATTGATAATCTATTAACAATTTTTTATTGATCTTTGTATGTCTCTTTACATACATGCATATATGTATACACACATACCTATGTATGTATATGTATACACTCTGGCTTCTCATTTAAGTTTGTAAACTTTTTCCTATTCCTACAGCTGTTGCTGAGCAGAGTTCCCGAATGTTAGACCCATCACCTCCTAAACTATGTCATTATAATGTGCTGAGGAAGGGTATTTTATCCCTGTTTAGGCTTGTTCCCCTTCCAAACAAATTTTGCAGTTAATCATTTGGTTCATTCATTAAGTTATTTACATTTCTTTTATTTAAATGTACTTACATGTTTTGTTTTTCTACCATCTTGAAGAGTTAAGTTTGAGTTCACTGTAACTTCCATTTTTTGGGTTGTCTAGTGCAGCAGTCCCCAACCTTTCTGGCACCAGGAACCAGTTTCATGGAAAACGAATTTTCCACAGACATGGGTAGTGGTGGGGGCTGTGGTTTCAGGATGATTCAAGCGCATTACATTTATTGTGGACTTTTATTATTACCTATTCACCATAATGTAGACTCAATGGGAGTCCTGAGCTTGTTTTTCTGCAACTAGATAGTCCCATCTGGGGGTGATGGGAGACAATTGAGGATCATCAGGCACTAAATTTTCCTAAGGAGCGCACAGCTTAGATTCCTCACATGTGCAGTTCATAATAGGGTTTGCACTCCTTTGAGAATCTGGTGCCGCTGCTGATCTGACAGGGGGTGTACCTCGGGTGGTAATGCTCACCTGCCCATGGCTCACCTTCTGCTGTGTAGCCTGCCCAGTTCCTAACAGGCCCCACCCACCACTGGTCCATGACCCCACCCACCACTGGTCCATGACCCGGGGATTGGGGACCCCTGGTCTAGTGTGTTCTTTTTTATTCTTTTGCTACTTTGTCTTTCTGGTTGTATTCTGTTTGTGGATTTTTGTGGATGTGTCTGTTGAGTGTAATCTACCACATGCTTTTTGAAACCGAGTTACTTAACAAAAAGAATAAAACCTTTTTTTTTTGTTTGTTTTTGCCAGATTTTCTTCTTAATCTTGAAAAGTACTTGTTTTCCTACTATTCTAAGATTTTCCTAACCTGTTTATCTTGTTTATACTGAAGATAAGCATTCCCTCTCCACTATGCCATACTTGATTTGAGGAGTTTTTTTTCTCATCCTAAGCACTGATGAAATAAAACTGTCTACTTCTTATAATTGTCCTTTAAAACAAACAAAACACTTTTATTTACAAAGTAGCTTTAAGATTAAAGTTTAAGTCCTATTTTCTCTATGAATTTTGATCTGATCACCCTTTTTTCTCACTGGAGTCACTTCCTTGCTGAAACTCCTGTTGTATCTTTAGCTATAACCGCATATATTTGCCTGTCTCACATGTGATGGTTTTGTTAGTGACATTTGAAAAGTCTTTGAGGAAACAGCTGGATCTCATACTCTACTTTTTAAAGGATCTCTTTATATGGATTAGTAATATATATGGTAAACAAGATTTACCAACTAATTGTTAAATGCTTTTTGTAAAATTAAAACTCTGCTGATTTGTTGCATGTTGTCACTACTGTTGAGCTTTGGTTTTATTAACTTTTTTGTAAGCAAAACCTCGTTGTGGCTTTCTAATTCTGTATTCTGTATGTATAGGGATTAGGGACAGAAAGATTAATGTGGTCCATGAGCCATGAAACCCATGAGCTGTGGGCTATGCTTTTTCTCTCTCAAGACCTAAGAGCAGTGAGATGAAGTAATTATCCTAAAAAATAGAAAAAGTGACATTTTTTACAAATTATTTCATACACCTGTCACGTTATTAGGTGTAGTTACTCATAATGGAACACTGGAAGGGGTCTTTCTGACTCTGACCTTCTAGGGATTAAAGTGAGTGAGTGTTCTGAACGTTGAATATTACTCTGAACATGACTCCTGTACGTCAGGCAGCAGTTAAAGGATAGGTGAAATACCACTTTCTGATTTTAGAACCATGTAAATTAATAGCAGTTTCAAAGCAGTGACACTGCTTATTCTTTATCTTGTTGCACTTCCACTGATGTTTTAGCTGTGATTTTTAAATACCTTGTGCAATTTAGGTATGCTTTATATGTTGTTTTTATTAGTAGTATATAAGATCTGAAGCTGCAAATCAATTTTTATAGCTTATAACAAAAACATTTATTCGTTTTAATCCACAGTAAACTTGGGGAGCTATATTCCCTAGCTTTAAAGAAATTGATTTTGATTTAATTGATTAACCAATTTTTCAAATGTCTGTAGTTATTTTTTCCTCTAGTATTAATGAGATCTTTCAAGATACAGCTGAGAAAGATTAATTCCTTAAATTAATTCCTTAAACTCTGTTTTGCTTCTCTCAAAAACCATATCCATCTATCCATGCATCTACCTGTCTATATCATCTATCATATATCCATCTATTTAATATTGCCTGTTAAATTTCTTTCTCCAGTGACTTTTTTAACTTTAGTTAGCTCATCTTAGGAATGTGGCCAGATTGTCTCTCCATGATTTAAAAACAAGAGACCTTTTATAACCATATATTATATCCTGAACACATTCTTCCATTTGTCAGTAAGATTAATAATTTGACCATTTTATTGGATTTTAGCCTTTTTAATTTCATACAGCTATATCTTAATATATCATTTTTAATATGTCTACAGTGAATACTTATTACTTGTGCAATGAAAAATATTAAAGATGAAAGTTAAACCTGTTACCACTATCAGAGAACAACATGATGCTTCAAAATTTAAAATTAATTCAGTAGATTTGAGAAAAACTTGGATTAAAATGAAGATTTATGCTCATAACTGAGATTCCAGGGTTTAAGTCTGGTTTTAAAGCTGTGTTTGAAATTTTAATGTATTTTCTGTGTGTATAGAATGCTCTCAATTGTGTTTTTAAAAATGAAAGGGATCACGCCTGTAATCCCAGCACTTTGGGAGGATGAGGCAGGTGGATCACGAGGTCAGGAATCTGGCCAATGTGGTGAAACCCCATTTCTACTAAAAATACAAAAATTAGCCGGGCGTGGTGGTACGCATCTGTACTCCCATCTACTTGGGAGGCTGAGGCAGAACAATTGCTTGAACACGGGAGGCAGAGGTTGTAGTGAGCCAAGATCACGCCACTGCACTCCAGCCTGGGTGACTGAGACTCTGTCTCAAAAAAAAAAAAAAAAAAAGGGAGAGGTAAATATGTATTTGCAGATGTATGTAAAATCTTTGAACCACTGTTCAAATCAGTTTTGTAAAAATTTAAAAATTGTATTAAAATTCCCTCAGTCTTTTCAAAAAGAATTTCTTCATATCCTGGAACCTGCTATCATTCGCAGTAGCATGTAGGTTTTTGTGTGTGTGTCTTCATGTATTTCTCTTGGTTTTAATGGTATAAGCCCAAATATAAATATAGCGGGATTCTGAAAGTAGTTTTTCTATAATTTAACTCAGAAGGATAAAAATACTGCTGCTGCTTTAAACCACTGCTGTAGGTATAATGTCAGTACTGCAAAGATCTGAAAAGTAGTTTTCAAGGGTATTACAGAAGAGAATGTTGTGGGATTTGAAACTAACATACATATCTCAACAAGTGATTTAGTGATTTTCAAAGCATGTTTTAAAAATCAGACATTTAAAGCTGAAAGTAATTTTAGAGATCATCTACTATTATCTTTATTTTATAGACGATAACACAAATTTTTGTGGTTTTTTTGTTGTTTTTGTTTGTTTGTTTGTTTTTAGTGATGCCTTTGACATACAATATGGAGTAGTGGTTATTCGCCTAAAAGAAGGTCTGGATATATCTCATCTTCAAGGACAAGGTAAATTTTGCTTGAAATAAGTTTCTTATTTAAAAAAAATAAACTACTTTGTTAGAAAATTATATTCTCACGAACTCTTCATTACTTTTAATAATTATGTGTCATGGACTTACTATATGGCATTTTAAGATCACATCTGTTTGACTCCACTAAAGTTTGTGTTTTCTCTTTGTACCAACCTGGATGATGGTTAGTGATTATTACTGGAGAGAATAAAATTCAATCCAAAGGATAAGCTTAAGAGAAGCAGACATTAGTTAGGTTTGTCTGTTGGCCAGGTTTTTTAAAGACATAAGTAAAATAGCCTGAGGAAAAATTTTTAAATGACCACTAAATCATTAGACATTTTCATATTTATAAAACTATGCTTTGTACAGTCATATTGATAGTAGAAGCCTAAACTTTGTCATAATGTTTTCTATCTTCAGACCTAATGAATTTTTTAAAAATCATTTTTTAATTTAAAAATATTTATAGATTCACAAGAAGTTGCAAAAAAATAGTAGAGAGGTCCTCTGTACCCTTCATCCAGTTTCCCCCAATGGTAATATCTTGCCTTATCCTAAGGTACTGTATCCAAGCCAGGAAATTGACATTGGAACAATCCACGGACCTTTTTCATATTTCAGCAGTTTTACAACTCTTGTGATTGTGTAGTTGTGTGCCACTTACTATGTGTTCATTTGTGTAACCACCATTGCAATAAAGATACAGAACTGTTCTGTCACTACAGACATCTCCCTATGTGTTCCCCCTTTCTATGTACTTTTCTTGTCTCCCATCATTACTGTATAATTTTGACATGTCAGGAATAGTGTGTAAATAATATAGTGTGTAACTTTTAAAGCATTTTTGGAAGTGAAGATTAAAGCCTAAGTAAGGTATAATTACTGCTTTTGCCAACTTTATAAAAACTATGGCCAGGCACCATGGCCTATGCCTGTAATCCCAGCATGTTGGGAGGTCGAGGTGAGTGGATGACCAGAGATCAGAAGTTTGAGACCAGCCTGACCAGCATGGTGAAGCCACGTCTCTACTAAAAATTCAAAAATTAGCCAGGCATGCTTGTAATTCCAGATGTTCGGGAAGCAGAGGCAGGAGAATTGCTTGAACCCAGGAGGCAGAGGCTACAGTGAGCCAAGATTGCTCCATTGCACTCCAGCCTGGGCGACAAGAGCAAGACTCTGTCTCAAAACAAAGCAGGAAAAAAAAAAAACCAACTGTGAAGATTTTTATATTCTGTGAAGATTTTCTGGTAGTTTAAGAAATTATAAGCTTAAGAAAATTTACATATATAACATATTACCCCTAAGCCTAAATACTTAAGAAGTATCTGCTTCTGTATTTAAATTGTTTTAATCTTCCCTCTCTTTACCCCTTTAAGGGCAGTCTGCAGTTTTGAAACACTTTGAGGTCTTTATCCATGTAACCAAATATGCATTTTCAGCAATCTGGAGTAGGTTTGGCAAATTATTCAGTTACTTCTTGCTCTACCAGAATTGAGGTTTAGAGTGCCTTATACCTGTTAACTCAACATAAATAGTAGTGTTCCCTTTCACATATCACAGTTTGATGAATAAATTATATAGTTCTATCATTTACTGAAGTTTGAATGTGATTGAAACTTTTAAAAAGTATTTTCATGTATTTATAATCATTGTGAAATGTTTTTGAATACCTTATTATTCATCGTTAAGTTTTAAAACAGGAATTTGGGCATAAGAATTAAGGGCATAGGCATTGGAGTCAGGCAAATCTGCTTTAAAAATCTCAGCCTTTTCTGTTAGATGTTTTGTAGCCTAGGCAAATTTGGTGACTTCCAAGCCTCAGTTTCCTTATCTGTTAAAATGTATTTACCTTACAGGTTGGTTGTTAAGATTAAAAAGGAGATTAAGGCCTGTGAGCTCTTAGCATAGTGCTGGCATGTAGTTTCTTTTGTTTCTCTTCATTTACACAAATAAATGATGAGGATTATGGATATACTATCAGTTTTATATTTGTCTTTGTGATACATATTTGTATGGTGGAAGTTAAATCTTTACTAACTCTGACAAAAAGAGAAAATGAAGAAAAACTACTTTAAAAGGAAGAAATGGTACTTTCACCATGAACTTAGGAAGACTGTATTCGGTGGTCTTGGTTTTATAGTAGTGGGTATAATTTTTCAGTATTGTCTGTCATCTTACATATCTATGGACAGTTGTTACATTTTACATTTTTTATGTAACTGATTTTGAGAGCAGAATTGATTCACATACTATGTATTACTGTCTACCAGATTCTACTGTTCTATGAATTGTACTCATTACTAATTCTCTAGCTCGTAATTCAAATACAGTTTATGTATCTGTATCCAAAATGCTTGGAACGTGAAGGGTTTCAGAATTTGGAGGGAGGAGGTTGATTTTGGAATGTTTGCATTACATGGTACTTACCAGTTGAGCATCTCTGGTTCAGAAATCCAAAATCTGAAATGCTCCATTGAGCATTTCCTTTGAGCATCATGTTAGGTATGTAAAAAGTTTCAGATTTTCAGATCAGAATATTCAACCTATAACCTAGTTGTGGTTTACGTATTTAAATAAATAGTCATTTCAAACAGATTATCACAGTTGTTTAAATAAGAAGGCATTTATAACAAACTTATTTTTTCATAATAGTTTTATTACTAAACCATAATGCCTTATTTAACAGTTAAAATATGACTTAGATACTATTTTAAATAATTTTGTGTCTACAGAAGAATTACTGTCATCACAAGAGAAATCACCTGGCACCAAGGATGTGGTAGTAAGTGTGGAGTATAGTAAAAAATCCGATTTAGATACTTCCAAACCACTCAGTGAAAAACCGGTTACACACAAAGGTAATTTTCATTCAAACAATAAGTCTTATTAATAGTAATGTTTTAATTTGGGAGAAATATTTTTAATTATATATCTTATAAAAATAACCTGTTCTCAAACTTGTACTGGTCATTTCTTGCTGGTCAGGTAGAATTTATGGCTTTCAAAAATGGCTACAAAATGACTAGCTGTGTAAGGTACTAGAGTAGATCATCAGACAGAAACCATGCCAGATATTTACTAATATGGCCTCTGTGTTTTTATTTATAGTTGCTTTAAATAAAACATTTTAATTTGAAGCATAGGTTAAATCTAAATTTGGAAAGAACATGGTAATTTTAAAGTAACAAACTCATGAAACTTTCACATAATTTCATCCACAAATCTGTGTGTCATGTTTGAGAAGAAAAGAAGGATGACTTCCAAATCTTACTCTCCCACCCTCACTCTCCTACCTCTGTTCGGTCTAGTATCTCCATCTGTCCTATTCCTAGCTGACACGCAACAAGAAAAAAATCTGCGCTGTAAATCATCAGACTATAACATACTTTTGATTCCTGCAAAGTATTTCCCATTCTTTTTCTGAAATTATAACCTTGGACCAATCATGTCTTTGTGCAGTTTATCTCTTCTATATTGTTTAGAAGCAGTAATGTTGCTTTTTATTTCTTTCCTTCTTATTTACCTTGTTGGCTTAGAGTATTAGTAAAGTTTAGTTCACACCCATTTTCCTTTTCGGTTCTATGCTGGCTTGATTATAATTTATTTTGTTTTTCCTCAAAATTCTATAAACTGATTCTGATAACTGTTCTTATATTCCAGCATTTATTTTAGTTTGCAGTATACATTCTTTCATTTCCTCTTTTTTGTTTTTTTCTTTTGCTTCAAACATTCTTTTTCTACAGAATCTGTTGGGAATTAATAGGTGAAGTTTAATGGGAGGGTAAGAAGTAATACATATCAAGCATCTACTCCATGCACCCACATTATAGTGGATGTTACCCATATATTAGCTAATTAATATATGTTACAATCTTATGAAATCATTATTTTTATAGAACAGGAAAGTGGGTCAGTACATTTCTACTTACCTTTTTATTGTAAAAATCTAAATGCCTTTAACTTACTTTATAATTGTTAAATGTCAAGATTTCCTTGACATTTCTGAGCTCTTTTAAACAAATGCAGCATATCCATAGTTATATTTATAATTTTTATTATCAAAGACAAATGCCATTAAATATCTGCTTTATAAGAACAATATTGAATGCTATAAAATTAAATATAGTTGATTCTTTTTCCATTACAAGTTTAAGAAATTAGCGTTTGCTTTGTGTTTATTTTCTGTCAGTTATTCTCAAAGTCAGCAGCATAGATATTATAGAAAAGTTTATACATTTTAAAGTCTTCAGAATTAGAGACATTACTGTGTAGTTATTATAAATCTACAGTATTTAGCTGTGTTTGTCTTGGTTATTGAAGCATACATCATGCAAAGAGTCGTAAAGAACACCCTTTAAATACTTTCTGCCAGGCCCAGAGCTCAGTGCATTAATACTTGCATTAGTATAACAAGCTTAAGAGGTAGGTACTAACACCTCTTTAGAAAAGCAAGTTCAGTATAACGAAAGCTCACTCAGCTAGTAAAATGAGTAGAGGGAAGATTGCAATCTTGCAGTTTAACTCCAGAGCCCATTGCAGTATACTCTCCTAAGTCCGGAGTTTTATATGCCGTAAACAAATATTTTAATACAAGCTTATATTAAGGGAACAGAATGAGATTAGGAAAATTTTTAATGCCAGAAAAATATTTGTAGATATTTTTAAATATAAATGGATAAATATATGCACACATATATACATACACATATACATTTATATATTTGAGAAAAATCACTGCTGTATAACCTGGCGTTTTATATAAAGCAAAAATACTTCTTTCTCTGATCAAATTTCTTAATATTTCAAGTGGTGATTAATTTTTTATAAACAACAAATATCCATTAAATGTTTCTAAAATTGCTCTTCAGTTATTTGCACAGTGATGCAGTGGCATGTTTAAAATTTATTATCTGCAATATCAATGTTTAATGTCATTTATACTTTATAAGCCACAGTTCAATATCTTCTCAAGTATGAAAGTGTAAAAATTTTAAAAATACGCTGAAATTTAAAAAATAATTTTACAGAAATTAGAGGTGTTAGTCATCCTGTAGGGGAGGGGTCTCAAATATGTGTGCTTTTTAGAAGCTTCAGCACTCAGTGCAGAAAATATTAATCTTCAGTCTTATTTTTCAGTGGACTGTTGCTTCCTACTATATTTTGTTTATAAATGTGCTCTAGTTGCATTTTTATTATTTTATTAATATAAAGGCAATTAACATATTTTTGTGTTTTTTAAACATAATCTAGTTGAGGAAGAGGATGGCAAGACTGCAACTCAACCACTGTTGAAAAAAGGCAGGCATTTTTCATCATTTTATTTTAATCCCTTTTTCATACTGTAAACTCTTTAACTCCAGCCTTATTCCCTTCTTTTTTTTTTAACCTTGGTTTTTATTTTCATGGTGAGGTAATGTTACAGTTCTGTGAATGCAGATTAGAAAAAGTATTATTAGTCTAAAGAGGTAAGCCTTCCCAGGAAATGGAGTTATATCACAGACAAATTCTTTTCAATCATCGTAGCATTTCTGAAATATTCAGACCCAGACAGCCGGTATTAATTTTTTTTTTTTAATTTAAACTGCATGGTTTAGATGATAAGTAGGGACACTGAAACAGGTTTTATTTGCAGTGTCACTTGCATTCTTTACCATCAGTTGTACCCAGCCAAGTCCTCAATTTTGATACTAATGTATTTTTCATTTCAAAAATTACAATATTTCTCACAGTCGTGCTGCGTTTGGGAGATACACAGTCATGTCAACATACATGAATTTTATGAGAAGGAGATAGAGGTGAGAGTTATGGAGCAGTGTGGTTTGGTAGCCATATTATTTCATCGTGCAAAATCATTTGTCATGTTTGCATATATCACAGCAGCATGAAAAGTGACATTCTGCAGAAGTAATCAGATGTCCTCATATGGATTTCTGCTTTTAAAATTTTCGTGTAGGAGTTTCATGGTAGTCATTTGCTTGCTCACGGAATCAATGCTGTTTTTTGTTTCATTTTGTTTTGTTTTAACTCCTGAGAATATAAATGGGAACTCCTTGGTGTACTGTTCTCAGGCCTGCAGCAGATGGGTGCCCTTCCAAGGAGCTCCCACCATCTTTCTGTGGTTCAGAGAAAGATGCGGTGGTTATATGGCTTTAGAATTGGGTTCCACCTATTGGGGACAAAACATAGGTAAAAATTAGAAGTCTTTCTTTAGACTAAGGTTTCACTGTGATCATTGTAAGAATGTGTTAGTATGTCTTCAACTCCCATCTTTCATTTTTATTATAGATAACAACTTTGTCTTTTAAAAAGTTGTGAGCTTTAAATTATTGAGATACCAGATTACCAAAGAAATAGTTTCACAGAACAGATATAAACTTGATTTGTCCAGTTTGACTAAAACAGCTTTTCAAAACACAAAATCTAGCAGCTCAGTATAATTTTTTGACTGTTATTTATGATTCTCTTACATTCATTCAGAATGCTTGAAAATATTAGTAATTAGGCAGATAATTTGGATTGGTTTAGCTATTGTAAAGAGTTATTTCTCTCTAGCCATTTATAAAGTAAACTTTTATTATAAACAACTGAAAGCTTATGGTAGATGCCATATACAATTGTCTGAATTGTCTGTAGTATAAACATCTGAATATAAAAAAATTAGGAAACGATAGGAATTCAGCAAAAGGGACTTTAATATTTACTTTGCTTACATTTTATTTTTTGCTTAATCCTTTAGAATCCAAAGGCCCTATTGTGCCTTTAAATGTAGCTGACCAAAAGCTTCTTGAAGCTAGTACACAGTTTCAGAAAAAACAAGGAAAGAACACTATTGATGTCTGGTGGCTTTTTGATGATGGAGGTAAGGTTGTTAATTTTTTAAAAAATGATTTTAAATTTAGTAAAATTGTGAAAATGGTAAGAAA
Source organism: Macaca thibetana thibetana (assembly GCF_024542745.1). NCBI lineage: Eukaryota > Metazoa > Chordata > Mammalia > Primates > Cercopithecidae > Macaca > Macaca thibetana. The sequence continues at coordinate 53,418,463 of NC_065583.1, read as the reverse complement.
TGGCAGGCACTCTTTACCCGTGGACCCCATTCAAATTTTGCCAGCATTCCCAAAAGCAAAAGGATTCATTTCAGAATCAGGCACAGCATTTAGCAGTTTGGTCTTTTCAGTATCCCTAATGCGGAGGTTGTTCAGTAGTATTTCCTTGAGCTTCATGACCTTAACTTTTAATATTATGAACCGTTTTGTTGACTGTCACCCAATTTGAAGGGCTATTTTTATGTTTTATTTAATTAGTTTTTAGGTTGTCTATCTTTGGCAGAAATATTACAGAAGTGATGCTGTGCTCTTCTGTCTACATCTCATCAGGTGGCACAGGATGTTGATTTGTCCCGTCACTGATGAAATTAACCATTGAGTAATATATGGTTTTTACCACGTTTATTCACTGAAAAGTTATCCTCCCCCCCCCCCACATTTATAATTACAGGTATTGGGGATGGCACAGAGGAATTACTCTGAGACTATGTAAATACACTATTCTTGCAGCCTTCGCCACTATCTTTAGCATCCATTGATGTTTATTGTTGTTATTGTTGTGGTTGCCAAATGATGATGTTCCTGTTCCATCGTTTCTTCCTCATTTATTAGTTGGCATTTTATTGTAAGGAAGAGCTTTCTCTTTATTTCTGTCAGTGTGGACTCATCAATTCCTATTTTATTGATATTCAGTAGGATATGTGTTAGACTGTTCTTGTGTTGCTTTGAAGAAATACCTGAGACTGGGTAGTTTGTAAAGAAAAGAGGTTTAATTTGCTGACGATTCTGCAGGCCACACAAGCATGGTCCTGACATCACTCAGCTTCTGGAGAAGCCTCAGGGAGCTTTCACTTACAGCAGAAGGCAAAGCAGGAACAGGCACAACACATGATGAAAGCAGGAGTGAGAGAGACACAGGAGACAGAGATGCCGCACACTTTTAAATGACCCGATCTCATGAGAACTATCACAAAGACAAGCACCAAACCTTGAGGGACCAACCCCCATGATCCAAACACCTCTCACTAAGCTCCACCTCCAGCACTGGGGATTAATTACAGTTCACTATGAGATTTCAGTAGGGGCTGATATCCAAACTATGCCAGAATATAATTTGTTACTTTCGTTTGTTTTGATGTTCCAATTGTCCCATATTTCGCCAGCACAGTCCTCCTTAGGCTGATTTCTTTCCATTTATCATGTCCCAGTCATTTCTTTTGAGTTATTTTCCAACACAAGAAGATGTTCCAGGCTCAGTTTTATTGTTTTACACTTTCTCTTCATAGCCATGAAAGTAACCCTTTATCCAAGGAATGCTGGTTCCTTTTACTGAATAACAGTGTTTAGTAACAAAGATCAGGGCATTGGATATGCTTGTGTCTACTAGAGTGTCACTGCTCCCAGGCCTTCTCGATGGACAGAGCCAGGAACTCCTTGTATATGTGTGTGTGGAGATATAAATGGAGATCAAAAAGCAATTTCAGTCCAGCTTCTACCTTTTCATATTTCTAATTTCATTGTTAAACATGGCTCCTGCTAAGGTCAATAAATACACTATCCCATTTGGCTACCTTCCTTGAATGGGATCAGACTCCATTAGGAGTCCTTTCTTTCTCAGGTCTGCTAATGGCTTTTTGACTGAATTATCAAGGAAGGACAGAAATAATATTTTTGTTTTATATGGTGTTGTAGTAGACATGTTTTTCGAGGCTAAATTGATGTTCCTGATTAAGAAATTAGCATTTAGTAAATGATTCATTATGTTTTTATAATTCAGGTTTGACCTTATTGATACCTTACCTTCTGACTACCAAGAAAAAATGGAAAGATTGTAAGATCAGAGTATTCATTGGTGGAAAAATAAACAGAATAGACCATGACCGGAGAGCGTAAGTTTATTTCACATTGAAGGGCATGCATCTAGTAGCACTTCATTGCTACGGTATAAATTTGATAGGATAAAAATTAGATAATCCAGAAAATGTCTGTTATCTTGCTTTGTTCTTTACTGAAGTTAAAAATTTTGAATATAACCTTGTAGTCTTCATGTTTAACTAGTAGATACTTAATTTTACTTAGATGTAATTTTTTTTAACATATTAGCATTTTAGAATGTCCTTCTTAAATACTTGTAACTTTAAAGTGCTAAGCAACATTTTTCTTTTAATCAGGGGAGAAAGTGCACAAACATTACCTATTTGTATATGGGATACATTTTGTTGTAGACTCTAGACAACAAAATGCAGGATGCCATTGTCATTCATCCGATTCTTTCCGAATATACTGTCACAATTATAGTTCTTGTTTCAGTATTTCTCTCCTGCTCTGTAAGTACTCGTTTTGTCTTTGACCTGTAAGATGTATATTGTACAGACTACATAATGTGCATAATCTTCAACCTAATTAATGTGTATATTGTACACATTATGGATCAAAGACATGGGTATTTAGAAGCATTGAAACCCAGTTTTATTTTTCAGAAAGCAGAGTTTTGACCATATAATTCCTCTACCCAAAATACTTTCACGACTTTCCTGCTACCTGCCATAGAAAATCTAATTGTTATAATGTAGCAGTCAAGGCCCTTGACAGTCTGTCCTCTCATTCCCTTTCTGTTCTTCTATTTCCCCCAGTATGCCTTATACTTCAGTACACTTTTCCATATGCTCTAAGCATGCATGTGACTTCAGGCTTTTACTCCTTTGCCTACTCTCATCTCTCTACTGTAAATAGCTCTTCACTTGCCTCTCCTTTTCTCTCTTTAAATACTGCACTCTTTAAAACCTAGCTCAGTTCTTCATAGTGCCTTTCCTGTTTCCCCCGCCTTACCCCCAGATCTAGTTGTTATGTTTCTTTCCGGAATCACAATGTACTTTATACCTATCACTCATCACATTCTGGCAGGTATTATATTTATTTTCTTATTTAAGTTTTGTGGGCCCTGTTATGTTTAGCATGTTTTATAGTAGGCACTTAATTGATAGGTCCTGGAATTCAACTAGGTGTTTATTCATTTCAAATAGTGAATTATGCAAGAAATGCTAATAATAAATTTAATAATCAAACCTGTAGCAAATCTTTTTTCTCATATCTCAATTTAAAAACATTTTCATTAAAAATAAAATTGCATTTTTTTTGTATATATGTGCACTTCAACTGTTCTATTGTTGCCACCAATGTTTCATTGCCAGCTGTGCCTTCAGAAAGGTATTTACTGAAAAATCAGGCTTGTTGATGCTCCTTTTCTATGTCCTGTTCCAGTTCCCTCCTCCCCAAAAATGCTATGAACTTAATCTGCCATCAACTATATCTTCAGTATGGCCCACAGGTCATATTTGGGCCCTGAGATAAGCATTCTTCTTGGATGGAAGAATAATCCAAAAATAAATATTTGTCTACTAGTTTTTATTGAAATTTATGTACTTATCAATATAGTTTGACTAAACTTAAGAAACATTAGCTGCCATTTAAATTTAATTATTAATGTCTCTTTGTCCATTACTCAGTACTAAGGAGAGAGAGAGAAAGTAAAATACTCAGTGATTGATTACTCAGAAAGTAAAGTACTCAGTGAATTTAAGTCTGCTTTGTGAATGAATGGTGTGAATTAATTCAAATGGACATTGTTTAGCACATGATAGACTGACTTTTTCTATAAATTATGCTTTTCAGATATATGGATTCAGCCCAATATAGAATGAAAATACTTGTATCTTAATTCTATTTATTTTTGTTGTAGGATGGCTACTTTGCTTAGCAAGTTCCGAATAGACTTTTCTGACATTATGGTCCTAGGAGATATCAATACCAAACCAAAGAAAGAAAAGTAAGTTACTCTACAAGTTTCTGATCCTTTTATAGATGGCCTACTCAGACAGATACAACTTAATTAAAACCCAGAGATTTATTTTCCTGCTGTTAGTTACATGTGAAGTCAATATTTTAAAAATCTAGCATTGATAGTTGGTATGCATATATCAGATATTAAAGAAAGTCTAAAGAGTTTTCAATATTCAGAGACGATTTAAATTACAGCTTTACATGTGATTTCTGAAAGGTGGTTCATTTCCATTGCCCCTGCCTGCAGTTGTTATAACCACTCAGTCCCTGCTCTACATACCTATTACTTTCCACTGTTTTGTTTTATTGCTAAAATAGGAAAATCTAAACATTTGCCTACAATAGTTGCATTCAGAGTTCTTCTAGGAAAGACTTTGGAATATTCCACCTTAAAATGGTATATACAGGTTGTTATAATGATATTTGTATTTATTTTACCTGATATAATATTAATTCTTAGATTAATGTTGAATCAATACAAAGCTGATGTAAAGAATTCCTTTTAGATAGGAAATAGTAAGGTAAAATTTGTAAGTGAGATTGCTTTTATTGTAAAACTGTGTACTGGGTGCTTCATACTAGATTTGATACTGAAAAATACGTTTTTCATGTTCATAGAGGATTAGAATGCCATTCATGTTATTTTATTGGTAAGTATATGGATGTAGAAATTAATTTTTCATTTCCTTAAATTTTTAGTGTCTGCCCTTTTCCCCTTCAAAATGTTCTAGTACATTTTTTTACACTACTTTTATTCATTGATAACTGGGAAAGCCTTTGAGTGTTTTAGAGCAGAGTAGTAACACAATTTGACTTATTGCTCAAAGGGATCATTTTGGCTACTGTGGTAAAATATATTTAGGTTGAGAGAAAATGGCCATAAGGGGAGGAGGGGTAGATACAGGGAGATCAGCTTTAGCAGTTAAAAATGCAATTTTATTACAGGTTGGAGATTCCTTATCCCAAATGCTTGGGGTCAACCAAAAGTGTTTCAGATTTCAGATTTTTTTTTTTTAATTTTGAAACATTTTCATTATACATGCTGGTTTAGAATCCCTAATCCAAAAATCAGAAATTCAAAATGTTTCACTGAGCATTTCCATTAGACATCATATTGGTGCTTAGAAAGTTTTAGATTTTGAAGCAGTTTGGATTTCAGATTAGGGATGCACAATCTGTATTGTCCATATGGGTTCTAATTTTCTCATCAGTTTGAGAGACTAGAAATTGCTGTTTTTGAAATAAATTGCCAAAGTGATTATTATGGTTGGGGTATGGCGAGGAGCATAATAAATGAGAGGCACTAACTTTGCAAGTTATAGTTTAATATTTAAGATCTTTCTGTTATGTAACTTAAAATAAGATTAGTTGTGAGAATTCTTTGTTTTTTAAAGTATTATAGCTTTTGAGGAAATGATTGAGCCATACAGACTTCATGAAGATGATAAAGAGCAAGATATTGCAGATAAAATGAAAGAAGATGAACCATGGCGAATAACAGATAATGAGCTTGAACTTTATAAGACCAAGGTATTCTTTCACTTCTGCTTTATTTTCATTGATTTTTTATATAATAAAAGACATGAAAACCAAGAACTTCAAATTTGATATAGGAGGGGTCAATTGTATAAATGAACTCTAAAATACATTTATTTGAGGTTAGCAGAAAGCATTTAAAAAAAAAAAAAGATTTTTATTACACTAAAATTCATTTCCATTTCTTTTTGTCTCCTTATAGTTTTATGAACCATGCTAAATTCTTATTTCCAAATGGTCTAGGAATGACTTTGTCCTGTTTCATTTCAGACCTACCGGCAGATCAGGTTAAATGAATTATTAAAGGAACATTCAAGCACAGCTAATATTATTGTCATGTAAGTAATATCTTTATAAAGATTTTCTTGCTAATTTCTGATAATATGCTTTGAATTAATTTCTGTTCCAGCTACATATCTATATAACACCCATATTGACTTAGTTGTTGTAAGGAGGAAAAAACAAACTTGTAAAAATATACTATGCTTTAAGCATATGGAGAAAGACTAACCTTAAGCTTATATGAATCCCAAGTAATTTTTTTATCGTAATTGGAACCTTTTGTTTACACTTCTCACCTTTTCAAAATTCCTTATCTTTGTAAACACTACAGCATAGCCATTAAGTATGTGTGGATAGGAGGGTCCTACGTTAAAATTTGGACCCCAGACAGCTTCCTCTTGAAAATAACCCAAAAAATGTTATTTGGCAGATTAAACTTGAATAGTGATTCCTGTCTGGATTCCCATTCTTATGTTTTCCACACACAAATTTTACATACCGACACATTGTCCTTGAGTTAAATACAGATGTAAATGCCTGCTTTGGCTCTTCCTCTACTGAACTAGGCTAGCTAGATATTCTTTGAACCCACATTTTCTCAGTTCTGGAACATGTGTCCTTAGATAGGAAAGCTCAGGCCTCTCCCCCACAAAAAAAGCCAAATAATGAAAAAAACTATCAAAAGATTGTTAGTTTAACAACAAGCATTTAATAAATCAGAAAGTTTCAAGTTTTGCTGATGATAAATACCTGTAATGGAAAAGACACTAAAACACAGAAATTTAGAGAAAAACTTACAAAGCAGCTGGTCACTGCTACCACCATCCATAAATAGAAATTAAAACTGAGATAAGAAGATAAAAATTGCATTTATCCATATATAGCTTCTGTTTTCTAAATTTGGATAGTAAACATACCTTTCACCTAAAAGAATTCTATTCTTATTAAAGAAGGGGAAATCTAGGGTTTAGTGTTATATCTCAGAGATACTGTGGTTTATAGAAATATTTACTGTTCTTATGAACAAATTCTTAAAAATCTTTGTTGAAAGATTATAGTCTTTTATATACACGTGTACGATGGTGGTACCATAAGATTGTAATACCATATGTTAAGCTGGGCACGATGGTGTGCACCTGTAGTCTCAGCTACTTGGGAGACTGAGGTGGGAGGATTGCTTGAGACCTGAAGTTTTGAGTCCAGCCTGGACAATGTATTAAGACCCATCTCTCTTAAAAACAAAAACAAAAAAAACATATTTTTACTGTATCTTTTCTATATTTAGCTATGCAAATGCTTACCATCGTGTTACAGTTGCCTATGGTATTCACTACAGTAACATACTGCACAGGTTTGTAGCCTAGGAGCAAGTGTCATATAGCCTAGATGTGTAGTAGGCTATACTGTCTTGGTTTGTGTAAGTACTCCTATGATGTTTTCATGAGGGCAAAATTGCCTGACAATAATAAGTTCTAAGAAATGAGTCGCTATCGCTAAGCAACACAACTGTGGTTATTCTATATGCAGAATTCTCCTGCACTCAGAAATATTCTGTAATTATAGTAATTTATAGTAACTTATTGTAATCTAATTTATAATTTTTGCTACATTTTATTCTGTCAATGCATTGCTCAGGTTTTTTTTCTCTTTTTGATACCAGGAGTCTCCCAGTTGCACGAAAAGGTGCTGTGTCCAGTGCTCTCTACATGGCATGGTTAGAAGCTCTATCTAAGGACCTACCACCAATCCTCCTAGTTCGTGGGAATCATCAGAGCGTCCTTACCTTCTACTCGTAAATGTTCTATACAGTGGACAGCCCTCCAGAATGGTACTTCAGTGCCTAGTGTAGTAACTGAAATCTTCAATGACACATGAACATCACAATGGCGAATAGTGACTTTTCTTTCATGATTTCATTAATTTGAAAGCACACAGGAAAGTTGCTCCATTGATATGTGTATGGAGACTTCGGTTTTAGTCAATTCCATATCTCAATCTTAATGAATGGTGATTCTTCTCTGTTGAACTGAAGTTTGTGAGAGTAGTTTTCCTTTGCTACTTGAATAGCAATAAAAGTGTGTTAACTTTTTGATTGATGAAAGAAGTACAAAAAGCCTTTAGCCTTGAGGTGCCTTCTGAAATTAACCAAATTTCATCCATATATCCTCTTTTATAAATTTATAGAATGTCAAACTTTGCCTTCAACTGTTGTTTTTATTTCTAGTCTCTTCCACTTTAAAACAAAATGAACACTGCTTGTCTTCTTCCATTGACCATTTAGTGTTGAGTACTGTATGTGTTTTGTTAATTTTATAAAGGTATCTGTTAGATATTAAAGGTGAGAATTAGGGCAGGTTAATGAAAAATGGGGAAGGGGAAATGGTAACCAAAAAGTGACCCCATGGTACGGTTTATATGAGTATATGTTAATACAGAGCTAGGAAAAAAAGCCCCCCAAATGCCTTTTTAACCCCTCTGATTGGCTATTATTACTATATTATTATTTCTTGAAACCTTAGGGAAGATTAAAGATTCATCCCATACTTCTCTATTTCATGCTTAAAAACATCATTCTTTAAACAAAAATACTCAAGATCATTTATATTTATTTGGAGAGAAAACTGTCCTAATTTAGAATTTCCCTCAAATCTGAGGGACTTTTAAGAAATGCTAACAGATTTTATGGAGGGAATTTAGACAAAGCAATGTCATTTAATAGAATATTTCAATATTTAAGTGGAATTTCAGTATACTCTACTATCCTTTATAAGTCATTAAAATAATGTTTCCTCAAATGGTTAAATGGACCACTGGTTTCTTAGAGAAATGTTTTTAGGCTTAATTCATTCATTATTCAATTGTCAAGTACACTTAGTCTTAATACACTCAGGTTTGAACAGATTATTCTGAACATTAAAATTTAATCCATTCTTAATACTTTAAAACTTTTGTGTTAAGAAGAACTGCCAGTTTGTGCTTTTGAAATGTCTGTTTTGACATCATAGTCTACTAGTACAATTTTGACAGTGCATATGTTACTAAAAGCTTTATATAAAATTATTAATGTGAAGTTTTTCATTTATAATTCAAGGAAGGATTTCCTGAAAACATTTCAAGGGATGTCTACATATTTGTATGTGTGTGTGTATATATGTATATGCATACACAGATGCATATGTGTATATATAATGAAATTTATGTTGCTGGTATTTTGCATTTTAAAGTGATCAAGATTCATTAGGCAAACTTTTGTTTAAGTAAACAAGTTCAAAATCAGATTAACAGATACAGGTTTCATAGAGAACAAAGGTGATCATTTGAAGGGCATGCTGTAATTTCACACAATTTTCCAGTTCAAAAATGGAGAATACTTCACCTAAAGTACTGTTAAGTGGGTCAATTGATAAAAGTTTCTGTGGTGGAAAATTTATGCAGGTTTTCATGAATCTTTTTTTTTTTTTTTTTTTTTTTTTGAGACGGAGTCTCGCTCTGTTGCCATGCTGGAATGCAGTAACGTGATCTGAGCTCACTGCAACCTCCGCCTCTCCAGTTCAAGCAATGCTCCTGCCTTAGCCTCCCTAGTAGCTGGGACTACAGGTGCACGCCACCATGCCCAGCTAATTTTTGTATTTTGAGTAGAGACGGGGTTTCACATTATTGACTAGGATGGTCTCTATCTCTTGACCTTGTGATCTGCCCGCCTCGGCCTCCCAGAGTGCTGGGATTACAGGCGTGAGCCACTGCGCCCGGCTGGTTTTCATGAATCTTGATAGACATCTATAACGTTATTTTCAGTGGTGTGCAGCATTTTTGCTGCATGAGTATGAGCTAGGTATAGAGATCTGATAACTTGAATTCAGAATATTAAGAAAATGAAGTAACTGATTTTCTTAAGAGAAAATTCTACATTTTAACTCACAGCATTGTTCCATTGCAGGTTTTGCAATGTTTGTTTGGGGGTAAAGACAGTAGAAATATTATATTATTCAATAAACAATAACGTGTGAACTTTAAAAATGGATAATAGGGCATGGACTGAGTGCTGCTATCTTGAAATGTGCACAGGTACACTTACTTCTTTTTTAAGTTTTTCCCATTCAGGAAAACAACATTGTGATCTGTACTACAGGAACCAAATGTCATGCGTCATACATGTGTGTATAAAGTACATAAAATGTATCTAAATATTCATAATGTGGGGTGGGTAATACTGTCTGTGAAATAATGTAAGAAGCTTTTCACTTAAAAAAATGCATTACTTTCACTTAACACTAGACATCAGGTCGAAAATTTGCAAGATTGTTATAGTACTTATTTCAGCAATTTTTAGAGATGCTAGCTAGTGTTGAAGCTAAAAATAGCTTTATTTATGCTGAATTTTGATTTTTGTGCGAAATTTTTTTAGTTCTAATCATTGGTGATAGCTTGGAGATAAATAATTATGCCATGGCATTTGACAGTTCATTATTCCTATAAATAAGAATTCAGTGAGTTTAAAGAGAATGGTGGTGTTAAGCTGATGATTAACAGTTACTGAAATCAACTATTTATTTGTTACATTATTCCATTTGTATTTTAGGTTTCCTTTTACATTCTTTTTATATGCATTCTGACATTACATATTTTTTAAGACTATGGAAATAATTTAAAGATTTGAGCTCTGGTGGATGATTATCTGCTAAGTTTGAAAATGTAATATTTTGATAATACTGTACTATAACTGTCACACAAATGCTTTTCTAATGTTTTAACCTTGAGTATTGCAGTTGCTGCTTTGTACAGAGGTTACTGCAATAAAGGAAGTGGATTCATTCAACCTATTTAATGTCCATTCTTATATTTTATCTATAAGTTTTTGCCACCTTTGTGGTTTTGTGTCATTTAGATAACTATTGCTTCATTCATTTCTGAATTTTTAAAATAGCTTTTACCTTAATATTCATGCCCTGGAAAAGTCATTCACTATTCCTAAACCTTTGCAGTAATCACTGTTAATACTTACAGTATGACTGAACCATCTGAGCTGCAGCTCATTATGGGTTTTTTTTAAGTGACCTGGCTTTTCTAATTCTGCTTTATCTTTGGGCCAAATCTCTCATTTGTCAATGAGGAAACTAGAAGATTAAAATCGATTCATAATCCCTGAATATCATCTGATTCTTTCCTTCCAAAGATTTTTATCTAAGCTCATTTAGAGTTTTAGAAAGCATTTTCATTTTCTCATTTGAACATGACTGTAGATGTGGTATATATGCAGGACAGCTGTTTCTTCTAGTCTTGAGAAAGCAGCTTGGAGCAGTTTAGGGAGTTTTCCAAGGTCATGTGGTAAATCAAGGAAGGTTGTTGGTCTAGAGCCCAGGTCTTTCATCTCCGGGAATTCCTTCATTATGCATTCACTGCTGGCTGATCCATAAGACAGATGGCTGGGATAGATTGGTCGTTTCCAAATTACTCACCCCTGTCCGCCAACTAAATGTGTGTTCAGGTAACGCAAATTATAGTTAGAAATATAGGTTGGCTACAGGCTGCCTTAATAGGTTCAAAACAAAATGTAAACATCCATTTTTTTGTTTGTCGTCTTCCTTATTCTCAAGCCACTATTCAGGCCACTGTTCACTTATTTGGAAAGCTAAAAGATAATTTAAAGGCAACTATGTATGTGACATTTTCTAATATCAGACCATCCAACAGTTTTTAAAACAAGAACATCATTCATCTTTGAGCCAGCAGGTTTCTGCTGTTCATTCACCAGGAAGAAAAGATAAATCCATTTGGTATGCTTCCCTCTTTATGTTTATGTACCTATAGGAAGTTTGTAGGGCCAGAGAAAATAGATGGTAGTTTAATGTTTAACTTTTGGGGAAAGATGGTACAAGTTCTAGGATATGCTCAATAGAAAGTACTATTTAGTTTATCTAGTTCAGATAATAAATAGTGTGTTGGTGGGTTAACCAACTTGACATACTTTTTTTGGTAGTACTCGAATACCTAAGGATCTAAGTCTCATTGTCTTGTATGGAATCTGCTGGTAATGGTGATGGAACTGTTTTACTTACGTGATGGGCATTTAACATAGTCTGTTAAATGATAGCATTAAGAACCTCAGCCCATTTTTTTTCTCCTTACCCTTTTGTTTCAGACAAGGTAAAAGTTTGAAACTATTAGGGAAAATGTGAATGCCTTTGCATTTGTCCCCTCCTGCTGTGCAGCCTGCCTTGTGGCTGCTGTCCTCACAGATCAGGAACTCATTCCCCAAAATGATAGTGTATTAGTAACACACATCCTTTGTTCCACTATTCTAGGATATGAATACAAATTACCAGTGTGTTCTACGCAAAGCTACAAATGAAAATAAGCTTACTTTTTGGATCCACAAAACAGGGTCGGGATCCATGGGTATGGAATGCCAAAACCTGACTCAATACTTGTCAGAATTTTGTTAGAATACTGCCGAAGCTTTTGAGGTAGAGAATTGTGGAGGTTTTATCCTGGAAGAGTTAACTTCATCTTAAGAAAGGAAGCAATTTGTAGGGTGACTTTATATCCAGCTATTATCTCTCTAAGATATACCAAAAAAGACAGTTTTAAAATTAAGTAGGCACTGTTCATATTTATTTATATAAGGTACATATAAAGGTGTATAACTACTAGAAGATACATTTGCTCTTTTACATTCTAAATTAAGCTTCAGTTGAGCCATTTTTCAAGGAAGTCATAATTTGAAAAGAAGCAATCTATAGGCATTTATTTGAATAACCAGAAAGTCACAGGTTATTTTTAAGTTTATAACATTTTTGCTTAAGCCATGAAAACTCCCCTCTGAGTTCCTAAGAAATGTTACTATTTAAGAACTTTAGAAGATGACAAGGACAGTTTGGGAAGGAGGTGGCTGGTGACAGTGAGATGAAAAATTATGCTCCAAGAAAAGGTTTATGAATTGCAAAATATGTGCCTTTAAGTCTTAGTGTCATATTTCCTTTTGGGAAATAGTGAACTGTGAAGAATGGAAGTAGATTTTTTTCTGAATTTTTAAATCTGTTGACATAACCAGCACCTTCTATTAGCTACGTGGTGCCGGTCTCAGAGCTCTAATAATCTGCCTCTTTCAGGTAGTCTGTTTTCTCTGTGGTCTTTCCATCAGTAAAGATTATCCTTTGCTTACTGTCCATGCCCCTGTGAGTTTAGTATTATTAACATAAATTTTGCACTTCGGTTTTTTCAGAAAATTGGTAAGGAAGCACAGGTGTATTATGTATTGAAACATTGATTAGAACAGTGGTTCCCAAACTTTAGTGTGCCTCAGAATCAATGGCAGGGCTTGTTAACACATACACATACTTTACTCCTACCACATAATCTCTAAGTGAAATCTTTCACGTAGGCTACTTCTCAATATAACCTCCCTTCTTTACACTTCTTTTTGTCCTTTCTTTCTTGGTATACATGTATTTCCATCTCCCCTTAACACCAGCTGTGAATTCAAATGATTATCTCCCTTCCAAATTCCTCAGTGTTTCCCTTTTATATTAGGTCTTTGTCAGTGGCAAGAATAGAACCCAAAGCAGGCTAACAAAAAAAAGGAAGCCCTAGAAGGCAGCTGAGCTCAGGGACTTCAGTGAGTGTAAGCAGGGACTCTGAATAGGGTCCTTAGGGCTCATCTTTCCTTCTGTCTGGTTTGCCTTTCTAAGTGTGACAATTCTTCCCATAGACTGTCATCGTGTAGTGTGCCCTGTGACTTCTGAGAAAATCATACTCAATCCTGATGGCTTAACAACTGCAGTAAAAAGGTGGTGTCTCCTCATAAGCTTTGGCAGAAAAGACTAGGGAGGAGTCCCAATGGGCTCAGTTTGGGATCCCCCCAATTCAGCCATGCCATTGATTAGGCATGAATCTTGTGCCCACTTGATGTGAAGTAGGTTCTCCATTTTAAAAAGATTGTATTATTGAAAAGATAGGAGGCCAGGTGTAGTGGCTCACGCCTGTAATCTTACTACTTTGTGAGGCTGAGGCAGGAGTATCGCTGGGACCAGGATTTCAATACTGGCCTTGGCAACATAGTGAGACCCTGTGTCTACAAAAAAATAACCCGGGCATGGTGGTACACTCCTGTAGACCCAGCCACTCAGGAGATGGGAGGATCACTTGAGCCCAGGAATTCAAGGCTGCAATGAGCTATGATTCTGCCACTGCACTCAAGCCTAGGCAACAGTGAGAACCCGTCTCTAAAAAACTTAAAGGGAGGTTGGGAAAACCAAACCAATAGATACCCCCGGGAGTGCCCTAAAGAATAGTGCTGACCCACATGTAACTAAAAATCAGAGAAAATCTAGTCATCTGCCTCCGTTGGAGTCTCTAGCTACAGGGACTTGTCTTAGTCCGGAATATTTATGATGATCAAATCCAGATGTGGCTCCTCATGATCCAGCAACCTATGATTGGCCAAATGATATTTTTACCCCTAATACACCTTACAATGACTGATGGTTATTGAAGGCCTCTGTACTGGACACATGCCATGTTCTGCCTCATGTAATCCTCACAAGTGGGAGGTAGATTCTATAATCCCCATTTCTCAGATGAGATAACAGGAGTGAATTCAGGTTCATATAATGCAAAGCCAGGGTCCAGATTCAGGGAATATCACTGATCCCTGTGCTCTTAACCACTCAGCTGGACTGCTCCCTGGTTACATACAGTTATGGAGAGGAAATAGGAGAGTCACTGTAAGAACACTCATTTGGAAAGGGGGAGAAGAGGAAGCCCTGGCCTTACAGTGGGTTCCATGGCGAGTCACCACTTCCCTGCGTTCTGCTCTGTGATCATCAGCTTACCCATTGTCTTCCATGGCTGCGAGTAAGGATTCCCATTCTGGGGGCGCACACTTGCTATTTTCCGAGGGGTCTGAGGACTACTCTAGGGAAGTCTCAGAAGCTTGCTGCCAGGCTAGAGGTTTCTGTGGCAACACCCTTGACTAGCCAGCTACTTGTTGAACTGACTTTGGGTACTGTAAGATGGGTAAGCAACTCCAGCAACCTTGGAAGTCTGACCCTTGATCTGAACGCTGCCTTTTTTTTTTTTTTTTTTTTTCTTTTAGCACCAACACAGCCTATTTTCTAATTCTCAGTTTACTGGCTGCAGTGATCTGGCAGAGATTCTCTTTCCTGCTCCAATACTTTATGATGGTCATAATACCTCCTGTGGAATTGCAATTTAGGCAAAGTCACATTCTAAAGTCATCATAGGAAGTCAGCATTGCACTTGAAAATCACTTATCACTTCCAAACCACACAGTTCTGTTTCTCAATGAGTCTAGCACAGTTAGTTTTTCCTTCCATCATTTCTTAAGTTGTGTACCAGCTGAAACAGCTGGCTTGCAGTTAGGACAGTGTTGTTCAAATATTACAGATAGTAAATTCCAGGATCCCACAATGAGGGAGCCAACACCACTGGCAGGAATGACAGGTTCATCTCATACCACTTTTTTCTTCAGGACAAACGGAATGACTGGAGTTATTTTGGTTTTTTTTGTTTTTTGTTTTTTGTTTTTTTTGAGAGTCTCGCTCTGTTGCCCAGGCTGGAGTGCAGTGGCGCGATCTCGGCTCTCTGCAAGCTCCGCCTCCTGAGCTCACGCCATTCGCCTGCCCCAGCCTCCCAAGTAGCTGGGACTACATGCCCAGCTATCTTTTTTTTTTTTTTTTTGGTAATAACTGGAGTATTTTAATTGTCATTGCCTTCTTGTTACCACCACCACCACCACTCTCCAACAGAACGTGTATAATTCAGTCCAATACATGTAAGTTGCAACTCCACTGGATTGCTTTTGCCCAGAAGGGTATGCATAAGAGGAGAGGCTTAGAAGGGGATGATCAGGGGTCCCTGGTTCTCAGGCTTCTCCTGATCCCCATCCTGTGCATGGTTTTTGAATCTACCCTTTACTCCTATGGATCAAGATTGAGTGTTGGGATTTTTAAATGCTGAGAGGCCTTTGATTGTTTAATCTCATCCAGTCATGTTTGCTAGCTGCAGAAGAGTGAGTTTCTTTTAGCAAAATCACTTGTCTCCTTTCTACTTTCACAAGGGCCAGCCTAGCTAGAAGTTTAACCTTTTCTTACAGAAAACTTGGTGAAACCTCCAGAAATAGCCAACTGCATGTCAAACTATCATGTTACAAAAGTAAAACATGAGTATACAAATAGAGTAAATAAGTCAAAGATTATGTTCAACTCATTAGAGAACCAATAGGCAAAACTGGTTCAAAGGAGAATTAAAGGAATAGGATGTATGGCATTTTTAAATGTTTGCCGAGTTAGAAACAGATCCTAACCTGTGGGGTTTTTATACTATTCAGACAATATTTACATCTCTAGCAGATGAGGTCTACAGTAAAACATGTAACTTCTTAGAGTCTAAGCCCTTAATAGTAAGTAGTGAAGTCAAAAATAGATACATTTTCCTAGAGCAGTGGTTCCTAAAGTGTGACATGGGAACTTCAGGGGGTTCTGCAAAGTCAAAACTACTTTCATTACAATGTTAAGATGTTAGTTGCCTTTTTCACTCATTCTCTGCCAAGTGTACAGTGGTTCTTCCAGAAGTTAGTTGACATGTGGAAACCTCATTGCTCCAATGGTTAATGGAATCTATGAAGCTATGAGAATCTGGCTGTCTTCTACTAAGCCAGATGTTGAAGAGTTTGAAAACATTCAGAGCAATGCCTATCTTCTTACTAATCATTTTTGGCAAATATAGTTATTTTCTTTCAAAAAAGTTATTTGTATTTACATGTAATTGATTTATTACTATTTGTGATGACTAAACTTTTTTAAAATTTCTATTTTTATATCTAAAGTGGTATATCAGTCCACCCCCGGACCAATCGCCTAGGTCGGGGGATAGGGTACTGTGTCCACCTGAACACACCAAGTAGGGAAAGGACAGCTCCCCAAAGAGTAAAAGGTGCTCTTCTGGTTTCATCTTTGGTTGTAAGAGCCAGGCCATAAAACCACCTTAAGGACTGATGAAGATTATAGGGGTTAACAATAAGTTTATTCTTGAGTTGCTGAGTTGGGGTGTGGAGGAGTTGAGGGAGAAGGTACTTTCTTTCCCTTGCCATGTCACAAAAATGACTAAGAATCTTTTATCAACACTTTGTTAGTAGGAAAGGCAAAAGCTGCTTTATCAAGACCAAGATAAACTAGGCTCCCCTTGGGGTCAACCAAGCTACCCTTAAAATACATGAGTTCATTCCTAGTAGTATTTAAGATGGCAGCCACGGGCTCTGAAGCCAGACTGCCCAAATTCTAATCATCTTCTTGTCATTTGCAAGTGAACTTTTCTTTGCCTCAGTATCCCTATCTGTAAAATGGGAATATAGTTTTCTTACTGATCAGTATAAGGTTTAAATAAGACAATTTATTGAAGAGGTTTAGAACTGTGCCTGGTACATAACATTTATATTGTCCACTATAACGATAATGTTGAAACAAGACTGCTGTATTTGTCATTTAGTTATAAGGTTTACATTTGCTTTTATTGCATGAATTGGGTAGCTTGCTACCTTTTCTTTGACATTCTTCATTGTATATCTAGAAATAAGAGTCATCAGATGAATAATAATACAACCTGTCAAATAGTCATTTCTTGATTTGTTTCTGTTCCCTGGAGGCCACACACTCTTGGATTTATTTATCACTTCCATTAATTTTCTCAGGTGTCATGGCTGAAGAAACCAAAGAAGAGAAGCAGTGCTCTGTTTTAACTCTCCACTAATTAGAAATAATGACCTAAATCACATGGAATATGTATTTTTCTCATAATCTCAGAAAAGTACTTATATATGAATCTATGAAGATACTCATTGGTTTCCAAGAGGTTCCACTGTCTTGCAAATAACAGTTTGTGGATAAAGGAAAAGTCATGCTTGTATCTCCAAGAGACTTAACTATTCCAAAACATCAAAGTAACTCTTTTGTTTCTAAAACCATGGCAGAAAATTAGCTCATTGGCAGGAAGCTGCATGTGAAGCTCAGATTGCACCCAGAGCTGACATGTTCTGTTAGATGAACTTGACTGGAGCAGCTGATAAACAATATCCCTTGAACTTCTAAAAAAGTGATGAGGTAAAAAGTCAGCAGCTTAGTTCAATAAGTAGATTATTTTCTGCTTACTATAGGAGACTGTGCGTTTTTAAGAGAAGACGTTGAGCATAAAAATACCAGAAGGTCCAACTGTGAGAGACAAGAGAAGTGTTGATGTAGCTTTCCATAGAGATTGTGGATTCCTGAAGCTGACTCTGCAGCTCCTTATGATCACAGACACTTCACTTAGCCCCTCTGAGCCTTGCTGCTCAACTCTAGGATGAGGATACTACGATCCCCTTCAGAAGTGTTGTGAGATTTCAATAAGTCAAAATATGTAAACTGGCTGGCATATAGTCAGTGTTAATTGCTATGAACTCTTTTCTTCCCCTCTCCTGAATTAGAGTAAGAAGACAGCACTCAACCAATCCAGACACCTTGCAGAGCTCCTCCCTTCTGCTCACTGCTCTTGTGCAATTCATCACCCTGTCCTAGACATTTTTCTCCTCAATATCTTAAACCTTCCTACATTTCACCAACCCTTTAGCCATGACATCAGTTCAGGGTTCCAACACTGAGACTGGTCATGTCAGGCCTGCCCTAAGCCTAATATGATGGAAAGAAACAGAGTCCAGAGTCCAGCCAGGGCAGCAGAGGGAGAATTCCTGCACAGGGAAGAGGTGGGCTCTTTTTGCTGATTCAAATAATGCATCTGGGCATTATTCAAAGTCTCTCCCAAAGCCCCCTCCTGAAGTCTCCCCTCCACCTCTGCAGAGGGGACCCTCCTCCCCTGAATATGACAGGTGCATCCACAAGAAATTCGGGTACGTCTATCATTTTTACACTGTGCCTCCCTACCAGTTTCTTTGCTAGCTCTTCAGCAGACCCAAGCGGTGGCCACTTACACTGAATCCAAATCATCACTGGCCCCTCTAACTCAGACTGGGACTTTTTTGATTAGCCAAGATCTGTTGTTTTTCCCTCACGTTATTGCAAAAGGTTTCTAATTCGTCTTCTTGCCTTCTATGTTATACCTGTCTCTATACTAAAGTCAGGTTGAAATTCAAAAGACAGATTTGATCTTATCACTTTTCTCCTTAAAACCATTCCTTGGCTGCCCTTTTTGCCTGGATGCATTCCAAGTTCTTCGGCATGAACTGAGCCCTTCACACCTCTCTAGGTTCATTTTCAGCCACCACTTGCCACGCCTGAAGCTGTATACTCCAGTCAGACTAACCATTTGCACAGTGCTCTCTTTTGCTTCCAGGCAGTAGAATATGCCATTCTCTCTGGCTGGCCTGTCTTTGACTTTCCTCCTTGTCATGAACTCATAATTTTATGTTACTGCAGCATCTATTTGGACTGAAACTTAAACTTTTTCATACCAGAAGCAGGGCTCAGTCACCCTTGACAAGAGTTTCCAGTTCTACACCTCCTCCCAGTTCCTCAACCTGGTCAATCCAGATATCTGCCTGATATGGTTTGACTGTGTCCCCACCCAAATCTCATCTTGAATTGTAGCTCCCATAATTTTCATGTGTTGTGGGAGGGACCCGTGGGAGTTAACTGAATCATGGGGGGCGGTTTCCCCCATACTGTTCTCATGGTAGTGAATAAGTCTCACAAGATCTGATGGTTTTATAAGGGGAAACCCCTTTCACTTGGTTCTCATTCTGTCATGTCTGCTGCTATGTAAGATGTGCCTTTTGCCTTCCACAATGATTGTGAGGCCTCCCCAGCCACGTGGAACTGTGAGTCCATTAAACCTCTTTTCCTTTATAAATTAGCCAGTCTCAGGTATGTCTTTATCAGCAGCATGAAAACGGACTTACACATTGCCTTATACAACTGCCCCCTGGGGACCACCTCCCTATGGGACCACCTCCCAATGCAGCCTACTTGAATCCCCTTATGGACCCACGTACCTAACATGGAGTGTGCAGATATGTCGTAGTGACCAGTTCCAGTGTGACTGCATGAGACAGCTACCTGCTTGCTCCAAACCCACTAAGTAGAACTACCCATGGGAAACTGCTTGGGTAATGCCCTGGTCCCCAACAAAAGCTTCAGTCCCACAGGTTCTCTCTCTCTTGCTCCCCACTCCTTGGTTGAATGCATGTGTTCTGGACAGCTCTCCCCATCCCACTGGCCCTGTGAGGCAAGGTGTGCTGCCCTCTTCTCTTTGGGTCTGTAAGTAATGCACTGCTTTTGTTATTTAATGTGTTTGTTGCGCTGCCTCCTGTGTCTCACCCCATGGACACAGCCAAACCTAACTCTTCTCCCAGTCAGAGCTCTCCTACAGAGTGGCTATCTTGGTAAGAATAAACTGGGCACAGGTCAGACAAGAGCCATAAAGGTGTTTGCCAATATAAACAAGTTTCCTGTGAGAGGGACACCTGGTCATGAGTCAGACACTTAGGCATGAGGCCATCAACCAGAATAAAGTAGTATCCCATGAAAGGCACACAGTAAATACTCTTGACCGCCTTTCTTGTAGCCCCATCAGGGCAGGACTAGAATTTATAACCACTCTCCAGGGAAAGCCCTCCAGACCAGATGAGAGGAAAATACAGCACTCTTCAAGAAGCAGCTCAGAAAGACCTCCTCCAGGAAGTTGGATCTGATGCCACAGGGCTGGGTTACGGTCCCTCCTCTCTGCTGTGCCCCTCTGTGCTCACCGGCTTGGCTCTTTCATGTCCTCACTATGCTGGTGTCACCTGGTAACACACTTAAGTTACCTGGTTTTGTTCTGTGGTCTACACCAATCTGGAGCTCCTTGTGGGTAGTAACCTTAGACAAGGCACACAACATAATTAGCAATTAATATTAATGTCTGAGTCAATGAATAAGTGAATGAATGAAGCAAATAACTGGCTTGGTTTCTCTTATGAACACTATGGGTCGTGTAATTTTGTTTCCCACTTACTCGTCACTGATGAGGGAAGGACTATCAAGAGATTATGGCAGACATTTAAGGTATTAGGTGAACCCCTGGCTCCCACTCCTACGTGCTGCTGCTTCACTGATAGCTGTAGTATAGTATCAGCACATTTGCAGAACTAAAGGGGAGTGCCAAAATATTTTAAAATTAAATGAATTTATCCCTGTGAAAAAGCCAAATGAACATCCACTATTAATGCCTTATCTTGTCAAGTGTCTAAGGACTGTGTGCCTCAAAAACTCATGCTTTTAATACATTTTGAATTGGAAAACTGCAATTATTACTTTTTCCAACTAGGAAAGTCTTATTGTTTCCTGATGACACAGCTCAAAAGTCACCTTCTCTGTAAAACTCCTCTAACATCCCATCACCACACTCCTCCTGCAGCCCTTCCACCTGATCTGTTGGGCCATCCCACTGTCATTTATTTGATTTCCCCATTAGATTGAGTAACTGACAATGACTTTCATACCTCTAGTGGTTTATCTTAGTTGTGAGCACCTTGGAGTTTTCAATACAGGATTTCTTCATGAAGGAATGAATGAAAAGATTAAATCTATAAAGGGGGAAGACTGCTAGTGACAGGGGAATAGCTCAAAGG
This sequence comes from Macaca thibetana thibetana, assembly GCF_024542745.1. Classification (NCBI taxonomy): domain Eukaryota; kingdom Metazoa; phylum Chordata; class Mammalia; order Primates; family Cercopithecidae; genus Macaca; species Macaca thibetana. The sequence goes on along the minus strand of NC_065583.1, from coordinate 53,397,210 downwards.
GGTTATAGACAAGGAGCCTTATTAGGATTGGAGGTTTTTGAAGCATGTGACTTGGTTGAGTGTTCTAGTTGTAACAACTACACACTAATATGATGTGCATGGCATATTTCATGTATGCTTGAATTCTTGAGACCTTACTTACAATAACCATTATTTCAATTCATTCACTTATTTCCTTCATGCTAAGGATTAAGATTAATGATTATTTGAAGAGGGTCATTTATTAAAGTGCTTATTGATTCAGTGAATACTTATTATTTAGGCCAAGGCAAACCATGTGGAATGTCCCTAGAGCTCCTGTGGACCCTGGCTCAGGAAGGTGGTGGGGCTTGGTTGGAAATGCTTAAGTCAAGGAAAAAAAGGAAGGTAGTGTTTAGTTAGGTGTCTAAGTATTTGCTTAAGGAATTGGCCACCTGCTTGTCCAAGTTCAGACTGTTATCTTAACTGCCCTTTGAATGTTTCTAGGTTGCTTTTATTCTTTGAGGATTAGTGAACAATTCAGTCCCACAGGTATCCACTGTTTTGAGAAAACTTAGTGCCGAAAAGTACACGAATGGAGGCAAATCCTTATTTGTTAAAACCTCCAGTCTTTCAAGAGATGCTTTTCCTAGACATGTGACTCAGAGTTCGCATAATCCCATTTCTGCTTAACCCGGGTCACTCCCAACTCAAGTTCACACCAACAGAAGGATCCTAGGATAGACCCATTCATCCATCCATCCTTCTTCCTGCTTCCTTCCTCCCTCCCTTTCACCCCCTACCACCTGCTCTGGAGTTTAACTGTAATCCTGATTTACTTCATTCCTTTCTTCTGTTTGACATTTCTCAGATTTCACAAGAGAGGAGTGAAGGAAAAAAACCACGTGCTTGAAAATATTTTTCTCTTTTTAAAGCCACGTCTTTCTACTTCATTTTGATTTCAGTGTAACTCGCAGAGTGAGGACTCCTGGCCCAGGCTTGGAGCCCGCAGCCCGCAGCCCGCCGCCCGCCGCTGGCATCCGCCGCCGCCGGGCAGGTGTGCGCTGGGAGGGCGCGAGGATTTGCCTTTGCCCGGCCCGCGGCTCCCCCGTGTGGCCTGAGTGGGTAGTGACGTGAATAATGTGCTTTGAGAAGGCAGGAGGCAGGGAGGAGTCTCTCCGGTTTCCTTGTTAACACATTCTTGTCTTCCTCAGAGGCAAAAAATTTCCAGTTGGTCTCAGGCTAACATGGACTCGGGCAGAGGAATTGAATGATGGCCGGTTACAAGGAAGCAAAACAAACTCCTACCGGGGAGACGGATTGGGGTCGAATGATTTCAGGATACCCAAGACCACTCCTGCCACACAAGCGAGGGGAAAGAGCAGGGAAGGTTCTAGATGAGCTAGATCCCCGCTAGGTGCCAGGCATCTGACATGCATTATTTAATCTCACTGTACCCCAAGCTAGGTAGGAATTGTCACCTCATTTTACAGAAGAGGAAACAGATTCTCCAAGGCCCACAGTCTCAAAATGGCATAACAAGGGTTCAAACTGTGACCAGGCTGACTCCAAATCCCATATACTTGGCATGACAGGACCTCATACAAGATGGGCGTCTCCGTCCGTTTGTGTTACTGTAAACAGAGTACCTGAGACAGAGTAATTTGTAAAGAACAAAAATGTATTTCTCACAGTTCTGGAGGCAGGTTCAATGTCTAGGGAGGGCCCACATCTCTGCTTCCAACATGGCACTTCAAACCCTATGCTCACATGGAGGAAAGGCAAAAAGGGCAAGAAGAGACGAACTTGCCCCCTCCTCTAGCCTTTTTATAAGGTGCTAATCACCTTTCTATAGGATGCATTTTTAATCCTGTTGCACAGGGGATTCACTTTCAACATGAATTTTGGAAGGAACACAAACATTCCAACCATAGTGAGGTGAGGATCTCCTGCTCAGTTCTCTCCTTCGGTTGGAGATAGATGTCAGGCTCCAGAGAAAGCTGCTTATATTTCAAGTCCAGTAACCTCACATCTGCAGGGCCCATCTGAGTTACGTGAGTGTGGCATTCTGATCTCTGCAAAGTATGCTGCATTTTCTCAAGAACAGTCCTATGAGACGATTTTTTTATTGGCAATTTAATCGTAAAATGTAGAGATGAAGTCACCTACTTAAAATTCTAACAGCTAGCAAATGTACATGAATTTGTCTTTTTCAGGTCTAGTGGTGTGAAATCAATTTTAATTATCATATCAAGTTGTCTTACATCTACCTTTGTAGACTAGTTTTGAAAAATGTGTCAAATGAGGGAGTTGGGGATCCTAAAGTTCCCTTCTAGCTCCTGAGTTCTGTGAGTTCTGGTTCTTGAGCGCTCTCACATCTGTTTCTCGTCTTCCTAGTGCTCTAATCTGGGGGTACCAGGGTGATATGGTTTGGCTTTGTGTCCACACTCAAATCTCATCTTGAATTGTAATCCCCATAATTCCCCCATATCAAGGAAAGTGACCTGGTGGGAGGTGACTGGATCATGGGGGGCAGTTTCTCCCATGCTGTTCTCGTCATAGTTCTCACAAGATGATGGTTTTGTGTTTGACGGTTCCTCCTTCACATGCTCACTCTCCTGCCACCATGTAAGATGTGTGTGCTTCCCCTTACCGCCATGGTTGTAAGTTTTCTGAGGCCTCCCCCATCTATGTGGAACTGAGTCAATTAAACCTGTTTTGTTCAGAAATTACTCAGTCTCTTTATAAATTACCCATTTCTTCATAGCAGCGTGAAAACGGACTAATGCACAGGGGTATACAGCTTGGTGAGTAGCCATTGGACACACAGGCGGTCTCTGCCCCATCTAAGCCTGGGATGCAGGTTCCTTGACTGTGGACCTTGCATTGTGGGCTAGGAATTTACTGTTTGGCCTCATCTTGCCCCTTTTCTTTGATAAGACTCAACATTTCCCTCTGGGATGAGCCGCTTTCTCTCTGGTTGGGGTGGGGCTGATCCACTCAGGCTTTGATGGTGTTTATATAACTCTGGCCTGGGTTGTCAAAGTGATTGGTCCATAAACAAAATCTTGCTCTAAGTTGGGCTAAAGGCAGGCAGCTGCAGCTTCTAGCCTCTTTGGGAGAGAAGTGTGTTTATAGTTTTAGCTTCTAGCCTCTTTGGTATGGAAGTGTGCTTTTGACTGTGATTGCTAACGTGGTTTTTATGGACTGAATATTTATGTACCCTCTCCACCCCCTAGTATTCATCTGTTGAAGCCCTAATCCCCAGTGTGACTATATTTGGACATGGGACTTTTACAGAAGTAATTAAAATAAGGTAATAAGGATAGGGCCTAGATCCCACAGGATGAGTGTCCATAGAAGAGGAAGAGAAACCAGAGGTTGCTCCCTCTCCACATGCATGCACTGAGGAAAGGCATGCACTGCGGACAGAAGACACAGTGGGTGGCCAGGTGCAAATCAGGAAGACTCTCCTCACAGGAACCAAACCTTGCTGGCACCTTGATCTCAGACTTCTCAGCTGCTGGAACTGTGAGAAATACATTTCTGTGATTTAAGCCTCTCAGTCTAATGGTATCTTGCTATGGCAGCTTGAACTAACACAGTGGTAAAAGGTCAGCTGGGGCCTACTAGTCATCATCTCTGCCACCAAGTGAGAAAGCCAACACAGGCAATAAGAGCTGGGAGTGGGAGTGACAAGGGCTGTGGACCCCGGACTGTTCATAATGTAAGCCAATACTTTTTTTAACCAGCTTTACTGATGTATCATTCATATATAACTTCCCCTCTTAAAGTGTATAATTCAATGGATTTTTATATATTCACAGATATATACACAGGTGGAACTATCACCAGAGTCATTTTAGAATATTCCTCACCTCAGAGCCCCCATTTCTTCCATTTACTCCCCTATGTTCCCATCCTTCCCAGCCCTAAGCAATCACAAATTTTTGTTTCTCAACATTTGCCTATTCTGTATATTTCATATAAACAGAATAATATGTTTTTTTGTGTGTGTCCGGCTTCTTTTACTTAGCATAATGTTTCCAAGTTTCATCCACGTTATGGTGTATGTCAGTACTTCATTTCTTTCTATGGCTGAATAATATTCTGTCCTATGGATATATGACATTTTGTTAATCCATCAGTTGGTAAATGTTTGGGTGTTTCCACCTTTTGTCTATTAGGAATATTGCTGCTACAAACATTTGTGTTCATGTTTTTATGTAGATATGTTTTTATTTTTCGTGAGTGAATTTGAGTGGAATTTCTCTTGAATAGAATTCCACCTTAAGAATGAAATCACTGACTCATATGACTATGTTTAATTGTTTGAGGAATTGCCAGGCTGTATTCCAAAGTGGCTACATTATTTAAATTCCCACCCACACTGTATCAGGGGCTCTGATTTCTCAATATCCTTGCCAATACTTATTAATATCCAACTTTTTTATTCTAGCCATCCTAGTAGATGTGGTGGTATCTCACTGTGGTTTTGATTTGCATTTCCCTGATGAATAATGACTAATGACGTCAAGCATCTTTTCATATGTTTATTGGCCATTGTGTATCTTCCTTGGGGAAATGTTTATTCAGATCCTTTGCCCATTTTACTTTATGCATTCTAGATACAAATTTCTTATCAGAACTTGTCCTTTTGTTTTGCGCTTGTGCTTTTGATGTTAAATGCAAGAATTTATTGCCAAATGCAAGGCCATGAAGATTTGTCCTTATGTTTTCTTCTAATAGTTTTGTAGCTTTAGCTTCTATATTTAGGTATTTAATTCATTTAAAATGAATTTTTGTATATGGTGTAAGAGTTGAGCTTCATTCTTTTGCTTGTGGTTATCCAGCTGTCCCAGCACCGTTTGTTGAAAACACTCCCCTTTACCTATTGAATGGTCTTGGCATCTTTATTGAAAACAAAAATGAGTTGATCATAAACACAAGGGTTTATTTTTGAACTCTTAGTTCCATTCCACTGATCCTTGTGCCAGTACCACACTGTATTGATTACTGTTGCTTTATTGTAAGCTTTGAAGTCAGAAAATGTGAGTGCATGTACTTTGTTTATATTTTAAAAATTGTGTTGGTTATTCTGGTTGACTTGCAATTTTGTATGCATTTTGAAATCAGCATGTCAATTTCTACAAAGAAGTCACATGGGATTCTGATAGAGATTATGTTAAATCTGTAGATCAATTTGGGGAGTTTTGCTATCTTAATGTTAAGTTTCTGATCCATGAACACGGATGTCTTTCAATTTATTTAGATTCTCTTGAGTTTGTTTCAACAACATGTTGTGGCTTTCAAAGTATCTTTGGCATTCTTTTGTTAAATTTATTCCTAGGTATTGTGAATGGAATTGTTTTCTTAATATTTTTGAATAGATCATTGCCAGTGTGTAGAAATACAATTTTTGTATTTTGAGCCAATCTATATTTGTTTACCTTAATTCTGCTTGAATTGTGTTTTTGGTATTTGGAACTGAAAGAATGCTGTATTAATCCATTTTCATGCTGCTGATAAAGACATACCTGAGGCTGGGAAGAAAAATAAGTTTAATGGACTCACAGTTGCGCATGGCTTAGGAAGGCCTCACAATCATGGCGGAAGGCGAAAGGCACTTCTTACATGGTGGCAGCAAGAGAGAATGAGAAAAAAGTGAAAACAGAAACCCCTTATAAAACCATCAGATCTCGTGAGACTTACTCCCATGAGAACAGTATGGGGGAACCATCCCCATGATTCAATTATCTCCCACTAGGTTCCTTCCACAACATGTGGGAATTATGGGAGTACAATTCAATATGAGATTTGGGTGGGGACACAGAACCAAACCATATCAAATGCTAACCAGTACTAGACTGTGCCATAACTGGATTCCCCAAAATCTGGGATGTGGAAATATATGTGACAGTGTTTACAAAGAGCTTTCACATGACTTTATTTGATCCCCACTTACTTTGGGAGATGTGCATAGTATTTTTATCTGCATTTTAAAGATGAGGAAACTGAGGCTTGAGAAGCTAAAAGACTTACTTAACCCTCACGCTTAGTAAGTGGTTCTTAGTAAGCCATAACTGCGGTCTTCTGACCCCTGTACCAAAGCCTTTCATGTAGCCATAACCCCAATCTTCTGACCCCTGTATGAAAACCTTCCTGAGGGGCTCACAGAGCCTGAGAGGGGTACGTTTTTGCTACTCTTCCTCTTTTTAAGAGACAGAATCTTGCTCTGTTGTCCAGTCTGGAATGCAGTGGTGCAGTCAGAGCTCACTGCAGCCTCAAACTCCTGGGCTCAAGTGATCCTGCCACCTCAGCCTCCCAAGTAGCTAGGACTACAGGCACAAGCCACCATGCCCAGCTAATTTTTTTTTTTTTTTTTTTTTTTTTTTTTTTTTTTTGAGACAGAGTCTCGCTCTGTCGCCTGGGCTGGAGTGCAGTGGCCAGATCTCAGCTCACTGCAAGCTCCGCCTCCTGGGTTCACGCCATTCTCCTGCCTCAGCCTCCCGAGTAGCTGGTACTACAGGCGCCCGCCACGTTGCCCGGCTAGTTTTTTGTATTTTTTTGAGTAGAGACAGGGTTTCAACGTGTTAGCCAGGATCGTCTCGATCTCCTGACCTCGTGATCCACCCATCTCGGCCTCCCAAAGTGCTGGGATTACAGGCTTGAGCCACCGCGCCCGGCCATGCCCAGCTAATTTTAAAAATTTTTTGTAGAGACGTGATCTTGCTGTATTGCTCAGGCTGATCTCAAACTCCTGCAAGTGATCCTCCTGCTTTGGCCTCCCAAAGTGCTAGGATTATAGTTATAAGCCTCTGTACCTGGCCAGAGATACTTTTCTGACATGTCTGCCAGGAAACAAGGGTGGGGCAGGGAAGCACTGCCTCAAACAACAATATAGAGCAGGAGTGCTCAATCTTTTGGTTTCCCTCGGCCACATTGGAAGAAGAACTGTCTTGGGCTACACATGAAACAAACCAACACTAACAATGGCTGATTAGCTTTAAAAAAAAATTACAAATCTGATAATATTTTAAGAAAGTTTACAAATTTGTGTTGGGCTGCATTCAAAGCCATCCTAGGTTACACGCAGCCCATGGGCCATGGGTTGGACAAGCTTGATAGAGAAGCAGAGTCTCAGAAAAGGAGTCATGACTGAGGTAGAAGATCAAGGAATTAAGTTCTAGTGCTAACCCTAAGGAAAAATGAATATTTATCAACCGGAGAAACTTTTTTTTAAGTCTTTATCCTAAAGAGTATGGAAAATAAAACCTCACCCACCCCTGTCCCAAAATAAGTATTTGTGGTAGATAATTTATACTATTTTAGGGACTTTATAAACTTTATAAACTACAAGGCTGAGAGCTAAGAAACCCAACTTGGCTCTGCAACTCTTTTAATTAACATAATTATAATGAAAGTTGAGTCAAAGGCAATTTAGTACAGTGTGTGCTGCACTTGGCATATTTCTAAACATGGGAATTAAGGTCAGAGAGGGAAGGCCATTACTTGGCTTGAGTATTGAAAACTTTCTTCGTAATTGCACTCTGCTGTAAGTCATCATTTTTAGTTTAAAAACTGTTTCAACCTATTTTCACACTTCAGTAGGACTATGATAAATATAATTGTATGTATTAACAGTGTCTGTCAACACGAAAGGAAGAATGGATCCAAAACTCTCCATCTAGCTCTTAATTCAATCAAACTCAAGTAGTTCCATTTAAAAAATAAATGTTTTCTTTTAGTTCTTACTTATGGCGGATAGTGATGGGAGACAGTAGGCAGTATCAATAGTACCTGTTTTTTGGTTGCCAGATCTCCTGTGATGGGCAGGGCAGGGCAGAATGCCAATCTTCTTGTCTTTCACCAAAAGAAGGAGTATCAGTGATGCAGGTGGAGGCCTGTACTCTATTTCATAATAATCTGTGGTTGAGAGAGATTAGGAAATTCCTCATTCATTAGAAGTCTCACCTATTACAACTAATAATGTTTTGTAATGATTCCACACCCATATGAGAACCAGAAATTGTTTATGTTTATTGATTATTGCACATGAAGATTATAACACAAAGAAATGATATATGTTGGATGTCATATTCTAAATACCCTGATTTGATCATTACAAAATATATGCATATATTGAAATATCATATCTACCCCATAAATGTGTAAAATTACTATGTAACAATAAAAATACATTTTTTAAACTGCAAAAAAATTATAAAGAAAGAAGTTTTTGTATTATTTAGAAACATCTGACATATATTCACTTCTATAAACCTAAGATGATGGCAGAGAGGGCATAAAAATATTAAATCCAAGTTGAAGTGGTGCCCAAGATGGCCAAATAGAAAGCTCCAGCCTCCAGCTCCCAGCGTGAGTGACACAGAAGACGAGTGATTTCTGCATTTTCAACTGAGGTACCGGGTTCATCTCACTGGGGCATGTCGGACAGTTGATACCGGTCTGCGGGTGCAGCCCAACCAGTGAGAGCTGAAGCAGGGCAAGGCATCACCTCCCCTGGGAAGCACAAGGGGGAAGGGAATTCCTTTTCCTAGCCAAGGGAAATTGAGACATACAACACCTGAGAAATCAGGTAACTCCCACCCTAATACTGAGCTTTACCAAGGGTCTTAGAAAATGGTACACCAGATTATATCCCACACCTGGCCCGGAGGGTCCCACACCCACGGAGCCTCCCTCATTGCTAGCACAGCTGTCTGAGATCTAACTGCAAGGCTGCAGTGAGGCTCGGGGAGGGGCGCCCACCATTGCTGAGGCTTAGGTAGATAAACAAAGCCGCCAGGGAGCTCGAATTGGGTGGAGCCCACCACAGCTCAAAGAGGCCTGCCTGCCTCTGTAGACTCCAGCTCTGGGGACAGGGCATAGCTAAACAAAAAGCAGCAGAAACCTCTGCAGATGTAAAAGTCCCTGTCTGACAGCTTTGAAGAGAGCAGTGGTTCTCCCAGCATGAAGGTTGAGCTCTGAGAATGGACAGACTGCCTGCTCAAGTGGGTCCCTGACCCCTGAGTAGCCTAACTGGAAGACATTCCCAACTAGGTGCAGACCAACACCCCACACCTCACACGGCTGGGTACACCCTGAGATGAAGCTTCCAAAGCAAGAATCAGACAGCAACACTCACTGTTCAGCACTATTCTATCTTCTGCAGCCTTCACTGCTGATACCCAGGCAAACAGGGTCTGGAGTGGACCTCAAGGAAACTCCAACAGACCTGCAGCTGAGGGTCCTGACTGTTGGAAGGAAAACTAACAAACAGAAAGGACACCCACACCAAAACCCCATCAGTACGTCATCATCATTAAAGACCAAAGACAGGTAAAACCACAAAGATGGGAAAAAGTAGTGCAGAAAAGCTGGAAATTCAAAAAATCAGAGCGCATCTCCCCCTCCAAAGGAACGCAGCTCATCGCCAGCAATGGAACAAAGCTGGACGGAGAATAACTTTGACGAGTTGAGAGAAGAAGTCTTCAGTCGATCAAACATCTCAGAGCTAAAGGAGGAACTACATAACCAGCGCAGAGAAACTAAAAACCTTGAAAAAAGAATGGAAGAATGGGTAACTAGAATAATCAATGCAGAGAAGACCTTAAAAGAACAGATAGAGATGAAAACCATGACACGAGAACTACATGACAAATGCACAAGCTTCAGTAACTGACTCGATCAACTGGAAGAAAGATTATCAGTTATTGAATATCAAATGAATGAAATGAAGCAAGAAGAGAAATGTAGAGAAAAAAAGACTAAAAAGAAATGAACAAAGCCTCCAAGAAATATGGGATTATGTGAAAAGACCAAATCTATGTCTGATTGGTGTGCCTGAAAGTGATGGGGAAAATGGAACCAAGTTAGAAAACACTCTGCAGGATATCTTCCAGGAGAACTTCTCCAACCTAGTAAGGCAGGCCAACATTCAAATTCAAGAAGTACAGAGAATGCCACAAAGATACTCCTTGAGAAGAGCAACTCCAAAACACATAATTGTCAGATTCACCAAAGTTGAAATGAAGGAAAAAATGTTAAGGGCAGCCAGAGAGAAAGGTCGGGTTACCCACAAAGTGAAGCCCATCAGACTAACAGCAGATCTCTCAGCAGAAACTCTACAAGCCAGAAGACAGTGGGGGCCAATATTCAACATTCTTAAAGAAAAGAATTTTCAACCCAGACTTTCATATCCAGCCAGACTAAGTTTCATAAGTGAAGGAGAAATAAAATCCTTTACAGACAAGAAAATGCTTAGAGATTTTGTCACCACCAGGCCTGCCCTGCAAGAGATCCTGAAGGAAGCACTAAACATGAAAAGGAACAACAGGTAACAGCCATTGCAAAAACAAGTCAATATGTAAAGTCCATCAATGCTAGGAAGAAACTGCATCAACTAACGAGCAAAACAACCAGCTAATATCATAATGACAGGGTCAAGTTCATACATAACAATATTAACCCTAAATGTAAATGGACTAAATGGTCCAATTAAAAGACACAGACTGGCAAATTGGAGAGTCAAGACCCATCAGTTTGCTGTATTCAGGAGACCCATCTCACATGCAGAGACACACATAGGCTCAAAATAAAGGGATGGAGGAAGATCTACCAAGCAAATGGAAAACAAAAAAAAGCAGAGGTTGCAATCCTAGTCTCTGATAAAACAGACTTTAAACCATCAAAGATCAAAAGAGACAAAGAAGGCCATTACATAATGGTAAAAGGATCAATTCAACAGGAAGAGCTAACTATCCTAAATATATATGCACCCAATACAGGAGCACCCAGATTCATAAAGCAAGTCCTCAGAGACTTACAAAGAGACTTAGACTCCCATACAATAATAATGGGAGACTCCAACACCCTACTGTCAACATTAGACAGATCAACGAGACAGAAAGTTAACAAGGATATCCAGGAATTGAACTCATCTCTGCACCAAGCAGACCTAACAGACATCTGCAGAACTCTCCACCCCAAATCAACAGAATATACATACTTCTCAGCACCACATAGCACTTATTCCAAAATTGACCACATAGTTGGAAGTAAAGCACTCCTCAGCAAATGTACAAGAACAGAAATTATAACAAACTATCTCTCAGACCACAGTGCAATCAAACTAGTACTCAAGACTAAGAAACTCAATCAAAACCGCTCAACTACATGGAAACTGAACAACCTGCTCCTGAATGACTACTGAGTACATAGCGAAATGAACACAGAAATAAAGATGTTCTTTGAAACCAATGAGAACAAAGATACAACATACCTGAATTTCTGGGACACATTTAAAGCAGTGTGTAGAGGGAAATTTATAGCACTAAATGCCCACAAGAGAAAGCAGGAAAGATCTAAAATTGATACCCTAACACTACAATTAAAAGAACTAGAGAAGCAAGAGCAAACACATTCAAAAGCTAGCGGAAGGCAAGAAATAACTAAGATCAGAGCAGAACTGAAGGAGATAGAGACACAAAAAAACCCTCCAAAAAAATCAATGAATCTAGGAGTTGGTTTTTTGAAAAGATCAACAAAATTGATAGACTGCTAGCAAGACCAATAAAGAAGAAAAGAGAAGAATCAAATAGACGCAATAAAAAATGATAAAGGGGATATCACCCACCCCACAGAAATACAAACTACCATCAGAGAATACTATAAACACCTCTACGCAAATAAACTAGAAAACCTAGAAGAAATGGATAATTTCCTGGACATTTACACTCTCCCAAGACTAAACCAGGAAGAAGTTGAATTCCTGAATAGACCAATAGCAGGCTCTGAAATTGAGGCAATAATTAATAGCCTACCAACCGATAAAACTCCAGGACTAGACAGATTCACAGCTGAATTCTACCAGAGGTACAAGGAGGAACTGGTACCATTCCTTCTGAAACTATTCCAATCAATAGAAAAAGAGGGAATCCTCCCTAACTCATTTTATGAGACCAGCATCATCCTGATACCAAAGCCTGGCAGAGACACAACAAAAAAAGAGAATTTTAGACCAATATCCCTGATGAACATCGATGCAAAAATCCTCAATAAAATACTGGCAAACCGGATTCAGCAGCACATCAAAAAGCTTATCCACCATGATCAAGTGGGCTTCATCCCTGGGATGCAAGGCTGGTTCAACATACGCAAATCAATAAACGTAATCCAGCATACAAACAGAACTAAAGACAAAAACCACATGATTATCTCAATAGATGCAGAAAAGGCCTTTGACAAAATTCAACAGCCCTTCATGCTAAAAACTCTCAATAAATTTGGTATTGATGGAACATATCTCAAAATAATAAGAGTTATTTATGACAAACCCACAGCCAATATCATACTGAATGGGCAAAAACTGGAAGCATTCCCCTTGAAAACCGGCACAAGACAGGGATGACCTCTCTCATCACTCCTATTCAACATAGTGTTGGAAGTTCTGGCTAGGGCAATCAGGCAAGAGAAAGAAATAAAGGGTATTCAGTTAGGAAAAGAAGAAGTCAAATTGTCCCTGTTTGCAGATGACATGATTGCATATTTAGAAAACCCCATTGTCTCAGCCCAAAATCTCCTTAAGCTGATAAGCAACTTCAGCAGTCTCAGGATACAAAATCAATGTGCAAAAATCACAAGCATTCTTATACACCAGTAACAGACAAACAGAGAGCCAAATCATGAATGAACTCCCATTCACAATAGCTTCAAAGAGAATAAAATACCTAGGAATCCAACTTATAAGTCATGTAAAGACCTCTTCAAGGAGAACTACAAACCACTGCTCAGTGAAATAAAAGAGGATACAAACAAATGGAAGAACATACCATGCTCATGGATAGGAAGAATCAATATTGTGAAAATGGCCATACTGCCCAAGGTAATTTATAGATTCAATGCCATCCCCATTAAGCTACCAATGACTTTCTTCGCAGAATTGGAAATCACTGCTTTAAAGTTCATATGGAACCAAAAAAGACCCCACATTGCCAAGACAATCCTAAGCCAAAAGAACACAGCTTGAGGCATCATGCTACCTGACTTCAAACTGTACTACAAGGCTACAGTAACCAAAACAGCATGGTACTGGTACCAAAACAGAGATATAGACCAATGGAACAGAATGGAGCCCTCAGAAATAATAACACACATCTACAGCCACCTGATCTTTGACACATCTGACAAATACAAGAAATGGGGAAAGAATTCCCTATTTAATAAATGGTGCTGGGAAAATTGGCTAGCCATAAGTAGAAAGCTGAAACTGGATCCTTTCCTTACTCCTGACACAAAAATTAATTCAAGATGGATTAGAGACTTAAATGTTAGACCTAAAACCATAAAAACCCTACAAGAAAACCTAGGTAATACCATTCAGGACATAGGCATGGGCAAGGACTTCATGTCTAAAACACCAAAAGCAATGGCAACAAAAGCCAAACTTGACAAATGGGATCTAATTAAACTAAAGAGCTTCTGCACAGCAAAAGAAACTACCATCAGAGTGAACAGGCAACCTACAAAATGGGAGACAATTTTTGCAATCTACTCATCTGACAAAGGGCCAGAACCTACAAATAACTCAAATTTACAAGAAAAAAGCAAACAACGCCATCAAAAAGTGGGCAAAGGATACGAACAGACACTTCTCAAAAGAAGACATTCATACAGCCAACAGACACATGAAAAAATGCTCATCATCACTGGCCATCAGAGAAATGCAAATCAAAACCAAAATGAGATACTATCTCACACCAGTTAGAATGGTAATCATTAAAAAATCAGGAAACAACAGGTGCTGGAGAGGATGTGGAGAAATAGGAACACTTTTACACTGTTGGTGGGACTGTAAACTAGTTCAACCATTGTGGAAAACAGTATGGTGATTCCTCAAGTATCTAGAACTAGAAATACCATTTGACCCAGCCATCCCATTACTGGGTATATACCCAAAGGATTATAAATCATGCTGCTATAAAGACACATGCACACGTATGTTTATTGCGGCACTATTCACAATAGCAAAGACTTGGAATCAACCCAAATGTCCATCAGTGACAGACTGGATTAAGAAAATGTGGCACATATACACCATGGAATACTATGCAGCCATAAGGATGAATTTGTGTCCTTTGTAGGGACATGGATGCAGCTGGAAACCATCATTCTGAGCAAACTATCGCAAGAACAGAAAACCAAACACTGCATGTTCTCACCCATAGGTGGGAATTGAACAATGAGATCACTTGGACACAGGAAGGGGAACATCACACACTGGGGCCTATTGTGGGGAGGGGACGGGGGGAGGGATAGCATTAGGAGATATACCTAATGTAAATGACGAGTTAATGGGTGCGCACATCAACATGGCACATGTATACATATGTAACAAACCTGCACGTTGTGCACATGTACCGTAGAACTTAAAGTATAATAATAAAAGAAAAACAAAAAAACTCAAGTTGAAAGCTAAGCTGGCATTCAGAAGACAATGGTCTGTAGTATTGAGACAGACTGTCTACTACATGCAGAGGCCTAGAGTTCCGAGCAGGAGGCTGAGGTAAGCAAGACACCCATGCTCAGTCCAAAAGCTGGCAAATATAGTACACTCCTTAGTATCACTGTCTAATGTCACAGTGACACCCAACTGAGTGGCTAAAAAACTTCCAGCAAGGCCCACCAAGCTGCAGTGCTTTCCTAGCCTGCTCCCTTCAAGAGTTCTGGGGAGGACAGCCCTCCTGCTCTCCAGTACAACTTGACCAGAACAAAGGCCTAGAACAACCTGGACCCCACCTGCCACCCGTAGGGAATTCCCTCCTTCTCCAGCCAGGGGAGGCAGCCAGCTGGGTTAGAGCCAATAGTTGGTCTTAGGCTCTATTCTTCCCCTTTCCTTTTCTTTTATCCGATGGGGCTGAATGAAGAGCTAGAAAGCAGCTGTTCTTATTTTAGGTAATTCTTCCCTTCCTCCTGCCACATATCCAAGAGACTAAGCTCCTTGCCTCCCTATTGCCTTGAACAATTCCTTGCACATCATTGATTCTCAATGCACTGTGTTAAAATGGATCTGCAATCAACTTTGCTATGCTCATGGGTCTATTTACTTTACCACATCAATACTGACAATGAAGGGTAGTTTTGTGGTGCTTTTCCATTTATGTATCTACCTGTTTTTGCTTTAAAGATGAGGAAAACATTATTTCTTGCCTCCTCTAGCTGAAACCCTGAGTACTGATTAAGAGTTTATTTGGGCCCAGGTACAGTGGCTCACAACTGTAATCCCAGCATTTTGGGAGACCAATGCAGGAGGATTGCTTGAGCCCAGGAGTTCAAAACCAGCCTGGGCAACATAGGGAGACCCGGTATCTACAAAAGTTTATTTGGTACTAGTGGACAGTTTGGAGAGATTACCAAAGGCTGAGTCAATATAAAAATCCCTCAAAAAATTATAAACATATTTATACAAGAAAGCAAATCAAAGTACCCAGGAAAAAATGTTCTCCCCAGCACAAATTCAAAAACATACAAATTAAAGCAAATTTGAGGTGCCAGTTACAACTAAATTAAGAAACATCATAACATGATGATATATACTAATGTGTTTGTAGTGAATCTGACTTATTTCTACAGCTTAGGAAGTGATATGACAATAGTACTGAATATCTAACTGACAGTGTCTCAGGGAGCACAACTCCACAATGTAAATGGTGGCCCTGTAAACAAAAATGTTTTTATCTAATAATCTTTGCTCCTGGAACTTTTTCTGAACCTCAAAGGGCACATAGAACAGGAGATAAGGTTCCTGGCATGCTCAAAAACAATTGAGTTCTTCACCAGCAATCCTCAAAAAAGAAAATCCTTACTGTTGTTCTTGAGAATAGAAATATATAAATTCAGAAAGAATGGCTTAGATATGACAATACGTACGGAGAAAAGAAAATGGCGTATATATGGGTAAAATTTACTAAGTGTTGACCCTAATTAGCAATAATTTCTCGTGTGGATTTTTTAGAAAATGACAGTTTAAATCAATGACTAACATATAAATTTGACTGGGCATGATGGCTCATGCCTGTAATCCCAGCTACTTAGGAAGCTGTGGTGAGAGGATTACTTGAGGCCAGGAATTCAAGATCAGCCTGAGCAATATAATAAGACCCCATCTCTACGAGAAAGTTAAAAACAAACAAACAAACAAACAAAAAAACTAAAAAGAGAGCCAGGCATGGTGGCTTGAGCCTGTAGTCCCAGCTACAGAGGAGGCTAAGGCTGGGGGATTTCTTGAGCCTAGGAGATCAAGGCTGTAGTGAGCTATGATTGAGCCACTGCACTCCATCTTGGGCAAAGAGTGAAACCTGTCTCTATGGAAAAAAATGGTATCTTCCAAATTAAGAGAAGGAAAAAGGTAAAAAAAAAAAAAAAAAAAAAAAAAGCAATCTCCAAAAAGGAAATATGGAAGGAACAAACAAAATACAAAACTGTAATTACATTAAATCTATATGGGTCATATCCTCCAGTAAAAGAAAAAAGAATGCTTGTTTAGCTAAACAAAACCCCAACCATATGTTGTTCAACAAGAGATACATCTAAATAATATGAATATGAATGCATCTAAATAATATACTATTTATATTATATACTAAATATAATATATTTAGATGATGCATCTAAATATAAATAGTATATTATGCATCTAAATAATATATAATATATATTTATATATTATATATAATATATAATATATAATATATTTTTTATTATATATAATATATAACACATATAATATATATATAATATATAATATATAAATATATTATTTTATATATATTATATTTTATTATATATATTATATTATATATAAAATATAATATAAATAGTATATTATTTAGATGCATCTAAATATAAATAGCATATTATATATTATATATAATAGTATATTAGTATATAGTATATACTATATTATATATAGTATATATAGAATGTATATAGTATATTATATTAATATATAATAGTATATTATATGTAAATAGTATATTATTAAGATGCATCTAAATAATATGAATAATAAATAGTTGAGATTAAAATGATGAAAGAGTATACCTGATAAAAGTATAAAGAAAAGAAGACTGGTGTGGGCTATATTAATATCAGACAAAAGAAACTTTCAGGCATAAAGCATTACTTAAAAATAAAGTTGTTCTTGAATGATAAAAGGTTTCAGGGAGAGAGAGAATAACTTAAAATTTGCATGCATTTAATAGCATATATGATAGAGGAACTGAAATCAGTATTTCCAAGAGATATCTGCACTCTCATGTTCATCGCAGCCAATAGCCAAGACATGAAAAAGACCTAAGTGTCCATTGATAATGAAGGGATAAAGAAATTGTGTTGTGTATGTATATACAATGAATATTATTCCACCTTAAAAAGAAAGCAAATCCTGCCATTTGCGACAACATGGATAAACCTGAGAGCATTAGGCTAAGTGAATTAAGTAAGACAAAGAAAGGCAAATACTGTGTGATTTCACTTACGTGCAGAATCTAAAAAAAGCTAAACTCATAGAAATGGATCATAGAATAGTGGCTGCCAGGGCCCTGCCGGGGGAGATGGGGGAAATACTGCTTAAAGGGTAGAAACTTCCAGTTATGAGTAAGTTCTGGGGATCTAATATACAGCACAGTGACCACAGTGACTATAGCTAACAATACTGTGTTGTACACTTGAATTTTGCTAAAAGAGTAGCTCTTAAATGTTCTCATCATACAAAAAAAGTAACAAGGTGAAGGGATAGCTAGCTACCACTTGATTGCAATAATTATCTCACAATATATACACATATTAAATCATCACACTGTACACCTAACATTTATATAATTTTGTCAATTACACCTAAATAAAGCTGGAAAATAAAAAACCTCCCATAAAAAAGGAAATAGATAAATAATTTACATGCATTTATTACACAGTCTCACAATATATAAAGAAAAGTTGACAGACCTACCAGGAGAAATAGACAAGTCTAAAATCATAGTAACAGATTTTAACAGGTCTCTGTGTAATTGAAAGAAAGAAAGCAGAATACTACAACGAAGCATGCAAAAAAGAAAACGCTAGTGGGATTATGTTTTGTTTTTCTTGTTAAAATTTCCCCCGAAATTTAAATGCATAATTAGAGTCAAACAAGCAACAGGATCCAAGGTGAGGCTTCCACGGTTTTGTGTCTTGGGGTCTCTGCAGGCCGAGGTTGCCTGTCCGTTCGTACACACCTCAGCGTCTGTAAGTGATTATGAGAGGCACAGGGGGAGGAAAGAACGTGTGGATCAGGTGTTAACAGCATTTTTTCCAAACATTCTCCATTCTGCTTTTCCTAATAACTTTGGTTTTGGAAAGTCTCTTGTGGTAAAGTAATCCAAGCTGCCTCTCCCCAGAATGTTCTGTGGCCTGACCATAGACTTTGCCCACCTTGATCCTGATTCCAAGAGGGGAATGACCCGGGAAGGAGCTGGAATCTAAGGGCTGGCATCTGGTCCTGTGGCGGAGACACACACACTTTCAAAGATGTAAAAAAAAAAACCCACTTGTTCTAAGTCACTTTGCTTCCTGCCTGGGACATGAAAAGGGGGCCTTGTTCTCTGTGAGGGAGTGTGCAGCTAATTCTGGTATGACGTAAAGGCAGTTTATATTATTTTATTGTCTGTGCAAAATGAACTGTCACCTCCCAGCTTATTACACAGGAGTCTCACAGTTTTGCTTAGCATCTGAGGAACACACCCAGAGGCCAAAACAGTCCACCAGAGACTGAACTAATACTGCAGTGTGGAAGACAGTCATACCAAGATGAAAGATGCTTTCCTGTGCCGAGTGAGGTGATGGAAAAATAGAAAGCCAGACAAGAATGTACACAAAAACGATGTACAAAAGGGCACCTCTTCTCCGACTTGGTGCAGTACTAAGGGCTTGCTTTTGCGAAGTTTGCCTCATACAAACTGCTTCCAAAACCACTTTACAGTTAATAAAAAGCTGTGGATGGCCATTTGTTAGCGTGCAATAATAAATCACAGTTGAGGCAGAGGGAAAAGATTACATTTAGATGACACTGCTGTCAGCTGTCTGTGGGGTGGGGACAGGTTTAAGACTTGGTGGTGAGGCACGAGGGGACTGGTCTAGGGAGTGGACTTCACTCTCTTACGTGCGTGTGATAAGCCAGGAAAACCCCTTAGAGCAGTAACCGCAAAGATTGGCCTCTCACTATTTCTCACTCTTCTCCCACTTCTGTGCACCCACTGTCCTTCCAATTTGCGGAGTGCAGATGCCAAACCAGACACAAATTGCCACCCATCAGTCATTTTTAAGTGTAAGTAAGTTGAGGGTGAAAATTCGACGATAACACATGATATAAAATTTGGGAGAAGAAATTTGACTAAATGTCGCCAGGGCCCACGCTCAATCTCGAGCCACTTTCGGGTCCCAGAGAGGGGTTCAAACAGTGAACCTCTGTAAAAATAGGGCTTCTTCTGGAAGCTGAAGTAGAAACGGAATGATTCATTTTATAAGGTATCAAACAAAAATGTTCCAGTTTCTTTACTTTGTTAAGAGCAATTTTCTCTTCAGTGAGTGTGTGGCAACGGTAGATGGCGATGTTGCCCTTGTTTTTGAGGAAACAGCTGTTGGAAGCGGGTGAACTGTGGCAAGCATGGAAAATTCGGGGCTGAAATCTTGATTCCGTTGTGTTAGCAATGTAGTGTTGAGGGTGTTGAGGCTGTATGGCCGGAGTAGTAGGTGTGGGGAAGGAACTGATACTAATCCAAGGTCATTTGCTCTGGCCCACCAATATACCCATCTGAGGAGGCAGGCAGACCCTGACAAGAACCTACCGAATTATCAGTTTTGAAAAATGTACTCCAAGTATTTGTTTGAAAGAAATGGTAGACAAATTGCAAAGTTAATACACTTCAGCAACAGCAAATCTCAAGAATTAATCATAAAAAAGCAACATCAATGATATTACAGATGCATGATCAAGTGTCACTATGAGCCAGGCGCTGTGCCAAGTACTTTGTATGGCTGCTACTACTTAATTCTTAGAGAAATCTGTGAGACACGTTTCATTACCCCCATTTTACAGATGAGGTCACTGACTTTCAGGAAGTTTAAGTACTTTTCCTGATGTTCCACAGTTAAGTCAGTGGGTTGGCCAGAATTCAATTTCAAGCCTGCTTGGCTCCTTGAACTATAAAAAGAAATTTTTTTCTTTTCTAAAGCCAGTCGAGATAAAGACAAGTTTAGTTTTCTGAATGAACCTTCAAAATCTACACGAGATCCATAAATTTAACAAATGGGGAAGAAGGAAGCCTTCTAGGGTCGGAGGAAATACTTTCTTTTTAGAGCTTCCTATATCTTACCCCAAATAATCAGATCAAGTGTGTGTATGTGTGTAATTTTAAAATATGGCATATGGATTCCAAAGGTCTATCTGCTTATCTGTTAGTAAGATTATTGCAAATTCAAGAGAGCTTTCAGGCAAAAAAAAAAAAAAAAAAAAAAAAAAAAAAAAAAAAAAAAAAACACCTAGTTTTCACGAACTTTCATCTCATAAATCGTAAGTTTTTCTTAGCTATTCTAGCCTTAAGTATAAGTTCATGTCACAGAAAGTTTTCCCTTAGTGACACTGTGACACTAGGCAATAAATTTTTTTATTGCCAAATTGTTATTTATTGTGTGTCCATAATAATGTATGGCATTAGAAACTATCAGAATTCCCTTCCACTGGGAGGTCATGGGTGACGGTGGATAAACTCACATCCAGAACCAGTACCAGGAAACTCGCCCAGTCTCTGCAGTACCGAATATATGTGCCTTATCCAGGACAACTCAGCAGAGCCAATCAAATCCTTCTCAATGGTCAACAGGGTAGAAAGAATTCCCGGAGGATATACTTGTGAAGTTAGTGATACTTCAGATAAGCTCAATGATCAAAGTATAAAAAAGTCCTTTAAAAGTTGTTTTTGAAATATCTTGACTTTGACAACTTAAGTTTGATGAATTGGAGACATAGCAAAAGCCTGCAAACATATTTTCTTTGAGAACTTGGATATGATAAATTGGAGACGCTGCAAATTTGTTCCCAGGTAAAGTTCACATGTGCCTTTTAATCTTAAGTCTAGACCAATCAAACTGCTCCACATCTCCTTGAATACATTTCAGGATTGTTTGTGAGTCTTTACAGGAAAACAGAGGACAAACCTAGTTGAATAAAACCCCAAATCTGATACATGAGTCCAGACTTATCCCTCAGCTTTGCAAGGTCTGGAACAAGAGTTATAAATGGAGGTCCTGTATAATAATTTATCATTTTAAAGTAAGAAGTCAAGCTAAAAACTGTTGAATAAAATATGTTCTATCCTCCTAAGTTGAAGAATATGCCTTCCTGATGGCCTGGGAAGAATGTGGGTCCCCAGAACCCTCAAGTTTCTACCCCAGAACACAAACATGCAGGAAGAACCACCTCCCAGCTGCCCAAGAGGCCTCACATGCATGTGTACAGACACCAGGCCACGTATCCAGGCTCTGTCCATGCCCCTCACAAACCAGCGCCCCCTACCTCCTACCCCGTTGGCCCCTGGGATGCACATAGTAGCATTGTGATTTGCCTGCTGGAGGAAGGGCCCAGGGAAGCAGCTGACTGTTGGGTCACTGGAATGAAAAACTGTGGGGATCATGTTTGAGATGGGGAATAAGGTGAGGGCTCCAGGTTATGTTCCCTTGAGCCTGCAGACTTTCCACTCTATGGAGAGGTAGACAGCAGGGGATGGCCAGGGCAGAGTACACAACACACAGGGCCTGGCTGGGGCTCTCCTTGTTTTCTTGAGAAACTTTCTTTCTCTTGCTCAAAAGTATAGAGGTTCAGCTTTCTCTGTAGAAAAGGTCACAAGAGGTGGTAGATGGAAAAGCAAGGAAGGCAAGGAGAGGAGTTAAGAGAACATCTCTCAGCAGAGGCAGAGGGGTGGGAGAAGGTAATGGAAGTGCATGGTTCAGGCCAAGGAAACCAGGGATGAACCAAGTAGCCTG
Source organism: Macaca thibetana thibetana (assembly GCF_024542745.1). Classification (NCBI taxonomy): domain Eukaryota; kingdom Metazoa; phylum Chordata; class Mammalia; order Primates; family Cercopithecidae; genus Macaca; species Macaca thibetana. Next base: position 53,375,175 of record NC_065583.1, on the reverse strand, counting down.
GAGGGCATGTGGGCTCAGCATTTTAGAAGTCAGAAAGGTGTATTTTTTAGAAAGATTGTTATTAAAATGAAACCCCAGAGTCACAAGGTTAACATTTTGGTTACTGGAAGCATGAAAATCATGCTATGATTGTTGTGAGGGACTGAGGTTATAGGGAGGTTCCCTTAGTTACGTATGGGAGAAAGAGTCAGGAGCCACCTGGGAACCAGAATGGGGCCTCCCTGTCTCAACCACTTGGCTGGACCCAAGACGCCTCTGGTCTTGTTTCCACTCATAATCAGGAGTCCATTGCCCCTTCACTCTTAGGTCTCAGCGTCTTTGCTCTGCCAAGTTCCACCTTGACTTCTAAGTATGGCTCAGGTGCAAACCTTTCCAAGGAGACTGATTGGATTGTCATTATCCACCATGAAACCCACTACTGGGACACACGGTTTTGTCAGGCTCCGCCTAGCACCCTGGTCCAGATGAAGGCTCTCAGCTGTGGTACTGAGCACTTCAAATTTACTTTGACCAGGGCCCCTGACTCATGCCTGACCCCATTCATAGGCCCAGCTCCTTGTCTGAGTTTGGCCACACACAGCAATCCAGGCTGGTCCAGACTTCAGACTAGTAAGCCCTGAAGGTCAGTGGTTTACTGATTTTCTAAATAAGACAAACCTCACCCACATGCCTTTTAAAGCTCAGCAGAAGACAAACACACGCAAAGAAAAGGACAGAGCAGAAGGGGAGGCGTCACTGTGGCCGGTCTCTGGACAATGCTCTGCTTTGGTTTCCTGCTCTGTGAAATGCAAGGTTTGCTTTCGATGGTCTCCAGGTCTTTTCAGAGAATACATGTCCATGATTAGATGTCATGTCACTGGCTGTAGAGTCCTGTTACTGAGTGAACACTGAGTGTGTGCTGATGGTTTTGTAGCACCATTCCCACGGAGTAACAGCCGGCTCCGTTTTCGTAACCCCTCGGAGTGAGGCGTCACCTCCCTGTCCTCTTTCCTCTAAGAACTCAGTTGTGTGCCAGACCTCAGGAGGTCATTTTTAAACCCCACAGCTTGGAGAAAACACAGGCCCTTGGTGACCACAGTGTTGAGGGAACCGGGTAGGGGCTTTGCCAGGAGCCACGCTGTTGATCCTGGCAGGGTTTCTACCCTGATGTGGACAGCGCACGGGAGATCAGCCTCCCCTCGCTCTCACTCCCCATTCCCGCTCCCCTGCTGGGCAGGAAGGCCTGGGTTTCCGAGACTCCCAGTGGGAGCCAAGCAGCTTGCCTCAGGCCAGGGGTTTGTGGCCTGGACCCGTTGCCTCCTAAGCCAGCTTTAATGTGCTCAGATGAGCTTGTGCCCACAAACCCATGACTAGAAGATGATTCGGGGCCAGATGCAATTAGACTGTGGGCCAGGCAGGTCTTCCTGGAAACTGGAATATTGCAGGTCACACCTAGAGTGTATGTCATATAAAACTAACGCAGCAGGAGGACATGCGAAGTACTCACTGGGGTTCCCCTGCTCCCTCCACTACTGTATCCTTGCCAGTTGGGCTGAGGCCATAGCCTGGCACTGTCCCTCAGGATAGGGAGGGGTGTCAAGAGGGATCTGGGAAACAAGGACAGCAAAGTCTGACTTTTAATCTCAAAGCCTTGGGTGGAGGTATTTTAGGAGATCGAGGCAATCAGCCCCAACTGGGACCCACCCTTATCCACCATCCTCATTAAATAAATATTCCCTCAGGCTGGGGACTTAGGGAGGAGAAATTGTTAAGGAGAGAAAAAGAGTTCAAGTTGAGTGTGCATGTGGTAGTGACTGAAAGGGAGGGGACTCTGAACTGCAAGCCTATCCGTACATCTCCTGGGCCAGAGACTGGGAAGGAATAGTATCTCCAATGGGTTTGGTGGTCCCAGAGCAAAGTGACCTTGCGACTGATTTCCAGAGTGCAGCCTTGAGAGGAAATTCTATCCAGTGTGTACTTCATGAAGCAAATAGGCAAAGGGAAGTTCAGGGGACTCCAGGAGGCTCAGCCCCAACCACCAAAGTGCCATGAGTAAACACCCGCAATTTTTGGTAGCCCTTTGATTAGGGTGTAGAAGGTAGCAGAAGGAGTCTGCAACTCCTGTGGCCACGGCTGGCAGGGAGGAAGGACCCAGAGTAACCTGCATGGACCTGGCAACTGGAGGCCAGAATCCCAGGACATGTAAGGCCATGTGAAGTATTAACTGGAATGGTGGCAGCCAAGGGTAATGGTAGGAGGGTTGTAGCTGTTGCCAGGAATCAGCCAGGACAGCGGGAGGTAAGAAGTGGACCGCTCTCCTCTAGCATGCCACAGCCTGGGGTGTATGCTCCAGCTCTCTTCCACCTCCATGCTAGGGTGTTGGTGCTGAGTTTGTGTGGGTGATCTTGTGTCTATATGTGCACAATCTTGTGTTTGAACAAATTTAAACCTAAAACTTAACAAAAGTCATAAAAGTGGCTGACTATCTGGAAGTGACATGGTGAAATTCTTTACATCTCACAGAATGGTGCTTCAAGATAAAAATTGAGTTACAGAAAAATAGGCTTTTTTTTTTTTTGCATACCCAAGTGCATTTTTAACAACTTTTAACCATAGAAAGCACCACTGGCTTCTTTCAAACTGGTTTTTCTCCTCCTCGTCAGAAAAATTATCTGAAACTTTGAAATAGAAGAGATGACAAGATGTTCTCTTTCAGTGTAGTACTGAGTTTGCAACTTTGACTTTTCATTTACTGGTTAACTTGTAGATTTTTGTCTGGGAGAGACACAAAAAGTTTGTCCCATGGGAAAGTTAATGCCAAAGGTCTCAGTATGTGGACCTGTAGGCCCGTAACTTGTCTTGTATCGAATGAACATTTTGATCCTAATGTTCCCTTACTAAATTACCTATAAATGTCTATCTTCTTGTGTGTTCTTTGAACCGTTCGTAACATCTTACTGACTTCCTCATTAATTGAACTTAAAAAAGACCTTTGACATATGTTCATAACATTTTGTTTTATAAGTTTTTGAAAATTACACTTGAGCATCATTATAGTCCCAGACCTACTAACTTACATGGCGTACAATCTAATGGAAATCAATCTAATCTATCTTGTCCCTCTTAGTAGAATGTATGGGTAAGTACCTGTCATTCTTTGTTCTTGATTGAAATCCCAAGAAAGGAAAAGCACCATTTAATATCTTGTTTCAAGTGGTTATTACAGCCATTTTACCAATGAAGGAACTGAGGTTTAGAGAAGTAAGGTATCTTGCCCAAGCTTACACAGCTAGTGGGTAGCAGAGGTAGAAGGATTCACAGTCCAAGACTGTATGTGTCTCAAGTCTTTGCTTTCCTACTGCACCACAGGAACTTCTATACTACTAGTCTGAGTCAAACATTAATTTGTATTGGAAGAAATAATCCAACATAAATCAATCCTTCAGCACACACACATGTGCACAAATATGTACATCCCCACACACATATAAAGAAAAAATAGAAAGTAAAACATCCTACCCAATTATAAATGAAACTCAAGCCTCAAAATTTTTTATCCAAAGGTACCCCAAATACAACATGTGCTTATTTTCTTTCTCCCACCCAAGTCTGGTCTTTCCTCTGAATTTGGTTGGTGATAATACCACCCATTGTCCACCAAAATTAGAAACCAGGGAGTCATTTTTTACTTCCTTCTTGTTAACCTTCCTCTCTGCTAGTGCCAAAGCACTAGCCTTAGGAGTTGGAATACTCCTTAATAAATCCTTTTATTTTTCTCTATTTCTTCTGCCAATGCTTAAAAGTGAGCTGCAGATTTTTTTTTATTTTTTTGGCTTCCATGACTCCTACAATACTTATGAAAAATTTTGTAACCCCAAACATTATCAAACTTTCCTCTAAAGTGTTTCATCATAATTTCAAACATTTACAAAGGATATAATTTCCAACATATTATGAATACTGACATTTGAAAATAAAAGTACTTTATTACTCATTGTTGGTCTTTAAAAATGAATCCAATGAAACTTAAAAACTAGTGTTGATACCATCACTTTTTTTTGGAGACAGTGTCTTGCTCTGTCACCCAGGCTGGAGTGTTGTGGTGCTATCTTGGCTCACTGCAATTTCCAACTCCTGGGTTCAAAGATTCTTGTGCCTCAGCTTTCCAGGTAGCTGGGATTACAGGTTTTTGCCACCATGCCTGGCTAATTTTTGTATTTTTAGTAGAGATGGGGTTTCACCATTTTGTCCCAGGCTGGTCTCAAATATCTAGGCCAGGCTGGTCTCAAACTCCTGACTGCAAGTGATCTGCCTACCTCAGCCTCCCAAAGTGCTAGGATTACAGGCATAAGCCACTGTGCCCAGCCCATCACCCATTTTAAAAATACATGTTTCATCAAATGGTGTTGGTACCACTGGATGTCCTGTGAAAACATTTGAAACTCATATTTTACGCAAGAATTAACTCAAAATTATCACAGACCTAAATGTAAAACCGAAAACTATAAAACTTCTAGGATAAAACATAGGAGAAAATCTTTGCAATCGTGGGTGAGGGCAAAGAGATTTTAGATGTGACACCAAAACACAATCTATAAAAGAAAAACAATTGATACATGAGACCTATCAAAATGAAAATAATTCGTACTGGGAAAGGCACTGCTAAGAGGATGAAAAGACAAGCCATTGACTGAGAGAAAATATTTGTAGATCACATATCTGGCAAAGGACTTACCTGGCAAAGGACTTGTTTCTCTCAAAATTGTAGCAAGAAAACACAATGTTTTGACAAAATATTTGAACATTTCACCAAAGACGACGTATGGATGGCAAATAAGCAAATGAAAACATGTTCATCATTAGGGAAATACAAATTAAAACTACAATGAGATACCATTTTACAGCTAGAAGGATAGCTAAAATAAAAACAATCTGACAATAGGTGCTCGTGGAGATATTAACTGGAAATTTCATGCATTGCTAGTGGGAATGTAAAACTGTAGGGCCTTTAAAATGATATAAAAACAGTTGGAATTTCTTTTAAAGTTTAACATGTACTTGCCATGTGACTCAGCAATCCCACTCCTTGGTATTTGCCCAAGTGAGATGAAAATTTATGTCCTCACAAACACCAGTATGCAAATGATTATAGAAAATGTTTATTCATAATGGTCAAAAACTGAAAACAACTGAAATGTCCTTCAACCAGTGAATGAACTGATACATCCATCCAATGGAATACTACTCACCAGTTAAAAGGAATGAGTTATTGATAAGCATAATGAAATGGTTGAAGCCAGACCTCAAAAATTACATAATTCCACTTAAATGATATTTGGGAGAAGATAAAACTATAAGTATACAGAGCGTATCAGTGTTCACCAATGACTGGGATTAGGGGAAAGAATTGTCTACAAAGCAGCAGCATATGGGAATTTTGAGGGTGCAGGTGATGAAGTTGTTCTGCATCTTGATTGTGGCAGTGAATACATTTGCCGAAACCCATAGAACTGTAAATCACAAAGGAGGAATTTTACTGTATATAAAAATTTTAAAAACATATATATATACACACACATGAGGCTGACTGCCACTACTACTACTTGAGACCTTCATTACAGTAGTTACTACTGTTAATGCTTGAGACCATCATTACAAGACAGAACAAGCCTCTTTGGTTAATTACCGCGGGGTAAAACTTTCCACTGATAATCAGAAAGAGCCTGTTTCTTGTTAACAGAAGGCACAGAGAAAGCAAATTGAGGCTTATCCTTTTTGTACAACAGTATAGCAAAAAGCAATCCTTAAACCTTCAATTTGCACTATTCAGGTGGGTCCACCAGATGCTATGGGTTATGAAAGCTAAATCTCTCTCCTAGTTGCACTTCCAAATCCCTGACCTCCTTGCTGCTTCTTACGTAGAGAAGGGTACAATTTACAGGGAATAAGCAAGAGTTGACCAACACATTCTCCCGGTTCGACAACCCAAAGATCTTGTAACATTACCACTACCTAAATCCCTCCTTCACAATCAGAATCAACTCCTGGGCCTGTAACTTAAGACGGCTTTTACCAAAATCTAGCCCATGTATCCTGTTGGCAAAGGTTCCCAAATACCAGTGGGAATCTTAGTGAGTTTGTTTCCTTCAATTAATGTAGTTTGTTCTCTAGGAGATCTACTCCTGCGTTCCCAGGTGTTCCTGGGGAGAAGGAATCAATGTGCCTCTGGAAACCCACCCCTGAAATGGAGTTGTGGCCTGGATGGGGAATGCCCTCAGAGTTTGAGGTTCCCGGGTCCAGGCCCCCTTCTCAGTTCCTGACAGGGGGGTGCCATTTTGATGAAGTTTTGAGTGGCATTGATTAACCCAATGATTTCCTTTATTACAATGAAGGCAAAGTCCTGGCATTTTTTCTGTTGTGGGGGCAGCTGTATTATAAAGTCCCCTCTGCCCAGAGGTCTGGCAGTGTTTTTTTTGAAACGTCCAATTTTTCTACACTAGTAACTCTTCCCTACTTTAGGGCTTAACCCTTGGCTTCTTTTAGATCTGTCAGTTACCAAATTAGCCATTGCCTGAGTCAATACTGCAGAGCGATGAAGCTCAGTTCCCACATCTTGACAAGCTCCGAGAAAACCTCTCAAGTCCTATGCACATCTCACAGGTGCCAGCGCATGTTTACAATCCACGAAAGCCAAAGCTAAAGTTAGCCTTTCTGTAGCCACAAAAGACGACAGTACAAGCCAATTTCCATTCTCCCTTTCCTGTTCACCACTTTTGATAGGTGCTGTAGGTGGGGCAAAAAATTCTCTCAAACCCTGAAATAATAAGATGGTACGTACCAAACTCCAAACAAAAAAAAGAGAAAAGAAATAACCAAATTCTTCTTCATGTTACCCTGATTCAAAAACTTCCCATTCTTTGTACCTCTAGGGCACTGACCAGTACCTTTTTAGAGCACTGACCTTATGTTGCTGCTGGTAGACTTGTAACGGGGTTTCTCGTTCGTCTAGTCGGTTTTAGTTTTTTTCCTCCGGGCTTTAGTTTTTTGGTTTATTTTGGTTTTGCTCAAGCAGACCTTCCTCATTCAAGTCCCTATCGGACCCTATCTGTCCCTGCAAATTTCTGCTAGTCTTTGCTAGCCTCTAGGTTTGTACCTCTTTAGGGCACTGACCTTATATTGTTAGTCTTTGCCTGTCTTTATCTCTGTCACTCCCTGTTTCTATGGTACCTGTTAGTTCCTGCAAGTCCTTGTCTTTCCCTTCTCCTCTCTCCCCTTCTGTCTCCCTAATCTCTACCTACTAATCTCATCTCTACCTACTTATCTCTACTTGTCTCTATTTATCTCTATTTCTTTCTATTTCTCTCTATTTATACCTACAGGCTTCTTCAGGTCCCTTCGGTTCTCTTCAGGTCTCTTTTTGCCCCTGACATCCTTCGTGTCCATGTCCAGGCGCCACTTGTGGCTGACTGCCACTACTACTACTTGAGACTGTCACTACAGCAGTTACTGCTGTTACTGCTTGAGACTATCATTACAAAACTGAACAAAGAGACGAATGTAGAAATGAAAACTTAAGACAAAAGGAACGTTTAAGGAAAGGCTAGCATGGGGAAGAAGAAGAGAACACCCTGCTTCTAGTGAAGAAAGGCAGTCTCCGAGGTGCTACAGCCCTTTGTATTTATTGGGTAACAAGCGTAAGGAGGAGGAGGTAATGATTGGTCAGCTGCTTAATTGATCACAGGTTCATTTATTGAAGCCTGACAGGCTTCAATTATGCCTAATCATAAGAAACATTTGTGTGGTCTCCAACACACATATACAGTGCATCTTTAATAATTGACTTTTATCATTCCTTTTTCTCTTTAAATTCACATTTCCATTTTACCCCCTCCAAGAGTTTTACCCTAATGTAATATATTTTTAAACTTGAAAGTCTCTTACTGATCACCCCATTATACTTCTGTCTCACAAAGTATATATAAATTGAAATTTGAAATGTTGAAAAAATAATTTTTTTTTTGTTTTGAGACAGAGTTTTCTCTTGTTGCCCAGACTGGAGTGCAGTGGCATGATCTTGGCTCACTGCAATCTCTGCCTCCCAGGTTCAAGCAATTCTCCTGCCTCAGCCTCCTAAGTAGCTGGGATTACAGGTGCCCACCATGATGCCTGGCTAATTTTTTGTATTTTTAGTAGAGATGGGGTTTCACCATGTTGGCAAGGCTGGTCTCAAACTGCTGATCTCAGGTGATCTGCTCTCATTGGCATCCCAAAGTGCTGGGAAAAACATTTTTTTACATGATCGTAAGTCTACATGTAATTTTAAAATTCTGGTAAGAGTTATTTTTGACATTAATAGTAGTACAAATTGAACCAAAACAGCATAAATATATTATAAATCTGGGTAATTAATAAACATTAATTTATATAAAATACATTTGCATTAAAGTACACAAAAGTAAATGTTTTTGGAAAAAATCTCTCTTAATGAGATTGATATCTATATCTTGGATCGTCCCTTTGTTGGCATCTTCTCTTCTCCCCCAGAGTGTTTTCACACTGAGACATTACACCATAGTGAGGCTCTGGGTGGGTGAGAGGGAGGCCTTTCTGTCATGAAGTAAGGAATGGGTGACTGTGAAAGAAGACGCAGTGTAGCCACTGCAGGCAAGTGCTCAGCCTGGCCAATTTGAGAAAAGAGAATGGAAGGAGGCTGAAGATCTGCCTGGGTAGCTCTTCAAAAAGATTCCTGTCGCCTGAGAGTTCAATCTTTCCCCTTTCTGCCTGGGCCATTCCAACAGCTTGGTCTCCTTGCCTCTTGTCTTAGCTCTTCTGAGCTACCCTCCACCCATCCATCAAGCTTGACCCAAATGACAAACGTGACCATTTTCCTCCTTGGCTTATCAAGTTCACTGCCAAAGTTCACCCCTGCCCCCGACTCCATACACAACATCCTCTCTTCAGCAGTATCCAAATTCCGTAGCTGTTCCCTTCAGGATCTGGCTCAGAACACCTCATTGTAGCCTTATTTGCCTTACCTCTGCCCTATGCCACGATCTCCCCTTCTAGTCTGGGCATTTTGAGAGCTCCTTTCATAAATCTCTCTGCTCTGAATTCCTGTGCCTAGCAGAGTGCCCGTCATGAAACTGGCTTTTGAGGAGGGGCAGTAAATTAAATGCCAGAGAAACAAAAAGAAGAATACTGATATTTCTTTTTGATTCTTCAAAAGTGTTTCAACATGGAGTAGAAAGAGACAGAGCTTATACCTATGAAACATTAAAGCTGATAGGATCTTAAAATGATTGGTCCATGCCTGTGTGGCATTTTTATATTCTCATGGAAAAGACATGCCAGATGTGGGCCTTGCCTTTTGGGCCATAAAGTCCAGTGAAGAAGGGGCCACGTGTGTGTTCTCCCCATTCCTTCACAGAGGGTGGGCTCTAAATATATATTAAATGACAATGAATTGCCAGAGGGTTAGGCTGGTTTGTTAATCTTGGCACTTGGGCTAACCATGGTAATGTTAATAATGAAATTCCCCTTTTGAACACAGCCCCTTTTCACCCACAATATGATATAATGTGGCTTTGAAGTCTCATTTTATGAAACAGACAACAAAAACAATGTTAGCGTTATGAAGTTCCAATACTGCATTTCACCTGAATGCATCTTTTAATTGTACTTCCATTTTAAAAAAATGCTTTATTGCAGCAATAGAGATGTCTCAGAATCTGTCCAGGAAGGAAAGGGAATAAAGGAAACAATTGCCAAGTCACTGGCAATGTGCAGATTTATATAACAGTTTCAGCCTGCATGGGAAGTTGCGTGCTGTACACTGTACTCCAAATCAAGTTCTCGCCTTGATTTCTGAGAAAGGGAAATTCCACAGAGTCAAGTAACAGCATCAGCCACCAGCCTTCATGTTGGTAGAGGTCAAGGTCCAACTACAGAATGCCTTTGTGTTCACGGTTCCCATCTCCATGAGAGGCTGACTGGCATCCTTATAATATTTTCCTTTTAGTTATTACAACAATCCACAAGTCTTTATTCAATGTGGCATCTCCATTGACACTCAGATAGTAAGTCACTGACACATTTGAGCCTCTTAGAAGCCCTGGAGCTCCCTAGCAAGGTGAGTAAAGGAAGTCATTCACAGAGGCAGCCACAGGCCTGGGGATTAGTTACCATTCACTGTTGGTCTGACCTTCTTTCTTGTTCCATGCCCATAGTTGCTGCTATGGTTTAAAAATCTGTCCCCTCCAAAACTCATGTTGAAATTGAATCTCCCAGTGTGGCAGTATTGAGAGGTGGGATCTTTAAGAGGTGATTGGATCATGAGAGTTCTGCCTTTGTGAATGGGTTAAGCCATTCATGGATTAATGGGCTAATGGATTAATGGGAAATCATGAGATGGGACTAGTGACTTTATAAAAAGAGGAATAGAGGCCTGAGTGAGCACACTTGACTCCCTCACCATGTAATGCCCTGTGCTTCTTTGGGATGCAGTAGGGAGTCTCCCACCAGCAAGAAGGCTGTCACCAGATGTGGCCCCTTGACCTTGAACTTCTCGACCTCCACAACTGTAAGAAAGAAAATAAATTCCTTTTCTTTATAAATTACCCAGTTTCAGGTATTCTAAGTAACAGACAAGAGACTAAGACAGTTACTTTGATAGATTTTTCGAACTACTGAGATTCCCAACAACTTTAAAGAGCTCAGTGCATAACATTGTAAATTGGGTAGATGGAATGGGTCTGGAAATCCAGGTAGAGAAACCTATTGACTTTATCTATTTATTTATGTATTTATTAGACATGGTTCTTGCTCTGTCGCCCAGCTGGAGTGCAGTGGCGTGATCTTTGCTCACTGTAACCTCCACCTCCTGAGTTCAAGCAATCCTCCTGCCTCAGCCTGCTGGGTAGCTGGGACTATAGGCACTCGCCACCATGCACAGCTAATTTTTGTATTTTTTTGTAGAGACAGGGTTTTGCCATGTTGCCCAGGCTGGTCTCAAACTTCAGAGCTGAAGCAATCCACCCACCTCGGCCTCCCAAAGTGCTGGGATTACAGGTGTGCGCCACCACATTCTGGCCCTTGTTTACTTTTAAACTAAAAGAAAACAATGGTACAGATGCATGTAATCGAAAGAGTATGTGGCAGGAGGAATCAAAAAGAAAGAGCTGAGTGTTCAACTATGAGAAGAAAAAATAAAGACCTTACTTCCCTCTCTTCTGTAGCCAGTTGGATGTGGTGCGACTCTTCATTAGTAAATGTCCCCTGAAGAAAGCTAAGGGAACAGAGAGACATTCTAGTGTCCTACTTTGGCCTATTGGTGGTGGCAGCTCAGGAAAACAGGTAGATTAGGAGAATGAAGGTGGGATAGGGAAGGGAGAAACCTTCTAAAGGGTGTTGGTGCTGGATGTCTTAGCCTTTCAGGAAGTAGGGAAGATACTGCTTTTCTGGGAAGGGGAATTGTGCTAAAAGGAACAGGCATGCTTAGATGTATGCTCAGGGACCTAGGCAGTATGGCCTATTGCCATAAGGAGGGAGTGAAATATTCTAGGTAGCTTTGATAGGAATATATTCCTTGGCTGGGATCATGCCTGTTCTTCTTCTAAGATTTCCACCTCCGAACTGTAGCCCCTTGAAGAATTGTAGCCTATATGCATTTCTTTATCCCTTCACCCATATTCACTCTGAATATTATAGTATGAGATCTATTGAAGTGAGCAAAAAGTCTAAATAGTTGTAAGGTTTGAGCTATAAGACAAAAAATAGTTGGAACAAGAAATAGACTCAAAAACTCAGCTTAAGTTAGAAGGGACCATAGGAATGATCTGGAGCCAATACTTTTATTGTACATATGAGGCAAACAAAACAAAACAACCAACAAATAGTTTGCCAGAGTCACACACCCAAAGAAGTAGGAGAACTAAGAGAAGAATTCATAGTAAGCAATCAGAAATTCACTGTAATTTCTTCTTCACCAAGCTGTTTTAGCACAAGGACCATTCAACTGTCTGTGTGTGTGCTGCACGTGTTTGAGAAGTGGGCACACAGCATGGCCACCTACATATTTTGCAGCTGATCTATACTAATCCTTAGCAATGACATACTTGGTAGATTCTATGACTTCATAATACACATATACCCCCTGCCTGGCTGTGGTGATGGACAAACATAGCTACACCTACTTTTTTGGCTCTTTGGAGGAGGCTGACCCACTGACTTACAAGTTGTTGGCTAGCTTGGAGAATGACTCACTTCCTCTGGAAGATGTCAGTGACTCCTAATACACTTATGACTCCTTGGTTGTTGGTAGGTGGGGCCCAGGCTAACCCCACCCTGGGCCGATGTGGTCCGTGGTTTTGAGGGTAGGCGGCAGTGCCAATCCCTGCTCTAAGTAGGCCTGTGTCTTTCTGAAGCATTCTTGTCCAACTGACCTGCTCTGGCCCTACCAAACTCACTGCAGCAACGGGCCTCATTTAGCACCATTTTTAGGGTCTTATTTACCTCCATAAACATGGGGAAAGACGTGAAATTAGCTTAATAGTTAACACCAATTACCTATTCTCTTTAAAAGTATAATTTTTAAAAATCTGCTATGAACATTTATTAGAGATATTAATGCCAGCCCTGGGACAATTAACACATACAGGACCTCACTGTGCTGAGTCTTAATTATGCTTCATTTGCACCAAGGAATTGGCATTTGATTCTTTCCAAACTGTGCTATTGGCTGACCTTGCCGGTATTAGGTCATTAAACACCAGTAATTCTTATCCAGATTCTCTGCAGACACCACACATTTGAGCAATCATTTGTTTTACTGTCCCTCTTTGCTAAAGCATCTGTTGTAGGTGGCATTGTTCCAATCCCACTTATTCAACAAATTAAACTTTCCCAGGAACAAATAATCGTCCCTAAAATTCCTCGAACTACCCTGGCTTCCACTAGGCCCACTTAGAAACACAGTCTGGTAAAAGCTGAAGGGTGCTAATGCTACCAAAAATGGGCGTTCCAAATCTTGCATGGTGGTCTCCCTGGTTTGCACTGAGGGTAGCATCCCACATACCACAAAGGATGTGATATACAGATGAGGATACAAGCTCCTCCCAGGCAGGGCCAGCTTATGGGATCTGTTAGATAATGCAAGAAATATTTGGGAATGCTATTTAAACTTCATATTGCCCCGCAGTTCTGCTGGAACCCCACAGTAAATACTTTCTGTACTCCCCAGGGAACACGTTATTATAGTTTTCAGTATTGATTTAGCTGCAATCTCTAAATCAATATTGAGACATTGTGGCTTTTAAAGTTAATCTCAGGAAAGGACTCCTCTACTCCTTTTTTTTATTTTTAATTTTTTCATTTCAATAGGTTTCTGCAGAACAGGTGGTGTTTGGTTACATGAATAAGTTCTTCTTCTTCTTCTTTTTTTTTTTTTTTTTTTAGCAGAGTCTCACTCTATTACCCAGGCTGGAGTGTAATGGCACAATCTCGGCTCACTGCAAACTCTGCCTCCCAGGTTAAAGCGATTCTTCTGCCTCAGCCTCCTGAGTAGCTGGGACTACAGGCATGTGCACCATGCCTGGTCAATTTTTGCATTTTTTAGTAGAGACGGGTTTCACTATGTTGGCCAGGCTGGTCTTGAACTCCTGACCTCGTGATCTGTTCACCTCGGCCTCCCAAAGTGCTGGGATTACAGGTATGAGCCACCATGCCCCGCCATGAATAAGTTCTTTAGTGGTGATTTCTGAGACTTTGGTGCACCCATCACCCGAGCAGTATACACTGTACCCAGTGTGTAATCTTTTATCCCTTGTTACCCCTCACACTTTCCTTCACGTTCCCAAAGTCCAATGTATCATTCTTATGCCTTTGTGCCTTCATAGCTTAGCTCTCTCATATGAATGAGAACATGTGATGTTTGGTTTTCCATTCCTGAGTTACTTCACTTAGAATAATAGTCTCCAATTCCATCCAGGTCCTTTTTATGGCTGACTAGTATTCCATGGTATATATATGAACATTTTCTTTATCCACTCACTGATTGATGGGCATTTGAGCTGTTTCTATATTTTTGCAATTGCAGATTGTGCTGCTATAAACATGTGTGCTAGTATCTTTTTCATATAATGATGTCTTTTCCTCTGGGTAGATACCTAGTAATGGGATTGCTGGATCAAATGGTAGATCTACTTTTAGTTCTTTAAGGAATCTCCACACTGTTTTCCACAGTGGTTGTACTAGTTTACATTCCCACCAACAGTCTAAAAGTGTTCTCTTTTCACCGCATCCATGCCAACATCTATCATTATTATTATTTTGATTATGGCCATTCTTGCAGCAGTGAGGTGGTATCACATTGTGGTTTTGATTTGCATTTCCCTGATCATTAGTGAGGTTGAGCATTTTTCCATATGCTTGTTAGCCATTTATACATCTTTTTTTGACAATTGTCTATTATGTCCATAGCCCACTTTTTGATGGCATTGTTTGTTTTTTTCTTGCTGATTTGTTTTTGTTCTTTGTAGATTCTGGATATTAGTTCTTTGTCAGATGTATAGATTGTGAAGATTTTCTCCCATTCTGTGGGTTGTCTGTTAACTCTACCTATTATTTCTTTTGCTTTGGAGATGCTTTTTAGTTTAATTAAGTCACAACTATGTATCTTTTTGTTGTGTTTGCTTTTGGGTTCTTGGTCATGAATTCTTTGCCTAAGCCAATATCTAGAAGGGTTTTTCTGATGTTATCTTCTAGAATCTTTATGGTTTCAGTTCTTGGATTTAAATCCATCTTTGTTGATTTTTGTATAAGGTGAGAGATGAGGATCCAGTTTCATTCTTCCACATGTGGCTTGCCAATTATCCCAGCACCTTTTGTTGAATACGGTGTCTTTTCCCACTTCATGTTTTTGTTTGCTTTTTTGAAGATCAGTTGGCTGTAAGTATTTGGCTTTATTTCTGGGTCTTCTATTCTGTTCCATTGGTCTATGTGCCAGTTTTTATACCAGTACCATACTGTTTTGGTGACTATGGCCTTATAGTATAGTTTGAAGTCAGGTAATGTGATGCCTCCAGATTTGTTCTTTTTGCTTAGTTTTACTTTGGCAATGTGGGTTCTTTTTAGGTTCCATAAAATTGTAGGATTGTTTTTCTAGTTCTGTAAAGAATGATGGTGGTATTTTGATGGGAATAGCATTGAATTTGTAGATTTATTTTGGCAGTATGGTCATTTTCACAATATTGATTCTACCCATCCATGAACATGGAATGTGTTTCCATTTGTTTGTGTCCTCTATGATTTATTTCAGCAATGTTTTATAGTTTTCCTTGTAGAGGTCTTTTACCTCCGTGGTTAGGTATATTCCTAAGTATTTTATTTTATATATGTTTTGCAGCTATTGTGAAAGAGGTTGTGTTCTTTATTTGATTCAGCTTGGTCACTGTTGTCGTATAGCAGAGCTACTGATTTGTGTACACTAATTTTGTATCCTGAAACTTTGCTGAATTCATTTACCAGTTCTAGGAGCTTTCTAGATGAGTCTGTAGGCTTTTCTAGGTATATGATAATATTAACAGCAAACAGTGACAGTTTGACTTCTTCTTTATCGATATGGATGCCATTGATTTCTTTCTCTTGTCTGATTTCTCTGGCTAGGACTTCCAGTACTATGTTGAACAGAGGTGGTGAAAGTGGGCATCCTTGTCTTGTTCCAGTTCTCAGGTGGAATGTTTTCAACTTTTCCCCATTCAGTATAATGTTAGTTGTGTATTTGTTGTAGATGGCTTTTATTACATTAAGGTATGTCCCTTCTGTGTTGATTTTGTTGAGGGTTTTAATCATAAAGGGATGCTGGTTTGTCAAATGTTTTTTCTGCATCTATTGAGATGATCACGTGATTTTTGTTTTTCATTCTATTTTTGTGGTGTATCCCATTTATTGACTTACATATCTTAAAACATCCCTGCATCCCTGTTATAAAACCTACTTGGTCATGGTGGATTATCTTGTTGATATGCTGTTGGATTTGGTTTGCTAGTATTGTGTTGAGGATTTTTGCATCTATGTTTATCATGGATATTGGTCTATAGTTTTCTTTTTTTGTTGTTGTTATATCCTTCCCTGGTTTTGGTATTAGTGTGATACTGGCTTCACAGAATGATCTAGGGAGAATTCCTTCTTTCTCTATCTTTTGGAATAGTATCAATAGGATTGGTACCAATTCTTCTTTGAATGTCTGATAGAATTCAGCCAGGAATCTGTGTTCCTGGACTTTTTTTTTTGTTGGCAATTTTTTTAAATTACCATTTCAATCTCACTACTTATTATTGGTCTGTTCAGAGATTCTGTATCTTCCTGATTTAATCTAGGAGGATCGTATATTTCCAGGAATTTATCCATCTTCTCTAGGTTTTCTAGTTTATGCATGCAAAGGTATTCATAATGGCCCTGAATAATCTTTTGTATTTCTTTGGTATCAGTAGTAATATCTCCTGTTTCGTTTCTAATTGAGCTTATTTGGATCTTCTCTCTTTTTTTTCTTGGTTAATCTCACTAATGAGCTATCAATTTTATTTATCTTTTTAAAGAACCAGCTTTCTGTTTCATTTTGGAATGTCTTGTTTGTTTTTTTGTTTCAATTTCATTTAGTTCTGCTCCAATCTTCATTATTTCTTTTCTTCTGCTGGGTTTGGGTTTGGATTGTTCTTGTTTCTCCAGTTCTGTGAGATGTGACCTTAGATTATCTTTTGTGCTTTTTCAGGCTTTTTGATGTAGGCATTTAATGCTATAAACTTACCTCTTAGCACCACTTTTGCTGTATCCCAGAGGTTTTGGGGGTTGTGTCACTATTATTGCTCAGTTGCAAGAATTTTTAAATTTCCATCTTGACTTCATTGTTGACCCAAAGATTATTCAGGAGCAGATTATTAATTTCCATGTATTTGCATAGTTTTGAGGGTTTTTTTTGGAGCTGATTTTCCATTTTATTCCACTGTGGTCTGAGAGAATACTTGACATAATTTCGATTTTCTTAAATTTACTGAGACTTGTTTTGTGGCCTATCACATGGACTATCTTGGAGAATTTTCCGTGTACTGATGACTAGAATGTGTATTCTGCAGTTGTTGGGCAGAATGTTCTGTAAATATCTGTTAGGTCCATTTGTTGTAGGGTATAGTTTAAGCCCACTGTTTCTTTATTGACTTTCTGTCTTGATGACCTCTCTAGTGCTGTCAGTGGAGTATTAAAGTGTCCCACTATTATTGTGTTACTGTCTATCTAATTTCTTAGGTTGAGTAGTAATTGTTTTATAAATTTAGGAACTGCAGCATTAGGTGCTTGTATATTTAGAACTGTGATATTTTCCTGTTGGACTAGTTCTTTTATTATTATATAATGTCCCTTTTTGTGTTTTTTAACTGCTATTGCTTTAAAGTTTGTTTTGTCTGATATAAGAATAGCTACTCCTTCTTGCTTTTGGTGTCGGTTTGCATGGAATATCTTTTTCCACCACTTTACCTTAAGTTTATGTGAGTCCTTATGTGTTAGGTGAGTCTCCTGAAAGTAGCAGAAACTTGGTTGGTGAATTCTTATACATTCTGCCATTCTGTACATTTTAAGTGGAAAATTAGGCCATTTACATTCAATATTAGTATTGTGATGTGATGTGATGTACTATTCTATTCATCGTGCTGTTTGTTGCCTGAATACCTTGTTGTTGCTGTTGTTGTTTTCATTGTTATTGTTATATAGGTTCTGTGAGATTTATACCTCAAGGAAGTTCTAGTTTGGTGTATTTCAAGGATTTCTTTTATGCTTTAGAGCTCCTTTTAGCAGTTTTTGTAGTTCTGTCTTGGTAGTGGCAAATTCTCTTAGCATTTGTTTGTCTGGAAAAGACTATGTCTTTCCTTCATTTATGAAGCTCGGTTTCACTGGATACAAAATTCTTGGCTGATAATTGTTTTGTTTAAGGAGGCTGAAGATAGGGCCTCAATCCCTTCTAGTTTGTAGGGTTTCTGCTGAGAAATCTGCTGTTAATCTAATATGTTTTCCTTTATAGGTTACCTGATGCTTTTGTCTCATAACTCTTAAGAGTTTTTCCTTTGTCTTGACTTTAGATAA
Organism: Macaca thibetana thibetana; assembly: GCF_024542745.1. Taxonomy (NCBI): domain Eukaryota; kingdom Metazoa; phylum Chordata; class Mammalia; order Primates; family Cercopithecidae; genus Macaca; species Macaca thibetana. The sequence goes on along the minus strand of NC_065583.1, from coordinate 53,357,070 downwards.
CCTGATGACTATGTGCCAAGCTGATGATGATCTTTTTGCAATAAATTTCCCAGGTGTTCTTTGAGCTTCTTATATTTGGATGTCTAGATCTCTACCAAGGTTGGGGCAGATTTCCTCGATTATTCCCTCAAATATGTTTTCCACATTTTTAGATTTCTATTCTTCCTCAGGAACACCAATTGTTGTTAGATTTGGATGTTTAACATAGTCTCAAACTTCTTGGAGGCTTTGTTCATTTTTTAAAATTCTTTTTTCTTTGTCTTTGATGAATTAGGTTAATTCAAAAGCCTTGTTTTCAAAGCTCTGATGTTCTTTCTTCTGCTTGTTTGATTCTATGGATGAAACATTCCAGTACAGTTTGCATTTCTCTAAGTGTGTCCTTGATTTCCAGAAGTCGTGATTGTTTTTTATTTATGCTATCTATTCTACTGAAGAATTTTGCTTTCATATCTGGTTTCATGTTTTTAATTTCTTTAAGTTGGACTTCACCTTTCTATGATGTCTCCTTGATTAGCTTAATAATTGACCTTCTGAATTCTTTTTCTAGCAATTCATAGATTTTTATTTTAGTTTGGATCCACTGCTGGTGAGCTGGTATGATATTTTGAGGGTATTAAAGAACATTATTTAAGAATCATTTTTCTGGTTCCTTCTCATTTGCATAGACTATGTCAGAGGGAATATCTGGGATTTAAGGGATTCTGTTCAGATTCTTTTGTCCCACGGGGTACCCCATGGAAGTGGTGTTCTTCTCCTTCCCCTAGGAGTGGGATTTTCTGAGAGCCAAACTGTAGTGATTGTTTTTGTCTTTTGGATCTAGCCACCCAGCAGAGTTTCCAGGCTCGAGGCTGGTACTGGGAAGTGTCTGCGGAGTGCTGTGATCCGTCTTCACGTCTTGCAGTGGTGGATACCAGCACCCACTCTGGTGGAGGTAGCAGGAGAGTGAGGTGAACTCTGTTAGGGTCTTTGGTTGTGTTTTTGTTTAGTGTGCTCATTTTGCATTGGTTGGCCTCCAGCCAGGAGGTGGCACTTTCAAGAGTGTGTCAGCTGCAGCCCTATAAGGAGGATGCAAACTTGCCCTAGGGACACTTGGTTAAGTATTCAGGTTTCTCAGGTGATGGGCAGGGCCATAGAGGTCTCAAGAGATTATGACCTTTGTCTTCAACTACCAGGGCAGATGGAGAGAGACCACTCGATGGGGGGCAGAGATAGGCGTATCTGAGCTCAGCCTCTCCTTGGGCAGGGCTTGCTGCCATGGCTGTAAGGGATGGGTTTGTGGTTCCCAGTCCAGTGGAGTTATATTCCCAGGGGGATTATGGCTGCCATTGTTGAGTCATACAAATCACCAGGGAAGTGGGGGGAAAGCCAGCATTCACAAGCCTTACAATGTTCCCATGCAGCCCGCAGTCCTAAAGGCCAGTCTCACTCCCACCGTGCCCCTGCAACAACACCCAATCTATTTCCAGACAGCCAATGACCAGAGCTGAGAACTTGCCCCAGACCACTAGCCTCCCTGTTGAGAATGCAAGCAGACTCAACAGGTTTTCAGCATCTCAGGGAGCCTGCAGCTATGATCCATTTCCTTCGAAGGGTCTGTGGACTCTCTCAGCTTTCCTGGTATTGTTGAGGCAGTAGTTCTTGAAGCAGAAGTTCATGATGTGAGTCTCCACATGCTGCTCTGTTCATCCTAGTGGGAGCTGAAAGCTAGTCCTCACTCTTATCTACCATCTTAATCCTCCTCTACTCTTTTTGTCTCTGATTTTAACCAAAGGTGTTGTCTGATCCCAGCTCATGTGTACATATGTACATACCAATACTCTCTTTACTGGTTGGCTTCATTCAGTTACTCTCCGTTTTCCAAGCCAGTTATGTTGTTTAGGTATTAAACTTTGGCTTCTTTTGCACATGCCTTTAAAAAAAAAAAAAAAGGTATCTTTTGACAAAAGATAAACCATTCAAGACCAGCCTGGGAAACATGGTAAAACCCCGTCTCTACTAAAAATACAAAACTCAATCAGGCATGGTGGTGCACGTCTGTAGTCTTAGCTACTCAGGAGGTTGAAGCAGGAGAATTGCTTGAGCCTGGCAGGCGAAGGTTGCAGTGAGATAAGATCGAGCAACTGCCCTCCAGCCTGGGCAACACAGCAAGACTCTGTCTCAAAAAATAAAAATAAAAATAAAATGATGAACCAAGAATTTCAAGAGGAAAAATAATTCATAATTCTAAAAAGTTACTCAAAATGAACTTTTGAAGAAGGAAGCCCAGACCTGTTTTTGATCAGAGCAGAGCCCTCCGGCTCCCAAGACTCATCCTTTGCTTTCCTTTGATCAAGGCATTATTTGGGTACATCCCTAAGACATTTTCTTTTCCTGAAGGGCTTGTGGAGGGAGGGGCTGGTATGATTGGAAAATGGAGCTGACATTTCTGGGTTGGTGGGATTAAGTGCTGTTTGGCAATGACCCGATAACTGAGGTACAGAAAATATCAGCCAACTCACTGAGTAACTTCATTTCGACACATAACACTAAAGATAGTTGGAGGTCACACCAAAGGAATCTGCTCCACATATTGTAACCTAGACTTTCCCTATCCGGAGAGAAGTGAGTGATGCAATCTGTCATTTGGGTGTCCTAAACATGGAAGAGCCTTACATATGGGTAAAGCAGCGGTGAGCAATCAGGGACTGGAGGTGGGCATGTGCCCAGCACCTTCTCTACACCTGACTCCATGACAGGAGTTCTAAATGCTTTACTTTATTTAACCCCCACAGCAGTTTTCAGGATATAAATCGTATTCCTACTTTGCTACTGAAGTGAAATAATTTGCCAAGTTCATGGAGGCAATATGTGTCAAAGGTGAACCCCGAGCCCTTGTCTAATTCTGAAGCTCACTCACTGTCTTTGCACTTCCTTACACGGCCTCGTTCAGCCCAGGTGTGAAATAGGAAATGTCTCTTCATGTCTAATTAAGAAGTTGATAGTAATTTTTTTACTTAATGATAAAGTTAATTTTTTTTTAGAATGCCCAGAATTTAGCCACATCAAACCCAAACATTCCTTTTTTTCTCAAAATTTAAATAACCGTTTCAAAAAGTTCTCACAGTTAGAAATGATGAGGAAGGGTGCCCCCTCCCCAAAAGCAAATAAAGTAAATTTTACTCTCCTTTGCCAACCAGGAGAAAATATTCTTTTAGATCTTGTAAAGGGGAGCTACAATTTATTTCAGTGTTAACAGTGACTTCTCCTTGGAACTGGTAACAAGTTAACATCTTTGTACATGAGTTTTTTAATGGTTAACTCTGGGGGAAGAAAGCAAGCCACGAAACCATTGAGGGGTTCTGTGCCAGGTGTTCTGCTACTTTATTTAAGGACCATCATTTCTAAATCTGTTCTCTAATCAAGACCTGGCAGAAGGGCCTCCCTCTGGCCCTTCTGCAAAGAGCCTTCCTGTGCCTTTGGGGGAATTCTTCATAGCTGAACTCTGAATGTAGTCAGATGGCCTGAGTCTTCTACAATACATAATCCAAGAGCTTCTCTCAGAGTTTCACAAATAATTTTGACTTCTTTGCAGAGGCAGAATGCACAGAGAAGTGTTCAAAACCCCCCATGTAAAAATCTTTTTGGAACGCAAAAACTCAAAACTTAAAAAAAATAATAAAGGGCAACACCACAACGGAAAATAGCGTTGTCATCTGTTTCTCGTTATTTTCTTATCTGTTTCTTATCCTTCATTTTGATAGGTGCAGTTTTATTTTTAGACTCTTGTCTCTATGGCTGGAGGGCTCTTGCTGTGGTTTTCCACACGTTTTACCAGCATTCTCCGCAGCATGCTTTTAATGCGAGGGTTGTTTGGGTGATTGACCTGACTGCTGAGTTTAAGTGCTGCTTGGCATGAGGCTGGGTCTATGCTTACAGCATGTGTGCAGAGTGTTATGTTTTCAGGCAGAGCTTCGGAGATTCATTTGTTCCACTCAGTATTTCCCCTGAGGAAAGCTTTTGAATAGCTCTGTTTTTTGAAACATCTTTGTGACAGTTCTGATTCATGACTATCAGACCTGGAGCGAATTTCCGATCATCCATTTTGGAAGAAATGCCTCTTTCGTTGGGAGCAGGTTGGAGGGGTCCATTTTGCTGCTGGTTTAAAAACCAGGATTAGAGAAAGAGATAGTGAGAATTGCAGAGTACAAGGATATTTACTAAGTACTGAATTATTAATTTGTTTCCTAATGCATGTCCTTTTTTGTGAGTTACTATTTTTATAACTTATTTTGCATATTGCTAGATCTTTCCATTTGCCTATTTCCTTTTCTTTTGTGAAATAATAACTACATGATGGTGATGCTTTACTGGCCCAAATTTCTTAAATGTTCTTTTTTCTCTTTGTATATATTAAAGGATGTGGGGAACCAGGTGAGGCGTGGCACGTTGTTTCCAAGAGCCTGACTCATGTTCCGCACGTGAAATGATGTAGAGAGCACAGAAGGAGCCTGAGAGCAAAGTGGCCCCTGGATATATCTTGTGTTTGAATTGGATTTTCTTTCTCAGCTTGGTAAAGCCCACATGATTTCCAAATATTGTGAATCATCATTGGAAATTGCAATTGGGAGAAAATATTTTTTCTGTTCATTTATTAGACAATTTTTTTTTCTAAACCAGGCTATACTTTAGGGCAATGACTTCCTGGTGGGCAAACTTATCATAATGGGACTCATAGCAATCTGATGGAGGGGACAATTTAAGTGTTCAGCTTGCAAGAAATATATGGTGGTTTAGAGCAATTTGTTCCAAGAGACTCTTTGCCATTTGTGAAGCTCCTGCCAGGGCAACTAAAAAGCAACACATTGAAATTTCCTGGTATTTTCACAACGTCTTGGGTTTAATGATAGCAAAGGTTTTTCCCATAAAGTCTGTTCTGCTCCTGGCAGAGGACAACAATGGCAGTCTTTGGCAGGCTCAGTCACCCTTCAGGTAAGCTCCTTATCCCAAGTCAACCTTTTCTCCTTTATTTTTCTTTTATATACCATATCTAGCCCCCTAATAGATTGTGTGGGCCCCACGTCAGAGGTATCCAGCAGCTTCTCCTTTCTACCTCTTCCATTGTTTCTCCCCTGAATGACTGCAGTGATCTCTTCTCTTGTTCCCACATTTGCCCTTGCCTCTCCATGGCACAGAGGATCTACCTGGAGGGGTCCTTAAACGCCAAGATCAGACCAATCCATTTCCTGCTTAAAGCCCTGTAATGGCTTTCCATTTCACTCAAAATAAGATTTAACACCAATAAAATTCAATCTCTTTATCAAGGCCTCATATCCCTTCATATAATTTGGTCCTTGCTCTGCCATCTCTCATCTCTCCATCACCCCTCTCTCTCGCTCCTTCTCTTTTCTCTGCATTCTACTACATTCACCTTTTGTTTCCATGAACATTTCAAGTTCAACCCTACTATGAATCCTTTGCAGTTGTTGCTCATGCTGCCTGGAAGTTCTTTCCCCAGGTTTTTGCATGGCTGACTTTTTCTCATTTAGGTCTCAGTTCCTCGGTAGTATCTAAAATAGCCCTGCCTGAGCAATTCTCCTTGAGAGTCATCACTGAGTTTGCTGTCATCATAGTCTTTGTCACTGGTTGATATTTTTTGTTTACTTTTGTTACTATCAACCCTTCCCCTAGTTTATGTGTTATATAATATTGAGACCTTAATTTTTTCCCTCAGGACATTGTAGGTGCTTAATACAGTAAATAAATTCAGTTTTTCACTAAATGAAGACAGCAAGAAAGAGTACATACTCAAGAGTACTTACTGAAGATGGTGGACTGGAGAGAAAAGGTCTTACTGCCTAGGCGTGCTACATTTTAACTTCAACCATGATTAATTTATCCATTTAAGAAATATTTCATTGCTTACTATGTGCTAAGCACTGTTTTAGGTCATGCCAGTAGAGCATAAACCAAATAAGGCCTCTGCCCTCACAGACATGACATTTTAGAGTGAAGATATAGATATGAGATATGTAAAATATCAGATGATTACATGTACCATGAAGATTAAGAGAAGAGGAAGTGTTGGGCGAGGTGTGAGGATTTGCTATTTTAAAATAAAGGATCATCAGGGAAGGCTTCTTACAAGGTAACAGTTAAACAGAACAAGACATGTGGCTATGAGTGGGAAGAGTTACAGGGGGGGCATATCCAGAGTCCCTGAGGGAGAAGTCAGCCTGATATATTCCAAGGACAGCAAGAAGGTCAGCAACAGCAGCAGTGGGTAAATGAGGAGAAGAGTAACAGCAGAGAAGTTAGAGAGTTGGGGAAGGATGGGAGATCACAAAGGGCCTTGTGGGCCATTGTAAGGATTTCAGTTTTCACTCTGTGTTACATGGGAAGCTACTAGAAGGTTTGGGGCAGAGAAGTGATCAGACTTACATTTTTAATGGGTCACTTTGGCTACTGTGAGGTGAACTGACTATAGCATAGGCAAGAGTGGAAGAAGGAGAAGTCAGTTGGGGGGTTATTGCAATAGTTCGAGTTAGAGGTGGTAGTGGTTTTAGCCAAGGCACCGGCAGTGGAAGAGCTGAGAAGTGGTCACCTGCCTATGTACAGTAAAGGCAGTGCCTACAGAAGTTGACGTAGAGTGTGAGAAGAGAGGAGTCAGGATTGCCCCTTGAATTTTGGACTGGATGTTCTTAGAGGCCTCATTCAGTTTTAAGTTCCCTTTGCATCTGATATGCAATAGAAATAAGCAGAAAGTTGTTGTTCCATATTCGATACATAGACATGACAAAGACTGATGCAAAATGGAATGCGCACCAGGATTTGTAAACAAGGTTACTCATTTGGACCACAGGGTTTAGCTTGAGGAACACAAGAAATTACACCTGAAGTTCTCACCAACAATCACATTGCTTTATCGCATTAACACTTTGAGTTGTGTAAGGGACTGGATTTCCCTTTTTGTGTGGCTGCTGAAAAGCTTAATGCTATGCTTAGTTAGTCTTTGCTATGTAACAAATCCCCCCAAAATGCAGTGTCTTAAACAGCAAATATTTTAATAACCAGTGGCTAAGTGAGTCAGCAACTTATGCTGTACTCAGCTGGGTGGTATGTTATCTTGCTGTACTTCATACACATTACAAAACTATCTTTAATATTGTAATTTGTTTTACTATAATTTATGTTTGAATTTTTTACCCTGATGTGTGGGATGTCTTGGTTTAGAAAACTTTGCACTTAGCTTTTTGTGAATTTCTGGAGTATTTCACAGCTTTATATGAACTCAAAATTAGTTATCAGATATTTGAGGGAGCTAGTATTTCCCTTCTGGGCCTGACTAGTAGTCTTCTCTCCAGAGACTTCTTTCATCTTCATTCAATGAAAGGAGGGTGTTCTAACATGTAAGAGTGACAAACCACAAGCATTGCCTCAATGTACGCTACGGGAACACTCTATTCTAGTTCATCTCTGTAAATTGATGGACTTTGAGACTCATTCTTTGCAGAGCAATGAAAATTCTAAAACTAGAGTTTTTAAGAAGAAAAATGATCTTTGTTTGTGGTCTGCTTCTTCTTCCAAGTAGCTGAAGATTGAAACAGATCCAACTGTAAAAAGGAACATTGACTTCCTCACCAGCTGTAAAATGATCTAGCACGGTCAGGTTTCTTTGAGGGCTTTTACTATTTTTCCTTATGTCTGACTACAAAGCCAAATTCCAGGAGGGTTATTATGTTATCGAAGATCAGTTGCCCAGTGACTCAGTTGGCTTCTCTGGGCATTGGGGCTGCTGAAAAGAGCTCTTCCTCTACATATCTAGAATAAATGTATTTTTATTTCTTAAAATTCACCATATAAAAATGGCAGGATTTGGATCAGAGAAGAGTAGGTTGAACCATGGGCACAAAAGGGATGCTGGAGATTTGGGGGAAAACTGCTTCCCATGCCTCCCCCTGATGAGTAGGGCAGACCTTTGTTTGGAGTAGCTCACAGAGAGCTCCTAGAGAAATGAGAAGGCCTCTTTGATTGAGGTTTAATAGGTTTGAATGCTAAATTTTTAGGGCAAGAAGTAAATGATGGTGAATACAATTTGAGAAGTGACAGTGGCTTTATCCAAGGCATTAGCAGTGGAAGGGATGAGAAGTGGTCACTTGCTCATACCTAATGAAGGCAGTGCCTACAGGATTTCAAGTAAAGTGTGACAGGAGAGGGTCAGAATAATTCAATTAACTTTTATAGGAAAAAGCAATGGTGGTGATTTGGGAGGTTTCTATTCTTCCCTTCTAAGATCACAACCAACAATGAGGCTTAGTGGGTACACACTGCTTAATATATTGCAATTTTAAAAAGTGTGGCTGGGCGCGGTGGCTCAAGCCTGTAATCCCAGCACTTTGGGAGACTGAGGCAGGCAGATCACTTGAGGTCAGGAGTTCAGGACCAGCCTGGGCAACATGACGAAACACTGTCTCTACAAAAAATACGACAATTAGTTGGGCATTGTGGCATTCCCTGTAGTCCCAGCTACTCAGGAGACTGAAGTAGGAAGATCACTTGAGCCTGGGAGGTTGAGGCTGCAGTGAGTTGTGATTGTGCCATTGAATTCCAGCTTAGTCAACAGAGCAAGAACCTGTCTCAAAAAGAAACAAACAAACAAACAAAAAAACAAAAAAAGAAAGAAAGAAAAGTGCTATATTAACTTTAAGAGAGCTATGTCATGAAGAAAAGCTGAAGGAAATACATTAAATAGTAATTATGGATTTATCTGCATGATTGGGATTATAGGTGCTGTGTCCCAATATTTTATTATAAAAATTTTCGAATGTACAGAAAATTTAAAATAATTTTACAGTGAACCTCTATATACCCACTATCTAAATGTTCCCATAGGCACTTATTATGCTTGCTTCATCACATATTTGTCAATCTATCCATCCTACATTCACTCATTAAACCATCTTATATTTTTATTAAATACTGCATTGAAAGGATATAGGATAGTTTACAGATACCAGAAAGGATGGGGAGACCAGCTTAGACAATCACTAGGAAAAAGAAGGCTAAGAAACAAGAATTGCAGGCCAAATCATGCCACAAAACCACTGTGATAAGGATCTCCCACCCTCCACCAAATATCAGAACACTAAAGCTTGCACAAGGGCCACTGCTGCTCTAGGAACTTGTCGTTGTAGCCACCACCAGAATGGGTTCCCCACTGTCTGGTGGGTGCAGCTGCTGGCTGAGTTGTTGTCTGTTTGAATACAAGGCCTTTTCAGTAGAGGGTGATATTCTTTGCTTTCCACTCAGATACATGTGGTAGGGAATTGCCCAATCAAGATGCAGAGCAGCCAAAGCCATCCTACAAATGTCCACTAAAAACAATGAAAGGGGCCAGGCGCAGTGGCTCACACCTGTAATTCCAGCACTTTAGGAGGCCAAGGAGGGCAGATCACCTGAGGTCAGGAGTTTGAGACCAGGCTGCCCAACATGGTGAAACCCCGTCTCGACTAAAAATACAAAAAATTAGGCAAGCGTGGTGGCGGGCGCCAGTAATCCCAACCCTTCAGGAGGCTGAGGCAGGAGAATCGATTGAACCTTGGAGGCGGAGGTTCCAGTGAGCCGAGATCACACCACTGCACCCCAGTCTGGATGACAAGAGTGAAACTCTATCTCAATAAAATAAAAATAAAAATAAAAGCAATGTAAGGAAGGATGGGTGGATGGATGGGTTGGTGGTCAGTTGGGCAGCTGGATGGATGAGTGGGTAAATGGATGATGGATGGACGGACGGATGGATAGGTGGGTAGGTGAATGGATGAATGGGTGAATGAATGCTGGATGGACGGGTGGGTGGGTGGTGGATGGGTGAATGGTTGGGTGAGTAAGTAGATGGATGATGGATGGATGGATGGATAGATTGGTGGGTGGGAGGATGGATGGGTTGGTGGGTGGATGGATCAGTGAAGAAACTGAGGCTCTGTGACTGATCAAAGTCCACACAGCTGAGAGATAGCAGAGCTCTATTACTTCTGAGCCAGTACTCTTTCCTCTGCCCCACACTGATGCAGCCAAAACCCATTGTTTTCAAATGTTTAATCTTCTATGTTGCCTTTGAAGACACTGCCTTTGCTGAGGTGTGTTACAAGATATGCTAGTTTTAAAACATGGCTAAAATTTCTATTGCATTCCTGTTAAAAGATGTAGTCCATGTTCCTTCCCCTTGAGCCTGAGTAGAACTTTGTGACAGCCACCATAAATAGAATGCAACACACATGCTACATACTTCCAGTGATGTTAGAAAAGACCAGCGTCACTTAAAAAATGCATTTCAAAGTAAATTGTAGACTTCAATGTACTTCCTCCTAAACACTTCAACAGTTATTTACAGTTTCTCAAGTGTAAAATGTACATACAATGAAATGCCTAAATCTTAACCATGCATTTACTGAGCTTTGACAAATTTTTATACCCATTTAAACCCATTTAAACTCTATGGAAATATTGAACTTTGGCACTGAAGGGAGTAAAAAAACTCCCTATCCCCCTTTCTAGGCAACCTCTTCCTCCAAATTTGAAATAACTAGTGTTCTAATTTATTTCCCCACTAGATTAGTTTTGCTTGTTCTAGGATGTCTATAAATGAAGGCATACTGTGAGTACTCTTTTATGTAAGGCTCTTTAAATCAGCATCACATTTTTGAGATACATCCATGTTGTGTTTATCAGTAGTATGCAACTTTTTATTGCTATGTGCGATTTCAATTTTATTATAGAAATATGCCTATTTATTCATCCATTCACTTATTGATGAATATCTTGGATTTTTCCAGTTTAGGCCTATGATGAATAAAGCTTCAATGAACATTCTTGTACAAGTTTTTTTTGTGGACATGTTTTCATTTTTCTTGGGTAAACACGTAGGAGTGGAATTGGTGGGTCATAGGATAGGTGTATATTTAGTTTTATAAGAAAGGGCCAAACTTTTCCCAAAGTGCTATTAACATTTTATATTCCAGTCAACAATGTATAAGTCTTACTGTTCTATATTCTTTCCAACATTTAGTGTTGTCAGTGTTTTGAATTTTAGTCATTCAGGTTGGTGTGTCGTTATATTGTAATTTTAATTTGCATTTCACTTATGGCTAATTATGTTGAACACTTGTTCATGTGCTTATTGGCCATTTGCATATTTTCATTTGTGAAGTGTCTGTTCAAATCTTTTGTTCTTTTATACAATTGGGTTATTGTTTTATTTTTGAGATGAAGGAGTTCTTCATGCATCCCAGGCAATAAACCTTGTCAGATAACATGTCTTGTGAATATTTTCTCACTTCAGGCTGTGGTGTGCCTATTCATTTTCCTAATAGTATCTTTTGATGAACAGAAGTTATAATTTTTGGCAGTGTGATCTACTTTTTCTTTTATGATTTTGCTTTATTGTTTTAGCTTTTACCTTTAGATCTATGATCCATTTGAAGTTAATTTTTGTGTATGGTGAGAAAAGGGTCAAGGTTCATATTTTACATAGGAATATCTGATTATTTCAGCACTATTTGCTGAAAAGCCTCTCTCTTTCTCTCTCTTTCTATATATATATTTGAGATGGAGTCTCACCCTGTTGTCCAGGCTGTAATGTTATAGTGGCATGATCTTGGTTCACTGCAACCTCCACCTCCTGGGTTCAAGTGATTCTCTTGACTCAGCCTCCCAAGTAGCTGGGGTTACAGGAGCCCACTACTGTGCCTGGCTAATTTTTATATTTTTAGTAGAGATGGGTTTTCACCATGTTGACCAGGCTGGTCTTGAACTCCTGGCCTCAAGTGATTCACCTGCTTCGGTCCCCTAAAATGCTAGGATTACAGGCATGAGCCTCCATGCCTGGCCTCATAATAATTCTTCATAAAAACTCTGAGTACTTATGTATTGTTTTTCTATTCCTGCCGTAACAAATTACCACAATCTCAGTGGCTTAAACAACACTAGTTTATCTTACACTTCTGCAAGTCAAAAGTCTAACATGAGTCTCACTGGACTTTAATCAAGGTGTTGGTAGCACTGTGTTCTTTTCTTGACCTTCTGATAGAGAATGTGTTTCTTTGCTTATTCCAGCTGCTAGAGGCCACTTACATTCCTTGGCTCATGACCCCTTTTGTTGGTTGAATTGTGTCTCCCAAAAAGATATGTTGAAGTCCTAATCCTTGGTATCTGTGAAAGTGACCTTATTTGGAAACAAAGTCTTTATAGATGTAATGAAGGTGTAAACTAAGATGAAGTTGTATTATAGTAGAGTGGACCCTTAATCCAATACGACTGGTGTCCTCATAAGAAGAGAAGAGGCGCAGAGACAGATATACAAAGGAAGGGTGTCATGTTGGAAGCAGCAGGCCAAGGAATGCCAAGGATTTCTGGCAAACAAACAGAGGCCAGGAGGGGGCAAGGGAAGATTCTCCCTTACAGATTTTGGAGTATCACCCCACTGAAATCCTGATTTTGGACTTCAGGACTTCAGAAGTGTGAGACAATCAATTTATATTATGTTAAGTCACATAGTCTGTGACGTTTTGTTACAGTAGCCACAGGAGGCTAATCAGTCGCCTTTCTCCATCTTCAAAGCAAGTAATGATGGGTTGAGTCCTTTTCACACTGCATCTGTCTAATTCTTTTTCTGTCCTCACATCTCTCTTTCCATAGCCAGGAAAGGGTCTTTACTTTTTTTTTTTTTTTTTTTTTTTTTTTTTTTTTTGACGGAGTCTTGCTCTGTCCCCCAGACTGGAGTGTAGTGGCGCGATCTCGGATGACTGCAAGCTCCGCCTCCCGGGTTCATTCCATGCCATGCCCCTGCCTCAGCCTCCCGAATAGCGGGGACTACAAGCGCCCACTACCACACCCGGCTAATCCGGCTAATTTTTTGTATTTTTAGTAGAGACAGAGTTTCACCATGTTAGCCAGGATGGTCTCCATCTCCTGACCTCGTGATCCGCCCACGTCAGCCTCCCAAATTGCTGGCATTACAGGCGTGAGCCACCATGCCTGGCCGGTTCTCTGCTTTTAAGGACTCCTGTGATTCCACTGAGCCCATCTGGATAATACAGGATAATATCCTCATTTCAAAATCCATCATCAAAAAATCCTTAATCACATCTTCAAAGTTCATTTTGTCATGTAAGGAAACATATTCATAGGTTCTGGAGATTTTGGTGTGGACATTTTAGAGAGATGGCTGTTAGTTTGCCTATCACAACTTATTTTTTCCCGAATCTACAGTGAATTTTTTTGGTCATTTTTATATTAAAAAATGAACAGCAAATGTTATTTTAAAGAATCAAACATTCTCAGATTGGTTAAGGAAATAAGCCAAAAAACCTTCTTCTCATTAAACATACGAAATAATATTAATAACCTCCAACCGTGAAATTACTGTTTCTTTGTTGATTTATTGGTGTATATGAACATTAAGTTTAATCGCTGTTTTTTGGTTTACCTGTTACTGTATATAAATGTTAAGTTTATGATACTGTATTTGATCAAGCATATATTGCAGGATGTTGCTTTATGTGTTAATTTTACAAGTTCCTTATTTTATGGGGTTTTCACTCAATAACTTCACTGTGAATAAAATGCAGTCTTGGAGAAGATACGTTATCCTGAGATGACCCCAATTAATGCTAACTGTGAATGTTAAAGGCCTTGTCTATTTTTGTTTTGAAGCAAATAAATTTACTTCTGATTTAGTCATTATTCCCACAGTACAATATCAAAATTGCAAGTCTCAGATCATCTTTTATAGAAGCTTTATAATGATCATTTTAAAAAGCCAATATGGTGAGTGGTTTCTTTGTGAAGATATTGAATCTATAAGATAAATGAGAATAATCAACTGTCCTAATGCTATGCAAATGAGCACTTGTAGCTTGAAAAAACTGCAGTACAGCCTCACTAGAAAAGGGCTGTATATCAGGCAATTTAGTAAACAGTGGAAATAGCATGTTTGGAAATCTGTGTTAAATGGTGTAAAAAGTGCAGAACATGCATCAGTCAAAGATGCATGCAAGGAATTTAAATAAAATTGGCTTATAAAATATGAATATAGAAAAATAAAACCTTTTAAATCATATTATTTTAGATATGATGTAATTTTCAAATAACTGTGGAATTATATTGATACATGGAAAGTAAAAAGTTATTTCATACAATTTATAAAATTTATAGTTTTAATTCAGCCCCAAACTCACTTTCTTTCTCTTTTTAATAGTCTCAATTGGGAAAATACTTGAGATTGTCTCGTACTCAGGTATATATGTTACGTGAGGAGGCGTGACTTGTTTTAGGGCTTGTAAGGGAGGAGCAGCTAACAGATGGAATCAGGACTGGGCTAAGGGAAACATCTCCTCATCCTGGCTCTCTCTGATCAAAGTGTGTTTTCATTTCCCTCCTTCAAAGAGTGAGTGGGCGATTAGATTCCTCACAGCCTCTGTGGTCCCACAGATAGACTGCATAGAAATGCCTGCTATGAGAAGGACCCTGAGGGACCCTCACAATGTCACTGGCTATCCCTTCATCAGCCCTCAAAAGAGATTTGAAGGAAGAGAGGGAAGTGGATGTTTGTAGTTTATGGACAGGATCTATGCTATAAAACAGAATTGCTTTTATTATCAACAGCAAAAAGGAACTTGTATAAACTTTTGGGGACATAGTTGATATCTTTCCTCTATTTTGTTTTTGCTGTAAAACAAATATGAGGACAAAGTTAGACACATAAAGTAGATAAAAACAAATTTAAAACAGACACCGGAAAACATTTTTTTCCCTACTCTGAAAACCATTTGTGTGTAGTGTGGCCAAGGAGACAAGGGTGAAGAATTAAACTGCCAGGTTGCTGGAGAAAGTTAGCTGACAGAACTGGCATTTGGAGAAGATGGCTCTTTAAGATGTGAATTGGTTTTCTTAGGCCAAATGCATTTATTCTTCCAAAAATGTCTTGTGTAATTATTTATTCCACATAAAGCTTCACATGCATGTACTCAACCAGCCCATGGAATGGTTTAGCAGGGTATTGCAGGAAGAGCAAAGGATGACAGCATGGAAAGAAACCCACCTAATTCAAGTGGCTGACATAAAGCTACAGCATTTGATTTCTTTTTCTCTTGCTTAGCTGGGCTATTTTGACCCTTCTTGGGACTGTTGGGCATAATCCTTGGGGCTCATGAGTGGTTCCTCTCTTGGCGTTCCTAGGTCCTTTGTGAAATGCAAAGAGCAAACTCCCTGGCAGAACAGGCCAGCTTTCTCCAGCAAGGGCTCAGGAAACAAGAGGGCTCAGGAAACAAGAGGCCAGCCTCTGGGTTACTTCTCCTGGGACTAAGTCTAGCACAGCCTTACCTAACTCCATCCTTCCCAAACTAGAGTTGGGGAGGATGCAAGAAATAATAAATAAAGGCGACAAAATTCTTGTGAACTGCAGAACCATCCTGGCTTAGTTATTCACAGTAATAGGGGACACAGGAGAAGGGACTGGGGAAAATTCAGGGCTACTTCGTGACATCAATAGAGAAGCTAGCAGTCTATGACACTATATTCTAGGTCCCGTGGTGGGAGGGTGGGAGTATTCCATATTTCCTGTTTTTTTCTTTTAATTATTATTATTATTATTTTTTAGACATAGTTTTGTTCCTGTTGCCCAGGCTGGAGTGCAATGGTGTGATCTCGGCTCACCACAACCTCCGCCTCCTGCGTTCAAGCAATTCTCCTGCCTCAGCCTCCTGAGTAGCTGGGATTACAGGCATGCGCCACCATGCCAGGCTAATTTTGTATTTTTAGAAAAGACGAGGTTTCTCCATGTGGCCCAGGCTGGTCTCGAACTCCTGACCACAGGTAATCTTCCCTTCTTGGCCTCCCAAAGTGCTGGGATTACAGGCATGAACCACCACACCTGGCCAGAGTATCCTATATTTCTAAACCTCAAAACAATCCTAATGTAGGATAGATATTGTTTAGAGTTTTTTGGATGTAAGCAACAACTTATTTTGACAATAAAAGTAATTGATTCCAAGGATGTGGGATAGCTCAGATAATTTTGTAAAAACTGGAAAATCAGGCTTAGAAAGAAGATGGAATGGGTCAGCTTCTGGGGTCTAGATGGCAAGAACTGACTCATAGTTTGATTAGGGTGCTGCTTGGATGAATGCAAGATCTGTTATCTGCTCTTGTATTATTCTGCTCAAAATTCAAATTACAGGGATAAAGAAATCCAACCCAGGAGAGCAGAAACTCTTAAGTCCTAGTATGACTTTATGTAATGGTGGTGAGTAGTTACCCAAAGCAAAACTGGTGGTATGTTGTTTAAAAAAATACTTAAAACTGAACATAACTTGACTAATACCACACAGCAATTGAGTGGCATCCAAGATACAAACCCTATGGTTTTTTTGCCCCAAAGACTACCCTCTTTTCCTTCTCTCCCATGCTACCTCTCATTTTAATTTATGGGCAAGAATCATGTACACTGTTCTGTCATTGCTTGCAACAAAGTGACTAAAGTGAAGGAAGGTGAAGATTGGAGGGTGTGAGAAACAGATATGGTTGGGAAAGGAGAAGATTTCATCTTACTAGCAAAAAATTTTGAAGATGTTTTTCTCAAATACCTTCTGATGTGGTTTGGATCTGTGTCCCCACCCAAATCTCATGTTGAAACATAATCCCCAATGCTGAAGGTGGGGCCTGGGGGGAGGTGACTGGATCCATGGGGGTGGTTTCTAATGGTTTAGCACCATCCCCCTCCTGCTGTTCTCGTGATAGAGTTCTCAGGAGATCTGGTTATTTAAAAGCGTGTGGCCTGATCAACATGGTGAAACCCCATTTCTACTAAAAATACAAAAATTAGCCAGGTACAGTGGCACATGCCTGTAATCCCAGCTACTTGGGAGGCTGAGGCAGGAGGATCACTTGAACTTGGGAGGCAGAGGTTGTAGTGAGCCGAGATCACACCACTGTGCTCTGGCCTGGGCAACAGAGTGAGACTCTGTCTCAAAAAAAAAAAAAAAGGTGTGGCACCTCCCCTCCTCTCTCTCTTCCTCCTGCTCTGCTCTGGCCATGTAACACATGCTTGCTATCCCTTCTGCCATGATTGAAAGTTTCCTGGGTCCTCCCCAGAAGCTGCTATGCATCCTATACAGCCTGCAGAACCATAAACCAATTGAACCTCTTTTCTTTATAAATTTCTCAGTCTCAGGTATTTCTTTACAGCAATGCAAGAACAGACTAATACATCTTTCTATCTAGGCGTCCTTGACATCACCCCTGTCTTCTGATTTTACTACTACTTCTTTACTTTCTCTCTCTCTCAGATGTTGTGACAAATCTCCTTCTGTTCTTCTAGATGTGGGAAGTTGCCAGGTCTTGGTTCTAGACCGTCTTTCCTTAATCTATTCTCAACCATACACCAATGATTCCTCATTAGCTATGGACTACAGGATAAAGTCTAAATGGCTTAGAATGTCCTTCAGCGACATTCATACCTGGGCCCCACCCTTCCTAATCATCTTTTTCCTTCATGGTGCCATCAGTTAAGGCCCATGGGTTTTGTTTTGTTTTTTGAGATAGGGTCTGGCTCTGTTGTCCAGGTTGGAGTGCGGTGGTACCATCTTGGCTCACTGCAACCTCTGCCTCCCAGGTTCAAGTGATTCTCCTGCCTCAGCCTCCTGAATAGCTGGGATTACAGGCGTGTGCAAGCATGCTTGGCTAATTTTTGTATTTTTATTAGAGATGCATTTTGCAATGTTGGCCGGGCTGGTCTGGAACTCCTGGCCTCAAGTGATCCACCCACCTTGTTATCCCAAAGTGCTGGGATTACAGGTGTGAGCCACTGCACCCAGCAGGCCCACGGATTTAACTCTTCTTTGTGTTCCAATATACCATTCACATTATGACTTACAACATTTTGTTCATGTTGTTCTATCTTTTGGGAAATTCGTTCTTACTCTCTGCCATGTATCCCAAACTGCCTCATTCTACAAGATCCAGCTCAAGCCCCAGCATTTCCAGGAAATCTCCCATCACTCTGCATTTCACTGACCACTCCATTTTCCAAGAGTCTGGGGTCATTTGTCTGAGACATCCACTATGGCCCTTAAGCACACACTATCTTACAACATGTGGTTATCTTGTTTCTTTGTGGCTGGCTGTCTTGCTTGTTTCTTTGATTATTTGTAAGGTTTTGGAGGGAAAATCATTTAGGTCTGGGTAATACCCAACAGATTCTCATTTAATCAAGTTGTTCCAGAAATAAGAACTGTGTAATGTCTCTTGGAAGAGAAATTACTGTACCACTTCCCAAACCCAGAATTCTACAGAAGCAGTATGAACCTCGGTCCAGGTTTGGATCAAGGATATCCTCATGGGACAAGTCAAGATTGCAGCCAGCTTGCTTCAACAGCCTCTTCAATCTTCTCTCACCTTGGGGGAGACCTAAGGGGTTCTCTAGAAAGGTGGAGAAAAGCAGAATAAATCAAGAAAGTCCTTCTAGAAGACAGGAAGATACCTCCAGGATGATCTCCAGAAACCTGTTCTGAGGGTTTCCAGTAAAATCATGACTCTGATACCACCCGCTCCTTGGACAAGGTCCAATTTCCTGTGTTGGTCCATAAGTCTTCACTGTGAAGAGAGTCAAAATCCTCTCCCTCCCTTCATTCATTTATTATTTTCTGTCCTTGGCTCTGTGAAGTTTACCAGAATGACTAAGACACAGGCTCATAACAGGGTGAAGTCCCAAGTTCTAGTACATGGTCATGGGTCTTAGGACCCTGCTTTAGGCCTGAAGATCACAAATGCACAAGCCTGAGGCTCTAAATCCACTCCTACAGGAGCAGGTTCCATCAGTGTAGGGAAGCTGAGGTCAGGTAGTGTGGGAGGAAGGGGGTGGCCTTAGGGTAGAAACCCAGGCAACTTAAGCATACCAAAAGCCTGCTTTTTTTTTTTTTTTTTTTGACAGATTATTAGCAACTGACCATTCACAGCTTCTACTGTTATTTCATTAATGGAACTCACACATAAAGCAGTAGTTGTCTGGCAAAGGCTATTAATGTTAACTTTCCCTATAGCTTGCTCTAAAAATCATGTAAAGCATTTTTCCTGTTTTCTTCTGGAAAATGTCTATACTACATCCTGACATATAAGCTGCAGCCCTAATGGGGGTGACTAATGGGAGCCGTTGGTTCTTGGCTATTTCAAAAGTAAGCCAACTTAATCTAGTAATATCTTTTTTAGGCTCTCAGGAAAAGGAAAAAAAAATGACAAGCAACACAAGCAACTAGTGTACTTTCCTTAAGCATTCTTAGTAAAACAAATGTGTATGTGTTTTTAAAGTTTTGAAGGTCTGGTTTAAATAAAACATTTAACCCTTTGAGAGCCAGGGCTCTAATATGTATTTACAGAAGTACAGGATTGGGGTGGGGCCTACTATGTAGCAGCCAATATCTTGGCATTTCAGTGCATACACAAATCTCTGGTTTATAAGAGATTGGGAGCAGTTACACAGACAGCGGGAGAGACAAAACAAAAAGCAGTGCTTGAATCGTGCTTGAAAAATATTTTTGGATTCAAGATGAGCCAAAACCATGGGAACTGGCCTATATCTTAGGGTTTAAAAGAGATCCAAATAGGCTTACCATGTAGTGGAAATATGAATAGAACCACACCGCAACTAGGCAACCAGGATTCTTGTCTCACCTCGATAGAAACTAGCTTTGCAATGAACTGTGTTACAACTCTGGGCCTTACTTTCCCCATTTGTAAACCTATAAACAGGATTGGATTTCTAAAGGCCTTTCTTTTTTTCTTTTGAGATGGAGTCTTACTCACTCTGTTGCCCAGGCTGGAGTGCAGTGGTGTGATCTCAGCTCACTGCAACCTCCGCTTCCCAGCTTCAAGCGATGCTCTTGCCTCAGCCTCCTGAGTAGTTAGGATTACAGGCACCCGCCACCATTCCCGGCTATTTTCTGTATTTTTAGTAAAGATGAGGTTTCACATGTTGGCCAGGCTGGTCTTGAATACCTGGCCTCAAGTGATCCACCCGTGTTGACCTCCCAAGTGCTGGGATTACAGTCATGAGCCACTGTGCTGGCCCTCTAAAGCCTTTCTAGTGCTAACATTGAACGACACTAAATCATCTCAAAGGGATGATCAGATGCCCATATTCTCCTTATTGGTTCGTTTCCTGGGGGTCTATAGATGGGAGGGCTCCCGCTGCATTTGTAGCTTGACCTATCATGCCTACAATTCTGTTAAGGGCAGAGTGATGTAGAGACGATAAACGCTCATGACCACGTCAGGACTTCTTTTTTTTTTTTTTTTTTTGAGACGGAGTCTCGCTCTGTCGCCCAGGCTGGAGTGCAGTGGCGCGATCTCGGCTCACTGCAAGCTCCGCCTCCCGGGTTCACGCCATTCTCCTGCCTCAGCCTCCCGAGTAGCTGGGACTATAGGCGCCCACAACCGCGCCCGGCTAATTTTTTGTATTTTTAGTAGAGACGGGGTTTCACCGTGGTCTCGATCTCCTGACCTTGTGATCCGCCCGCCTCGGCCTCCCAAAGTGCTGGGATTACAGGCGTGAGCCACCGCGCCCGGCCCAGGACTTCTAAAGGTTCAGGCCACTTAGAAAATTTTCCTGATTGCCATTTATCTGGATGTGTTCCTACAATTCCATGACACAGCAGTAGTTCCAGGCCATGCTTAGAAAGGAGCTTTGTGTGGATATGTGAGCTCATTCTTCTACTAGTGATGGTAGTAAGATTAGTAGAAGGAGGAAGAAGAGCAGCTCACAGTTACTGAATGTGTGCTATCTGCTTGGGCCCTATGCTAATGGCGTTGCCTGTACTATCTCATTCAACCCTCTCAGCCACAGTGTAAGGAAAGATCATCCTAGGAAAGAAACCAGGTCTCAGAAAAGTTATGTAACTTGTCCACGGAGAAGGAATTGAAATTCAGGTCTGCTGAAAATTTATTTTTTTAACTAAAAGATAATACTGCTTGAGTGGGTGAACTGAATAATTGAATTGAATTGAACGATGTGAATAAAAATTCTCTGAAAAGGAGTTTGGAGGAGAGACTTTATTCCAGTAATAATATGCAAACTGTGAAGATGCAGCTTTTGGTGTAACATGAAGGTGGTTTCAGAGCACAAAGAGAAGGTTCAGATTTGAAATAGCAAAAGGTCCTACTCAGGTTCCCAATGAGGACCAGTTTTGCAAATAAAGTATTCAAACTTGTTCTGACTGGTCAACACAATTGAGTCCTGATTGGTCAATACAACTGAGCCCTGATTGGCCAGGGTAGATGAGCTGAAAACCAGAAGTCAGCTGCTCCTTTCAAAGGGCCAGTAGGCATCATGTGTCCGGCCACAGTTTATCTTGGCACCTACGACGGAAACCGGTTTGGCTTGATTATAGTCAGGGAGGTGCATTTACATCTTTCTAAGAACACAAGGTACATGACCTTCACCCAGCCACAGCTGCCTGGTTCTGTTTTAACTCGCTTCAGTTAGTCTTGGGGAATCCATGGGTAATCCATGCTTTCTGTCGACCAGGGCATACAGGGAATTACATCTTGCCTGGAAATGATCTAGACATTTAATGAACACCCATCATTTAATTTAGCTTAGCAAAACATCTGACACAGAAAGGATACCTTATAGGTGCCAAAATAACCTGTGGCCAGAAACCCTGCTGCCATCAACCCTTTGAAAGAAGCATTTGACAGAGACTTCGGGTTTGGGAGTTGGAAACCAACCAATCAGAGCTCACCTGTCCCCCTGCCAATCAGGGCTCAGCTATTTTGACAAATCAGGACTCATCTGTGTCAACCAGTTAGAACTAAGCAATTTTGAATACTTCATTTGCATAAATGAATCTGATTGGGAACCTGGGCACGACCTTTCGCTATAAAATCTGAATCTTCGGTTTTCTGGAACACACCTTTGTTTTACACTGAAACTGTTATCTTCCCAGTTTGCAAACTATTCACTGGAATAAAGTCTCTTTTCTTCAAATTCCTTTTCAGAGAACTTTCTTCACATTGTATTTTAGGACTCCACTGCTCTGTACACTGAAATAATTTTAAAGGACATGGGATCAGAAACATGTACTTCCTGTTGATCAAGAAAACCATGGCTTTGTATCTATTTGAGAAAGCAAGCGTCTTTAAAAAAAAATGGAATCAATATTCAGGCTGGGATGAGATTGCAGACATGGTTGACACCCTTACTTCCTGTTGGGTGGCAATGAATCTCCATCTTTTCTTCTCAAGAAGTTCCTCAAGTTTTTCCTTTACTTTTTAAAAGAAAAAACAAAAACAAAAAAACACAAAACACTACACTATATTCCAGCCTTTCCCAATGGACTTGTCTTTGTCTTTGAACAGCTTCCATAATCCCATTGACGTCCCAAAGGTGTGTGATTTACTCTTTCCAGTGTTTTAGAGCTTGAAAAAGAGTGGTTGTTTGAATAAATTGCGTATATTTTCTTGTGGACTATTGTAAATTAGGAGTACAAATGAGCCAACAATGGCATAGAAAGGAGTGAATGGATTACTGTCTTTTGAAGAGAAAGGATATGTTCACATTTCTAGTCTATTCTTGAAGAACGTATTTCTGAACTATTAAATTGAACCACATAAAATTGCCATTTTGTAGGTGAAACATGGCCAAATAACAGCAAATTCATATGCTTCAATGTGATATATGAATTACCTTGTTTCCTTAAATGTTTGTAAGACTCTAGTAGACTGATGCTCTATAATTTTTTGTTGTATTTCCCATCCTCAACCCCAAGTGTTTATTCTGTGAACCAGGAAGGCAATTAATGCAAAATAAAACCCTAGAGTATTTAAAAGAGAAAGACTGTATGAATTATCCTGTTTAGTATTCCTAAATAATGCAAAAAGGCAGATGTTTGAATTTAGTGTAACTAAACATTTTGTCCCTGAATTTTATTCAATGTTCACGCACAAAAATACCCACATTTTATCTACTACAAGTAAGTAGCAAAAGCAAAAGGTACTAAACAGAGCTACATTTTTTAAAACTCCAAATTTAAATACAAGTAGAAAAAGAATTCATGTCAGCTAAAGACCAAATTATTGCTTATTAACTAACGCATGTGCCCAGTGGATTTGGTTTATGTGTCTGGGCTTATATCACACTTTACTTTCCTGCAAGATTTTCTATAACTTAGCCAGAGTAGTTTCTGGGGCAAATGGGACATTCATGGGAATGACAAAATAGTGCAGAAAATATCATTAGCAGTTCATTATGAGAAAGACAAATTCATCGTGATTGTGTCAGTGTTCACAGTAAGAAAATGGCAACAAAGCTACCAAAGGTACCTGAGACATTTCCTCCTGGGAGTGTCTTGCAGTGGTCATTTCCTTCTATGTCATTATTCTCTGTAAACCCCTCATCAATTTTTGATCTTCTATGTAAGGCACCTAAAGGATGTGGATTCTCAAACTTCTTTAGGAGCAAGTTGAAGATAAACTAAATGTTGTTGCTCAACTCTCAAGGCTAGAGTCAAATTTGGTTCCAGGTAATTTCATATTACAGTGCTCATGCTGTACCAGTAATAGATGCCAGATGAAACTGAATACGCATGTTAAGTTTTAAAGGATGCCTTGAGGCAAATACTTTTCTTACTCCATGCAGCTAATTTCTGATTGGCAAAGAACAGCATTAAGATCAGTCACAATATTTCCTTGTTTACTTATTCCTTGGATAAAAAATTTAAGCACATAAATTCTTAAACCATGTATTAAATTAATCTCTAAGAGTCTTGGAAACATTTCTGTGCTTGTTTTAGCAGTGTATCAGAGAGAGTTCATGTTAAATACTTGTTAAATCTATCCACTTCTCCACTGAATAAAGTATACATCATTTTAAGAGATAAGGTTTGGATTATTTTTGAAGATGCCTTTTGGCCTGGGGTATGCCCACTATTACCTTAAATTAAAAACTTGAGTTCGGGAAATTTCTACCTTAAAGAAGTAAGATTCTCTAAAAAACGTTTCACTTCCTCATGGATACTTTAAGGGGGCATTAGCATGAAGTGAAGAAATTCTTTGAAGTTTCCAGAAAGATGGGTCCCGGGAAGTTTAGAATTTATGCAGAAGTAAATGACTTTATGTCCTTCTATTTGAACGTAACTTCAAATCATAATCATCAGTTGAACACACGTTGACTTTGCTTCACAGATTTGCCAGCATTCCTTTATTTTCCTGTGTGTCTGGCTCTCTGTCTGTTACTTTAATACAGGTTCCCACAGGCAAAGCTCCCAGCCCCTCCCACAAATACAACAGGGGTTGTGGTCTCATAAAATTTTCAGCCAGAAAATTACCCCAAAATAAGCTTTATTGCAAGAAAAGTGTCATATTTGATACATAGACCTACAAAAACAAACAAAACCAAAAACCATAAGCTTTTCCTCACAAACTCTTGATTACAAATTTACACTGTTCCTTTTATTTTTTAGTTTAAAAAAAAAAATAAAACCTCAAAACACTGGGTATGACTGGTTACTCGTCTTTGGTCAGCACAGGTTTGAGAGGAACAACCGGGAGTCTGCGTGTGCTTTGGCCATTTCACATATGAGGTTTGGTCACTGGTCCAGGGGAACAGGTTCTTGGGTTGAGAAGAATAATGGATACGTACTCTTAATAGCACGTCCTGGTACAATACCTTTTTAAATGACTAAAGCAAACTAAACATCAATTCATTGTACAAACATCTTTCATACACAATAGGCTATAAAACGAGGCATATGGTGTATAACTACAGTATTAATGAAAATTCTAAAAAAAAAAATGGTTTAAAACAACAACAACAACAACATATATTCCTTGGCTGCACTGCATGATTTGTTTGCACATATGGCAATCCTGAAATAACTTGAACATAATAAATGCACCATTGTCTAAGACAGCACGAAACACTACAGAACGCCAGGTGTTCCCTTTCAAAGGAACGGCGGTTCTTCAGCTGCCTACAGTACCATGAGTACGCAGCGCACCCTGGGTAAGAATGAGGTGTTGTGGGTAGCACATGTGGTTCCTTGAGGTTATGAGAAGGAAATACAGTACGGTTTGGCCTGCAATGCTAATGGTCTCACAAGCAGTCAAGGTATTTTGCTACAGTGGTTGTGCTTCATCTTCTGTTGCCTGGTGTGTCTGGTGATGTGAAATGTTGTCACAAATGAGCTGCTTTGGCTTCGATCTACATTATAAAGGATCTAATGACATTCATGTCTTTTAAATTATTGATTACACTGCCCATTCAGCTCTGTGTGGCTTTCTTTAAAATCATCAGGTGTGTATCAGCTGGATGACTGGCAGAAAACCAAAGGAAACATCTCTTGTATCTATTGGATTTTTAAAAAGCACCTCTAAAAGAAATAGCTCAAATTTATAAATCTAAAGAAAAACAAGTGAGTTTCCCTTTTTGTTTACATAGTTTGTTCATTTCTCCATATATTACTGCATTAAAAATAAATAAACATCTATATTTTTTTAATTAGCAACTATAGCAAAATACCCAAAGTGTTACAGACTGCTAACAGGAAAAAAAAAAAAAGCTCACATTATTTTTGTGCATTTAGTGCCATATGCTGATATCTTGAACATTTAGGTTTCTTTTAATATATTTTAAAATGAAGTTATATAAAAAATACAGTAACCACGGTTGCCTTTGTGCTCAAATCTTTGGCCATACCAGAGTCTAAATTATCCCTCCCTGTGAGGGTCAACATTCAAAGTCTAAGTCAGGGAGGAAAGAAACAGAGTTATTATTATTTTTCCTCTTTAAAATTAGTCCTTGACTTTTCAAATGCTTCTTGCAGACTGGCTGTGCTAGGATTTGAGCCTGGGCCCAAGTCTGTGAAGGGTTAATAGAGCTGAATCTGCAGCCTCATTCTGAGAGCCTCCCCAAGCTCCCCTAGGAGGTAGTCATCCTCATTGCTCTCTTCCAGTTTCTTAAGCTCCTTCTTCTTATAGAGAGGGACGCTAGTGATTTCCAGTGTGTACGTGCCAGGCATGAGCTTCTTCTTGGCCATGTGCAAGTAGCTGAGCCCATTTCTTTGGTGGATGCGGAAGATGCCATCATCATTCCCTTGAGAGATGACATAACGGATGTGGTTGTTGAGGGGCTGGATGGCGGGCCTTAGCTCCAGGATGTGCTCCTTAGAGCCGAGGTGGGAGAGGTTGAACTTCATGTTGACGGGGCTGTCCATGTCGACACTCTCTAGGCTGATCTGTTCAACCTGGAGGAAGAACAGGAAATGATTTGGGACAAGCTTCTACAGCACAAGCAGAGGACTAGAAAGAGATCAGCTGCAGGGGTTTTGGTCACAAGGACAGGCTGTGGCTTCCCACTCCCGCTTTCTGCACTCTCCTTACCAGCAGTGGCTGTGAAAGGGCTATTGTACATTTTTGTCAGTTGGAAGAAAAGGCCAATTCCATCGAGAATGCCCTGTAAATCTTTATGACTTCTCACTCAGCCTTAATGAGGTAATTAAAGTTACAGGACTGGGCCTACAGAGTGTTCACATTTCAAGATTTTTTGATGAGTTTATGAAATATTGTGCTAATTAGTAATTTTTATAAAAGAAAGTTTAGGTAATGATTTTTCTTTTTTTTCTGAAGTCAAAATGAGAAGTACTGCTGTTGGGCATCAGCAGGGACTGCGCCCAGGGGAATCTTCTGGCTGAAGGCTGGGCTTTGATTTGTAAGGTAAGTGAATGATGAGTGAGTTTACTGGGAGCTATCAGAGGTACGCAGAGTGAGTGATCTGCAGAGTTCTCAGGGCTCCAGTTTGAACCAGCATCTTTGGTAAAAGCCAGTGGGGCAGGGCCCAGATAAACAAAGTCTGACTTTTGCTCAGAGGGTTGGGAGGGGTACAAATGATATTTAAGTAAGATAGGATAAAAACCACAGTGCTTTGATTGGGTACCTGCTAAGTAAGAGCTTGGCAATGGTGACCCAGAAGTGCCCATCAGTGTTCAGGCAGGATTATATCCTAGTACCCCAATGGGAAAGTTTATAAGCAGAACTTCTGGATTTGTAGTTTGGGAACTTGATGAATATCTCAACTGTCAAACTTAAACATCAGTTGGGTATCTTAGTCTACTTAAGGTAAATGTAACACTGGCTTATCTATTATTATAAAATAGCATCATAAACTTTTTGGCTAGAGAAGTCAGGTCATATAGACAAAGTTTCTGAGGCCCATAAAACTGAAGCAAGTTGTCCAATTCACACAGCCAGCTAGTTGTTGATTAGGTTTTTTGGTGGGGTAATTTCTTAGTCATATTAACTGCAAAGAGTGGTGAGTGATGACCTCATGCTGTCTCAGATCTTTGGGAAAATCATCAAGGCCTCTAGATATGAGATATTCATCATTGACAGGAACTGAACACGTGGGTTATATATGTCAGGCATTGTTCCAGGCAGTTCACGTGTTTCAATTCAATTAACCCTTCCATCAGCCTTCAGAGGTAAGTATTAGTCCCACTTTACAGGTGAAAAAACTGAGGCTGAGAGAAGTTAAATAAACACACCCTATGTAACAGAGGTAATCGATAGGGAGGGCCAGGGAATTATGTCCAAAACCAGGTAGTTTGCAGCCCACCCCTTTAAACACTGCCAAAATGCCATTAGGGAAAGGAAATATCAGCGGCAGGCAATTTCCAACTTCAGTTCCTTAAAGAATACAAGTGATTTGGAAGACAAAAGTTTTTAATGCAGGAACAGCTGTCTTATAAATAAATCAAAGAATATGAGACCTACTTGGTTTTCCTAGTGAAAATTAAAATCAGTCTTGTATGCTATGCATTTATAAAACAGAACTGAACAAATTAAAAATAATTTCATTTTTTGAATCATGCAAAAATAGCTCTTTCCCAGATGGACATACCCTCCCGCATAAATCAAAAACGACAACAAGAGAAAATGCTCTGAAACTGTGAATCTTAAACAGTTTTTTCCCCCAAGCTTTGTGTTTTGATCTAATAATTCAATCATTTTAATGTACTTGTCTTTTCCATACTGGGTCCATTAATTTATCCATTAAATTCAAGGTATGATTAACTGGAATGAGGCTGAAAACGACATGAACTGCACTGTTTATATGACTCCATATGGATAAAATTTTGTGGCAACACAAAGTGGGATGTACTCACAGCAGTGGGATCAGGTTCATGAATACTTCTCTTCTGCCTGCTGTCTTTCTTAGAATAGCCATTGATTTTGCACTCGTAGCATGCTTCTGGGGACAGAGCATTTTCCTCATCGACCTCTGTATCCAGTGACAGGTACTGCCCCTTGTTAAATCCCATTCCTGAGACACAGTGGCTATTTGCAAAAAGCAAAGTATTGTTAGATTTTATCACTGACTTTGACCATAGTTTTCCAGTGGTAGAGCAGATTCTTCAGAAACACGAAACCAAAAGAGCAAACTCTAAACTCATAAACATAAAACCCTAATACTCTTTGCAACTCTTTTTCTTTTAGAGACAAGGTCTTGCTCTGTTCCCCAAGCTGGAGTACAGTGGCACGATCTTGCTCACTGCGGCCTCGAACTTCTGGGCTCAAGAGCTCCTCCTGCCTCAGCCTCCAAATTAGCAGGGACAATAGGCACACACCACCACATCCAGCTAATTTTTTTTAATTTTAATGTTTTGTTGAGATAGGGTCTTGCTATGTTGCCCTGGCTGGTCTCCAACTTCTGCCTTCAAGCGATCCTCTTACCTCAGACTCCCAAAGTACTGGGATTACAGGGATTAGCGACCATCCCCTATAATTCTTTAACACACAATAGATAAATTTTTCCCTTACTTTTGACACAGCAAAATTCTCCTGAGGGTGAGCCCCATGATTCCCCAATTTTCAGTCCTAATTAGACTGAAGTACTGAGCCTAATTAACTCCAGAAGGTAAAAGCAAGGTATGAATTTCCAAAGAGAACACTAAGAGAGGTTCCATTGTTTCAGGGGCCTGAAGCCTGTATTTGCTGCTTGTAACAAAGCTCCCTGCTTTAAAAACTGAGATTTCTGAACTTGTATTTTGGTTATTTTGGTTAGTGAGTCAATGAATTGGCTCTAAATGACCTTTGTCTAGACCCAGCCTTTTGTTTTAAGTATTGTCATACACTATTGTTGGACAGACTTGGCCCATTCCTTTTAGTCCCTGCCTTGCACAATGCTTCTTTCAAAGAAGGCAACCTGGACTGACCTCTAAATGCCCATCTTCTTTGTCACTGAGCACCACGGCCTTCCTGGAAGGATGCAAATGGCCAGCACCTAGGCCACAGCCCTTGGAACTTGAGACTGTGTGCCTAGTTGGAGGGAAGCCTGTCTTGTGGGCCGGGCCTGTGCTGAGTGGCACCACATCAAACTAGGCACCATCCTCTCTCTGTGCAACAGAAAATCCACCTGAGCAAAGAAAGGGACAAACTCCTTCCTCAGTGATCACTGTGCTAGCACCTTCCAGAAATTGTAGAAGAACCTGTGGCAAGGCCATTTCCACTTCTACCTCACAGCCCAGGTATCCATGGCAACATGTGAGCCAGATTTTTAAACGTCTGCTTGTCTCTGGCCTTGGGTCAGATTGAATCAATTCACGCCCTTAATAACAGGAGCAAAGAGTGATATTTACATACAAATTCAAGTTTTATGCTCATCGCAAAGGAAGTAATCCTATACCCTGAGCACAGTCCGTGTGTGCTTTCTTGCTGTTTATCTGCATACCCTAAGAGCTCTAATCAATGGTTCTGCGGCTTGGTTTTTAGACACTGTACTCTCCCCTGCAGTGGTGGGTGGCCTGAACTCACTCAGGAACCATGTGTTCCTCTGGGTGGTGAGGCTGAAGGCCGCCTTACCCTTGTCCCACTCGGTAGTATCCAGGGGGGCAGCCACAGAGGTAGCCTCCCTCTGTGTTGGAGCAGCCGTAATTGCAGGGGTTCTTGGAGGATGAGCACTCATTCACGTCGTGGCAGGCACTGGAGAACTGGTCGAAGGAGAAACCTGAGGGGCAGGCGCACTTGTAACTCCCCAGGGTATTGTAGCAGGAAGCAGAGCCACAGGCATTGGGATTGGAGCATTCATTCTCATCTAGTGAAATGAAGAAAGAAACTCTTACACGGGGAAGCCGGCAAGAGCAAAATGTGAACAAGTCTGGAGTCTCAAGTGCCTGTGATTTTATGGCAGAAATAACTCTAACACGGTATTTTATTTTATTCTGACGACTGATTTGCAAAGCATATTAATGAAAATAATTCCCCTAAATTGTGGCTTTAAAAAACCCTTGCTTTGCTCTTTTCTGTTTGTACTGTTTCTAAATATGTCTGCAGCCCTTGGGGACAGATATTTGCAGTTTGCCTAGTGAATAACTCTTCTATTCTCTTAACAGAAGGTTACTTCAAAAGCCTATATCTCAGGCAAATCCTTAGAGATAGAGAGAAAATGAGTTGCCAGGGCATGTCGGTGGGGGAGAAATGGGAAACGACCGCTCTTGGATACCGTGTTTCTTTTGGAGGTGATGAGAATGTCCTGAAACTGGTAGTATCGATGACTGCGTACCTTTGTGAGAATCTACAAACCCATTTACCTGTACACTTTAAAAAGGAGAAGTTTATGATATATCAATTTTTAAAAATCCCTGTAAGTATTTGTATCCATTCCCCCAGCAATTCCCCAAACCTTCATTATATAGGAGGAGAAAGCATTAAAAAAAAATGCATAAACCCTAAATGAAAACAATGGAAATCAACACTATTTAATTAAATCAATTGAACTAACAACTAGTTCAGTTTAAAATGTCTGAGAACCCACTGGGTGCAGACTGCGCCTTCTGAGGCAGGTTTGCATCCAGCTATCAGCCAGCACATAGCTTTTACTCACTTAATGACTAACATTATACTATAAATACCTGGTAGCAGGATAATTATAGGTTATACTTTCAGTTGCTATTATCATTTTTACAAAATCAAAGTCTGATTATGCTTTCAACTTCGGAGATTATAATTTTGCCTTAACTGTCTGGTTGATATACAGCACGCGGCTTGACTTCTTTGGGCTTTTTTTATAATCCAAATTTCACCCTGGGAACAAATCACATCTGTTCCATGGAATTCTTTCAATTCTTGTGACTCCATGTGGAGCAAAGAGTGTGTGTTTACCTAATATATGACAAGCATATATTTCAGCCCACGTAGGGAAACAGGCCCATGTGCAAGTAGGCGTGCGCGGAGGACACAGGACCTAGTGGGGAAGCGAGGGATCTGCAGCAGCTCAGTGAGATCTGGAGGATGCACACGGGCTCTCAGTGAACAGGCCTCCCAGACAGGAAATCAAACTTCGTTAAGTACAGGATAGAAGTTACTCAAAGGGTAGATGTTATTAGGTACATTTTTGTATCATGATTCTGATAGTCTCAGAATTAAAGGAGACCACTAAATGTAGGTTTCTTAATCACTGAATATAAAAGATGCTGATTATCTAATATGTGAAAATTCTTAGCCTTTAGGGCAGGGGAAGAATGCAGATACAATAAATAAATTTTCAGTAACTTGGCTACATATGATGTAACTGTAACTGCTATTTTATTTCTATATACAAGAGACTTGGAATTCTGCCACAAAGGCTCATCTGCTTTTATAATTAGATCTGACATTCCTATGCAGTGTTTCTCTCCTAACAGGAAATCTAAATTAGATTACAATTTAATAAAATGATCCTGCCATGAATATACCATTAGACATTGTGTTAGGAAGAAAAATTACCAGGCAAAAATAATTAACTGAATAAATTACACTTAAACATATCACTTACAAGAATATTTAAAAATATGTAACATTTTTGCAAGCACCATGATATCTCATATTTATATTCTATAAATGTGTATCATGATTAAAATTTATAGACTTAAATAAATATATTCCTGTCTGACACATAGTTTGAACTGATTCAAGCCTCACTAAAACATGTGTGAATTATTGTGAACAGGCTATAGAAGCAACTGGAAGTTACTAATACTAAAACACAAAGTCTTCATATTTGAAGACATAATTTTTCTTCATATGCAAATGTTAATATTTACATATTTCCAATTCTGAATAATTGTATTGGAATAACTCTAATGCTTATAAATAGTTGAGAATGTTCCCTACATCTGTACACTCTATCTACCAGAATGTTGTGAATTATCTGTGACAACTGGCAGGAAACTCCCTGAAGTGTTAGTTTGAATTGAAAGCTTTTTTCAGCATTGACACTTTCAAAGAACTTTCATTCTTCTCCAACTGGTGGTAAGTTTAGTAACATAATAGGTTTACAATTTTGCTGGTTTAAACTATCTGATGCATTGACTAACAGTGTTGACCACTGACAAGCAGCCCTGAGGAAATCTGTCTGAAATGCTTCCTTCTGTATTCCCCCATCAATCACATGAATGGCTGAAGATATTCACACAAGTAGTGACAGATAAAAAATGTTTGTGGCTTTTTAATTTGCGTTTTATACTAATTCTTTTTCTTTTGCTAACTTGTTGCTTTTATTAGTTTCCTGAAGGGGTATTTCACCCTATTTCTGCCATATATTTGAGTTAAAAATCCAATGGCATTACATGAATTCAAGGGAAGAAAGTCAGCAATTTTATCAGAGACAAGCTGGATTCCTCAACGCTGCCCAGAAGAATCTAGAATCTGCTGAAATAAATCCCTGATGTGTCGTACCCAGGCACCTGCTGCATAGAGGTACCCATTTTAGTAGAACAAGCTTACAAATTAATACGTGCAATTAGGGATATCTGCTCATGTATTTTTAGTTTTAGACTCATCTTTGAAACCATTTATTCCTCTGCTCATGGAGTTTCTCCTGATTAGAAGGCAAACAGGCTTCTGGCTGGACTCCAGTGCGAGCTGCTCTGGGGGTGACTGCCTTATCAAAGTGCCCACCCCAGGATTTCATAAAGGGGAATTGGGATACACCACACCATCTTGATTTTAAGTCAGACTATTTTAAACAGAGCTTCTACATTTAGTAGAAACCTGTGCAGCTAGTTTTGTGCTACATGTTTAGAAACAAAAACTTCAGGAAACTGAAAAACTTTGAAATTAAATTGGCACTCCATGCATGTTCCTATTTCTCCTTACGTTCTCCTTAAAAAAAATTCTGTTTAAGCTGTCACAATATGAAATACTAGAGAATCATTCTTTTGGATTAAGGTCTATGGAATTAACCAAGAAGTCCATGGTATTTACTAAAGTGGTGGGCTTCATATTTTATAAATATTGCAATATAATAAAATTGTTTTATATAATTATTTAATTTATTTATTTAAATTTTACTTTAAGTTCCGGGATACATGTGCAGAATGTGCAAGTTGGTTACATAGCTGTAAGTGTGCCATGGTGCTGTGCTGCACCTATTGACCCATCCTATAGGTTCCCACCCCTTGCCCCCCACCCCCTAAAAGGCCCCGCCATGGTTTATTCCCTTCCTTTCCGTGTTTATGTGTTCTCACTGTTTAACTCCCACTTATGAGTGAGAACATGTGGTGTTTGGTTTTCTGTTCCTGTGTTAGTTTGCTGAGGATAATGGCTTCCAGATTCATCCATGTCGCTGCAAAGGACATACTCTCATTCCTTTTTATGGCTGCATAGTATTCCATGGTGTATATGTACCACATTTTCTTTATCCAGTCTATCATGGATGGGCATTTGAGTTGGTTCCAAGACTTTGCTATTGTAAATAGTGCTGCAATAGACATATATGTGCATGTGTCTTCATAGTAGAATGATTTATATTCCTGTAGGTATATACCCAGTAATGGGATTGCTGGGTCAAATGGTATTTCTGGTTCTAGATCCTTGAGGAATCACCACACTGTCTTCAACAATGGTTGAACTAATTTCCATTCCCACCAACAGTATAAAAGTTTTCCTGTTTCTCCACAGCCTCACCATCATCTATTGTTTCTTGACTTTTTAATAATTGCCATTCTGACTGGCATGAGATGGTATCTCACTGTGGTTTTGATTTGCATTTCTCTAATAATCAGTGATGTTGAGCTTTTTTTCATATGTTTGTTGGCCGCATAAATGTCCTTTTTTGAGAAGTGTCTGTTCATATCCTTTGCCCACTTTTTGATGGGGTTGTTTGTATTTTTCTCACAAATGTGTTTAAGTTCCTTGCAGATTCTGGATATTAGACCTGTGTCAGAAAGTTCCTTGCAGATTCTGGATATTAGACCTGTGTTAGATGGGTAGATTGCAAACATTTTCTTCCATTCTACAGGTTGCCTGTTCACTCTGATGATAGTTCTTTTGCTGTGTAGAAGCTCTTTAGTTCTTTGAAACCAATGAGAACAAACAGACAATGTACCAGAATCTCTGGGCCACAGCTAAAGCAGTGTTTAGGGGAAATTTATAGCACTAAAATGCCCACATCAGAAGGCTAGAAAGATCTCAAGTCGACACCCTAACATCATAATTAAAAGAGCTAGAGAAGCAAGAGCAAGCTAATCCAAAAGCTAACAGAAGACAAGAAATAACTGAGAGCAGAATTGAAAGATACAGAGACATGGAAAACCCTCCAAGAAAATCAATGAATCCAGGAGCTGGCTTTTTGAAAAAAATAACAAAATAGACCAGTAGCCAGACTAATAAAGAACAGAGAAGAATCAAATAGACACAATAAAAAAAATGATAAAGGGGATATCACCACTGATCCCACTGAAATACAGACTACCATCAGAGAATACTATAAACATCTCTATGCAAATAAACTAGGAAATCTAGAAGAAATGGATAATTTCCTGGACACATACACCCTCTCAAGACTAAACCAGGAAGAAGTCAAATCCGCGAATAGGCCAATAACAAGTTCTAAATTTGAGGCAGTAATGAATAGCCTAACAACCAAAAAAAAGCTCAGGACCAGATGGATTCAAAGTATACAATAATGCTAAAGTAACCAAAAAAGCATGGTACTGGTACCAAAGCAGACATATAGACCAATGGCACAGAACAGAGACCTCAGAAGTAAAACCACACATCTACAACCATCTGATCTTTGACAAACCTGACAAAAACAAACAATGGGGAAAGGATCTCCAATTCAGTAAATGATGCTGGGAAAGCTGGCTAGCCATATGCAAAAAACTAAAACTGGACCCCTTCCTTACACCTTATACAAAAATTAACTCAATATGGATTAAAGACTTAAAGTAAAACCCCAAACCATAAAAACTCTAGAAGAGGCAGGGCATGAGGCCGGGCTCATGCTTGTAATCCCAGCACTTTGGGAGGCTCCGGCGGGTGGATCACCTGAGGTCAGGAGTTCAAGACAAGCCTGGCCAACGTGGTGAAACCCCGTCTCTACTAAAAATACAAAAAATTAGCCGGGAATTGTGGCAGACTCCTGTAATCCCAGCTACTCAGGAGGCTGAGGCAGGAAAATCACTTGAACCCCGGGAGGTGGAGGCTGTAGTGAGCTGAGATCATGCCACTGCACTTCAGCCTGGGCAACAGGGCGAGATTCCGTCTTAAAAAAAAAAAAAAAAAATTCCCAGAAGAAAACCTTGGCAATACCATTCAGGACATAGGCATGGGCAAAGACTTCATGATGAAAACATCAAAAGCAATTGCAATAAAGCCAAAATTGACAACTGGGATCTAATTAAATTAAAGAGCTTCTGCACAGCAAAATAAACTATCATCAGAGTGAATAGGCAACCTATAGAATGTTTTACATTATTTTAATAGCTATGTAAAAAATATTGTTCCTGATATTCTAAAGACTTTGCCTTTGTTTATGAATCAATAAATCTGGGGATAAGGAGTTCTGCAACATTCTTTTTTCTATGAAGAGGAAAAAAAGTGAATTAAATTTATCAAGTTATTTTGATTGACTGCCTAACTGGTAATTTTAATAATTTTTTGAAACTGTCTTGTCTTTAACTTTTGATCACTTACTGGTTTCTGCATTTCCTCCTATGAGTGTATATTCGTGGTGTGCTAAAGTGTCTGTCTTTGACCTGGCATGATTTTCTCTCCATTGAAATTTATCTTGTTTTGTTCTTAATTCACTAAGCTGTCATTAGAAATTTCTTTTGAGAAGACCACAAATGATACAATAAGACTAATTTATCTAGTGGATCACAATAATTCAATATGTGAATAACCTGGGAAGTAATTTGAATTACTACACAGAAACAGGAAGCACCCTGGTATTTCTCTGAAGGACCCCAGTGCCCCTTTCTGCTCGGTTATGGCAGCATCTAGCGTCAAAATGTGTTGGCTGGAGGGTCTGTGAAAGGCATTCAAATGGAGCAAAGAAATTAGGCATATGCTAAGTAAGTCAGCTGGCTATTCAAGTAGAGAATAATGTTCTCTTTGATCAATCGCTCCTTAAAAGGAGAATTTCAGTGACTATTATCAATGCAAGGAACAGAGCTGAGAGCCCATGTATTTTATTTTACAAACACTTCTGTCTAGAGTTGCCAACAGCATTTGCTATAAGTAGGTACTTTTTTGACCTTAAAACACTTCCCATCCTTTATTAAATCTATGTGACAGGAGAGCACACAAGGACTGTCCTCATTAAGTTGACGTGAATTCCTTTAGATTCGTATGAGGGGAATGGATGGGAAATCTAAAGATATCAAATTACAGACAAAAAAGTGGCTGACCTTGGCAAACAAAGATGGTGATTCTTAACATCATCTTCAGAAACTTAAAATTAGCAGAAATTTAAAATGAAGAAACCTCTAGTTAACGTTTATGTACTTAAAAACAAACTTTTTATTGTAGATATTTTCAAACATACACACTAGCAGAATGAGTCCCCATGCATCAGTCTCAAGGCCTGGTTTTAAAGTCTAAAATTCAAAGGCTATACTGAAACCTCAACCCTCACAATTTGTTCATCTTATTCAGAGATACTTTCAGGAAGAAAAGTGCACTCACCGACACACTGATTCCACTGGTAGTGCTGGATGTAGCCTTGGGGGCAGCCACATCTGTAGCCACCCAGGATGTTCTGGCAGCCGTGTTGGCACCTGTGGTTCCCATCACATTCATCAACATCTGCAAAAACAAGCCCGGCAAAACGTTCATGTCACTTTCTTCTACTATTTTTAAATGCACTCCAAACGAAACCTGGGGTAACTGTTATCATGGGAACAAACACACAAGACGTGACACACAGAGAGTCTGTCATTTTTCCAGGTCACATGATTATTAGTCAGTGGTGGTGCGAGGAAGAGTTCTGAGATAAGAGACCACCTCATTCTTCTGCTCTCCACCAGACCACGGCACGTCAGTGCTCTAAGTAACATCTCAATTTCAGCAAGTCAACCACAGCCACCACAAATGTTGTGCTTTTTGAACTAATTAACTGCATATGGTATGATTTATTTGGTAAATCATATATATAAAAATATATTTGCATTGTATGTTTCAGTAAGTTTGAAAGTAAATGAGATATAATCCTCATTTTGGGGAGGATAGAAGCATTACAGAGATACCTAAAAAGTATAATTCTATTGCACGTAAAAATTTTTATTACCATTCAAGATTAATTAGATGCAAATCCCTCTTAAGTATTTAAATGTGTTATTTTTAGACAAGATGTGGTGTATTATACATGTGGAATAATTTCTTTGTTTATTTATGCATGCTCTTTTGGAATGACAACCGAATCTTTGAAATCTATCCATAAAGAGTAAAACAAAATTGGCATGTCTGAGGTGTGTAACAAATTTACATGGATAATTAATAAATGGTATCTTATGGGGATGGTCACAGGCTGAACTTGCATGTGGCAAACAGCTGTAGGTTCAGAATACTTTCAATGTGTCAATGATTTGAAAGATAAAATATTAAAATTGACATTTTAAACATTGAATTTTTCTTTGCTGAAAATGAGATACATATAAAAGTCCCACAAGACTTATAGAGAGCAAATTAAATACTTTAAATATACTTCTAGAGATCCAAATCATATATTTCTAAGAATAGTTAATGTTAAAAGGGTGATTAAAAAATCAAGAAAACTATAAATTGCAATACGATCTAAGAATGTAAGGGAAATAAATATAGTCTCATAATCCTGGCATGGGTGTTTTATAAGACACTAATCCTAATGCATTTTTCTTGTCATACACTAGTACTTGCAATATAAATAGTGAAGAACTATATGAAATTTTCTTAACTGCAAGCATGTTCTTATTTTGTTCCCACTTAAATGTTCCCTTGGATTTTACAGGAAATAGCTATTGCAGAGGAGACCAAGGTCCACTGTAGGAAAGTGAAGGAGTGAAGCAGGAGCTTGAGCCATAAAAAATAGAAACAGCCATCATTTCACCCTAGCATGTTCACTACATTTGTTCAATTCTCTATGATGACAGATTCTTTTGATATTTAATTCTTATACATTTAAGAATCATGGAACAAAGGTCAACTATTTTTTTTTTCTGGTATGCTTGTACACTACTGCAAACCATATTATGCACAGAATTCTTTTTCAACTCAATTCTTTTTCAGATCTATGAGTAGTCAACAGTTACTTTAAAAGTCAATTCGTAATCACAGAATTTTTGTTTCACTGCATCTAAGTTTCCCTCTGTCCCCAAAGTGACACATAGAAATTTATGACCAGGAATCAGTTGCTGGGTCCTATTTTGTTCAATACTATTTTTTTTCTTTTTTTTTGAGATTATCCCAATTTCTCATTGAGTGTCTTGGAAGTTAAAAATATATATGGTTTACTGTTACTAGACTAAGAATTTTTGAGCAAATCAACTCACCTTCACAGTTCAGTCCGGTGGCATCAAGGGAGAACCCTCTTTGGCATTCGCAGCTGAAACTGCCTGGAGTGTTTTGACAGATTCCCTTCGCTCCACAAAGCGAAGGCTGAGACCCACATTCGTTGTTGTCTGGCAAAGCATCAAGAAGCAGAGCGTCAAACTTTCCAATTATGACATGTCTTAAATTTCATGTGAAGTAAAAAGCAATATATGAAAACCTAAGTTTCATGATGTGAAAATGGCATTTTAGGAAAATTTATACCAAAATTCACTATCATATTAAAGACAAAAGTGGTAAGAAACAGTGTATTTCAAGAGGTTTGAGATGAGAGCATATTTTGGGGTGATTGAGGGCACACTGACGGAAAGTTCCTTAACATGTGTCTTCTAAAATAAAAGCTCAGTGTGTTTGTTAACATGTTCTAAATTACAGGGAGCCTTCAATCATACTTTGTCTGAACACCATGGTTATATTGAGAATGTGATATAAAGGCACTGCTTGAAATATGGCTACTGTGCATGTGCTTAGACTACAAAGGCCTTTTTTTCCCCCTTTGGATATTGTTCTTGAAAATATCTATATTATGAGCAACTTCTTTAGACCACTCATTATGGGGTACTGGTTATGAATATAAGTACCAGGACATTCTTCTGTTTATAATTTTAAATACAATTTTTATGCATTTACTGGAAGTTTGTAAAATTTATCATTTGTAATCCTGTCTTACCGATACAAGCAGTGTGATGCTGTGTGAAACCAGGTGGACATTTACAGGTAAACCCCCCCAGGGTGTTGACACAGAGGAACTGGCAGTTATGCTGTTTGGTTTGACATTCATCAAGGTCTGAAATTAGAGAGAAGCCAATGAAAACCACAGTAGATTATCTGGCTATATTTCCTTTCTTGTGAAGTCACAGGAGATGCACATGCTCCATTAGAAGCATTTTGTCTACATTTTTGCTGGAAGCTTCGTAGATTTCCACAGGCATATGGAAAACAGTTTCTTTTCACATATTTAGGCAGAATAAATATTATGGGCTAGGATGATAGGGCAAGTAAGGCAATATATAACATAAGAAACTGAATGGCAGAATAATAGCAGTTTCCATGAACTGTTCTCAAAGCTACTATCCAAAGGTTACAATTCTTGCATTGAATGCAGTATAGTGCATGGCTGATTACTTATTCCTGTTAAAGGAAGGATTAAATAAAAATGAAACAGAATCTAGAAACTGATGAAGGTCGTAACACAAACACTAAGAATTTCCACATTCAGATGAAAACACGGGCATTAATATTAGAGGAAGCAAAATACAGCCATCTGTAATTCTAGTCATAAATGGTGTTGATATTTGGACTCTACTAATAAAGAAACTCAAAATTTGATTTTGGCTATATTAAAACTTAATTTGGAAACTATATTTAAAATAAATGTACCACATAAGATGTAGGCAAGACTAATTCATTACTTTACAGCTTAAAAAACGCTTTAGTCATACTTATTTATAAACAATGTACAACACGGACCCATATCAGTTCACTAAACAGATCTAAGCAGTGCTTGCTATTATTTTATTTTTTTGATATGCCTTGGAAATAAAATCTCATTTTATTGAGAATAATCTATATTTTAAAAATTTCTGCAGTCCATTAATTTCATTCTGATGAGGCTTACTATAAAATCAAATATATGAGTATAATATTGAAGCTATTTTAATGATCTAATTTAGCTGGATAAATAATTACTTTTGATACTACCTAAGCAAAAAATTTAAATTTATCTATTTA
The DNA here is from genome assembly GCF_024542745.1 of Macaca thibetana thibetana. Classification (NCBI taxonomy): domain Eukaryota; kingdom Metazoa; phylum Chordata; class Mammalia; order Primates; family Cercopithecidae; genus Macaca; species Macaca thibetana. The sequence continues at coordinate 53,316,471 of NC_065583.1, read as the reverse complement.
TTTTCACTTTTTCACAGTAAACCCATAATAAAGGTAGCTTAGAAAAATAAAAGCTTAGATAAGCAACCACAACAAAAATCTTGTTTCAGTGATTTGTTTCAATCTCTTCCCATACCAAAATATTTGTTATATTTTATTTTTTAAAATTTGTGTAGTTTTCTATAAGAAGCAAACTGTTTTAACTTGGGTTTTAATCCTCTCTGCCTCCTGCAATGAGCCTATTGGTAGAGTTTTTCTTTGAGCAATAATATGGCCCCTAGGAAGGTACCTTTTAATGAAGGTGATGCACATAGCATAATCCCTGATAATCTAATATTTACACTTGAAAGAAAAGATACAGACAAGGGTCACAATTGTCAGAGACTCTTCACTCACCTTTGCATGTCTTTCCATCCTCTTGCAGGACATACCCCCTCGGACATGAACACTGATAACTCCCCTCAGTGTTCTTGCAGATGAAGTTGCATGGTTTCGGCGACTGGGAGCATTCATCAAGGTCTAAGTAAAAGTGATGCGAAGATTAAATTACTGGTTAAAAAAAAACAACTGGACTCTTTCCTCCTTCCATATTCTTACTTCATTCTTTTTGTTTTTCCTCTTCAACTTAAAGTGGAATATAGCCAGAAAGAAATGATGCACAGAATGATTTTCTCTAAAGTAATATATAGGTTTACTTTGTAAATCAATCTATGGATCTTGGGTAAATATTATGATGTCTAGACAACTGTCTGGGTTCAAAATTACTAAATTCTTTAGATTAATACACTTTGGTTTACAACCTGAGAATCATAAACTTAGTAAGAGTTTCTCTATGTTTGACACATGGATGTGGCACAAGTTCTCTTAAACTCTCTTTACGGAGGCTCCCTGAAGCATCTTGTGGGATCACAGATGGTGTTGCAAACTTTTCCACTTTCCCCTTCAGATTCAGTCCTCACCCTGGTCCACCCTGCTCTCAGGCCCAGGAGTCAGAGCTCTACGGACTCCATCCAGAGGCTCTCCCTTGCCCTCTTCTTCTGTCTGGCCCTTATTTCCTCAATTCCCTCCTGGCAAGATAGGCTCAGACTGGCTGAGTCCCTGGATCAGCTGTCACAGGTCCTCGCAAGGCACTCTTCTGAGCACAACTTTCTTTTTTCGGGTTCCAATAACCTCTGCCTCTTTTTTTTTTGCCCAGCGGTAGTACAGCTCCAGCACACAGCACTATGCCTCCTGGCTTTTGTATACGCTGCTCACACGTGTATAGACAGTCCTTTTGTTAGACCTCCTTGAATTGTCCTCCTTGAAATGTGCCATCTCTTTCCTACTCAGACTCTGAGTGATAGCAGACAATCTCCATTTCCTCCACATAACATATAATGTTGATGTTCACAGAATGCTGAATGCTCATGATTAATGGCCTATTCTCTATTACTCATGCTCTTCTGTTTCAAAGAAGTCAGCTGGGTTTTCTTAACCTTTTAATGCCAGGTGTATTTGTTATTGACATAGGTAATTTGATAGACTATCAAGTAAGCTAATGAAATATAAAGGAGAAAATTTTTTCTTTAATAAAAATTAAGTTGAATACTTTGGTGTTGCGGGAAGTCAGGGACCCCAAACAGAGGGACTGGCTGAAGCCATGGCAGAAGAACATACATTGTGAAGATCTCATGGACATTTATTAGTTCCCCAAATTAACACTTTTTATAATTTCTTATGCCTGTCTTTACTGCAGTCTCTGAACATAAATTGTGAAGATTTCATGGACACTTATCACTTCTGCAATCAATACTCTTGTGATTTCCTATGCCTGTCTTTACTTTAATCTCTTCATCCTGTCATCTTCGTAAGCTGAGGATGTATGTCGCCTCAGGACCCTGTGATGATTGCATTAACTGCACAAATTGTTTAAACAATATGAAATCTGGGCACTTTTTAAAAAGAACAGGAGAACAGCGATGTTCAGGGAACAAGGGAGATAACCATTAGGTATGGCCACCTGAGAGCTGGGTGGAACAGAGCCATATTTCTCTTCTTTCAAAAGCAAATAGGAGAAATATTGCTGAATTCTTTTTCTAGGCAAGGAACATCCCTGAGAAAGAGAATGTGTTCCTAGGGGGAGGTCTCCAAAATGGCCACTCTGGGGACGTCTGTCTTTTACGATTGCAGATAAGGGATGAAATAAGCCCCAGTCTCCTGTAGCGCTCCCAGGCCTATTAGGACAAGGAAATTCCCGCCTAATAAATTTTGGTCAGACTGGTTGTCTGCTCTCAAACCCTGTCTCCTGATAAGATGTTATCAATGACAATGCGTGCCTGAAACTTCATTAGCAGTTTTAATTTTGCCCCGGTCCTGTGATCTCGCCCTGCCTCCATTTGCCTTGTAATATTTTACTACCTTGTGAAGCATGTGATCTCTATCACCCACACCCTATTTGTACACTCCTTCCCCTTTTGAAAATCTTTAATAAAAACATGCTGGTTTTGCAGCTTCAGGGGCATCATGGAACCTATCAACATGTGCTGTCTCCCCCGGACACCCAGCTTTAAAAATTCCTCTCTTTGTACTCTTTCCCTTTATTTCTCAGACCAGCCGACACTTAGGGAAATAGAAAAGAACCCAAGTTGAATTATCCGGGGCGGGTTCCCCCGATACTTTGGAAAGACTCAATGAAAGTCTTAAGTCCTTTCTGCCCCATGACGGTCATAAATTGGTGTGAGTGAGACAATAACAAATTGAACAAGAAAAATAAATTGTAAAACGGTAGAAGGATTCTGTACTGAGAATGCTCCGCAGCTGGAAATTTTATTTAGGTAATGCTTACTTGGTATACTTTACGCAAAAAAATAGCAAAGAGAAACACGGAAAACATTCTCTTAACATACACATATTCATAAGAAAAAGCCTTTTTCCTTCATTCAAAGAGTGACAAACAAATGTGCACTTTCAATTTTAAATTAAAATATAAAATGTTGAAAGTACGTATTTGTAATTGTTGTTTCCCTCATTGAACAGACTTTTTTTTTGGATGACGTAAACAATTCTCCATCCTGTATCACTGGACAAAGGCCAAGTGCTGTGTGATTAAGAAGCACATTATCGAGAGGATGGCATCATTTTAATAAAATGTATATTCCAAAGCTCCATAATAAAGACACTTACTGATAATGAGTGACTTGTAGGAAACAGTAGTTGATTAGCCCCCAAATCCCCAGACATGGAGGTGCCCATCCTTACCTATACAAGATGTTCCACTGATGTCTGTGGTGTAGCCAACCTTGCAGAAGCATCGGAATGAGCCCATGGTGTTGATGCACTGACCATTGGTGCAGAGGTTTGGCATTACCTTACATTCATCAATATCTGTGGACCAAAACAACAAAAACAATCAGGAGTTAACATATACGCAAGGGTAAAACTGGTTAGAATTGAAGAGAAATTAAGAAATGGAGATGAGATAACTGCAAACATTCGTAATAGCACCGGAGCACCTGTCCATCATTCAGGTGAACGGCAACATGGATGTGACAGAAAAATAATCTCAAGTGATGGGAAGAGATAAAGGAAGGCTCTGGTGAAAGCCCTGTTTAAGACTACCCATTTTGCAATGTAAGCATGAATTAGTTTGGGGGGAATCTAGAAAGCTACCCCGTCAAAGTCCAACTAGTTTGGAATTTGTGATAATTTCCCTTGGATTGGCCTCAAATTCACATTTGCAATAGACTCTGAAGAAAAGCTTTGTGAAGAAAGGCTTTGGTTAGCAAAGTTGTCATGCACAAGGTTGGGAATTCATACAGTAAATGGAGGAAAGTTGTATGTTTTTAGGACATTAATATATCAGTTGGTTGTACAAGGAATGGAAAGGACTAATCAGTTATGAGACTTGCTAGTCTGTAAAGACACTGCAGATAGAATAAGTCCCTGTGTGCATTCAAATAAGCAATATTTATTTAAATAAGGCAAGTATAGTTTGGGGGTTATAAGCATGGTCTTTGGGTCAGACAGATGTGTTCCATTCCTGGGTCCATCCCTTAAAAAGTGTGTGATCTCGGGAAAATTACTTAATGTTACCTTAGCTTTGTGCTTCATTTGCCTCATTTGCTAAAATGGGAGTAATACATTCTACCCCTTAGGTCTGATAGGAAGATTAACTCTTAAAATCTCTAAAGCATTAGCAAAGATTATTCTTTCTATATACATATATATGAAAACACACATCAAATTTAAATATCAAAGTATAAACATTTTAGCTATTCTTTTTACTGTATCAATTTTTCCTTTAACTTCACATTTATCTGAATTCATAAAATTCAATGTGTTGATTATATGAATAAATTTCCTCATCTCCTTACCTCTTCCATCAGTTGTATATCCTGGGCCATGAGGACATATCTTTTTGTACTGGGCAGTTCCAGGAAGTGGGCAAAGCTCACACTGGTGGCCCCAGCCTCGCCCACCATCACAGCAGCATTCTGACTTAGTGACGAGATTGCGACTGCTGGATGCCATTTGACATATTGTCTGCAATACCTCTGCAAAGCAGAGTCCCTGCCGATTGTCTGAAATAGCAAAGTAGAAAGAGTTAAGGATGCGGAACTGACATTTCATTATGCTGGCTTTCAAATTAAGCAGGGCAGTCAAGAATTTCCTCCTTAGGAATAATTAAGACAGCTTAATGATTACAAAGTTTTGCTGACAGTTAAGTTCATAACATATTCTTTCACTACAGACTACAGTTTATTAAATTTGACAAAAAGTGATACTATAATTTAGAAATAGATAAATTTTTTCCTCTAATCCATTGCCAACTAAATGATAGTGAACTACCATTTCTGTAGAATAGAAGGGAAAGGAAAATCAAATTAAATTATTTTCGTTTAAATAAGCAAATGAGTGCCAGGATTAGTTTCTGGAAAGCAAATTCTAGACTATATTTTATGAGCTTGGTACTTATTCAATCTGATATCTCATATTTTCGACATCTGAGAGACTGTTCAAACACTTGGACTGAGTAGATTTTTTAAAAATATAAACATTTTTTCTGATATAAAAGTCAATTAAATCTTTAATATAGTTTTATAAACAATCCTAGCAAAACTGTTAATAACATGAACAGAAAATTACACTTTATATGTAGGTTACTTTTCCTATTTCCTAAAAGACTGAAGTTAGTAAAGGTATAGATTGGATATAACAATAAACAAAAAAATGTTTTCTTGATCAAAAATTTCTTAGAATTTGAAGCATATGACATTGTTCAGAAAAAAAATCAGATATAGTTGAAATACTCCTAAATCAAGTGATGAGTCAGTTTACTGCTCTTATTTCTTTGTTTACCTTGAATTTTACTATAGCACACTTTTTACAGCTGCCATAATTAACTACAATGATTTATAATGCATGCATTTTAGCATTAAAATACAATATAATGTCTGAGACTCGTATTTCCTATAAAAAGTTTTGTAAAGCATTTCTTTTTCTGTACCACAATATAAAAATTAACCTTCCCTGCATTTTTGAAATATGGCATTTATTTTGCATTAATTGTGGCAGAACTTACCTCATATTGCAAATATTTTCTTTGGGAATTAAGTCGTCCTCTGATGTAAGTTTTACTGAAGCCAAATTTTCCAAAGAGCTTAATTAATCTTAATTTTGGAAAGACTATTTAAGATTGTTATTTACATTACACATAGATGTGCATATAACACACACATGAACAAATATATCATTTTAATAGCTGTGCACCTTTAGGAAGAAGCATGTGGATTATTGAGATTGGGGGATTTGTTTAGCAGACAAGAATATATATGTGGAGCTCTTCTGTGATGACATCACGAACAGATGTTTTATCTACCAAGTATAAAATATTTGGATGTCAACTTACCAAGGCACTCAGTGCCTGAAGAACTTGACTGGAATCCTTCATTACACTCGCACCTATAGCTTCCAATAATGTTAACACAACGTCCGTTTTCACAGATTCCTGGCTTGGTCCTGCATTCGTTTTCATCTTTAGGAAAACAAACAATATGAATAATGAGAAAACTGTAAAATTATAATTTACAAGCTATCTCCTAATGGGTTATATCTTATTTAACACTTCTTTGCCAAAATACTAATATGATGAGATTAAAAATGGTAATGTGTGAATATTAATTTATTTTTAGCTTTACTTCATCCTTCTAGGTGGGTTCTTTCTTAAGATAACGTTTTCTTCTTCTTTCTTTTCTTTATCCTCTGCAGAGGAGGGATGGTGTTAATATATAGAATTGGAAATTGGCCTCCAAAAGGGATAGAATTGCCCTGAGACACGAGGCAAGGATGGGAACTCTGGGGAAAAGAATTCAGTTTCTGTGATATTGGAGAAAGGGTGGGGAGAGGGGTGGTGGGTATTGGGTAGGGATGACGAGTAGAGTAAAAGCCACACAGGCCAGGAATAAAGGACAAGCTCCTAAATTGGTTTTGAGTAAAATCACAGGAACAACTGTGGTCTGTGAGGGTAGTTAATGGGACAGGAAATTTAAGTAATACTGCTCTTTCGGTTGGTGATAAATAAACCTACTTCAACAAAATTGTTTTTATTAAAATTCTCTATGTCCTTACTTTTTGGGCTTTTTTGATGTTCTGTAAATTTTGTTTGAGATTTTTTCAAAGCTATGTTGTTAGAAGCGTAAGAGAGCACATGACAATTACGCCTTTTTGATAATTTGCTCCTTTCATGTTTATACTTAAACACTTTTTAAATTTACTGCCACTTATATTTGCATGCACTTTGCCTTTATTAGCATTTGCCTTGAATATTTTTATTTTCAACCTATCTCAGATTTCAATTTTGGTACTACAATTCTATTAAAGAGAACCTAGCTGAATTTTTAAAAACACATTTATCTTTTAACCAGCAATTTAAACCACTTACATCTGTCATGATTACTGATGTGTTTAGAGTCTTACCTGCCATTTTATATTGTTTTATATTTATTGTGTGATTGTCCTCTTCCTATGCCCTCCTTTTCCCTCTGAACTCATATTTGGAAGGTACAGTCTTCTTTCTATTCTTACAGTGGAAACCACTGAACAACTTCAATACACATTCTTAATGAATAATTTTCTATCAATGCCAAGAAGTATCCGTTTTGAAAGCTCTGGGCCACAGTAAGCACTTTGCATAAATTTCCTTATCTCTGCTCTCTCCCTGAACCACCTGCCATGTTGATGTTATCTAGAAGTTTTGGTTTGTTAATTTTTAGTGTGCCATCAGCGTCTGTTTAAGTTAATGAGGCTTACTGGTTTCTTGGCTGACCATTGTTCCACTTACATTATTGCTTCCTCTTGAATTAATTTAAAAAATTAGCATATGTAGTTCAGTAATTATTTAAGAGGGGTATACGTATTCTAAAACAGATTTCCAACCATGTCTTCTTTTGTTTTCATACTTGATTTGAATACAGAATTTTAGTTCAAAATTATTTTCCCTTAGAATGCTTTCAAAATATTGCTCCTATATTTATTTATTTATTTTAACCCAGTGTTACTGTTCAGTTTTAGGAAATCTGGTTTTTCTCTCTGGAAGTTTTAAGGATTTTCATTTTCTTCTTAGTGTTTTGAAATTCACCATGATGTGCCTCCTGCGATTTATTTTCCTCTTTGAGAAAAAAACCACTTACTTCAGAAATTTAAAGGTATATATGAAAGTAATGAGTTATGAATTAAAAAGTTTTTTAGTTTATTATTTCTAGAATCTGAGGGTGCAAGGTCTGTTGCCTTGATCTAATCCTATCCTTAATGTAATTCACCCTGATTTTGAATTATATTTGATTTGTCTGAATGATTTTTTTTTAAAAAGGGCTCTTGAACTAAAAGCATTCTTGGAAGAACTCAGCATATACTGCCTGAGTTCTTCCAAGTTTGATTATGTATAATAAAGCTTCTGCTGTAGTACATAATTTGTGCTTCAAATTCTTAGATTAATTTTGCTTTATTGACATTGGCATTAAGAATTACTGAGAAGAGGTTGAAAAAAAAGGCCTGATTTTTTTTTTTTCTGTTGAAATTTGTAACTTCAATAGGGTATATCTTGGAGTGATGTTGCTCTATCTAAATAATGTTGATTTCCAGCATTGTACTTTCTACCCTTTGATAATTTGTGGGCTGCATCAGGATTGCCAATTACTGACCTTTCCATTGTCCATCACTCTTGCCCAATGCGCCCCTACTTCTAGCTACTCTATGTCCAATCCAGTGCAGCATGACAGGCTAGAGGAAAACAGGCCTCATTTTAATGAGACTCAAGACTCAAGACTCAAATCTCAAATGGGTACGTGATCCTCCCTCAACAATCCTGCTATGCTTCTTAGTATCTTCACACTCCCATTTTCTAAAATGACACTACACACACTCAGACACATCAGACATCTCTCCGCTGTGAACCACCTGGCTGTACCCTCACTTTCAACCCTTTGTCCTCTTCCAACAGCTAAACTATCTTTGTTTTTTCTCCGAGGCCAGCTCTTATACTGGTACTCTAGATTGCCTTCCCAGATTTCACAATATTCCCTTTTCAAGGAATCATTCCCTCAGCATAAATTCTCTAGTAACTTTCGTCTTGAAACAATACAAAGAACTCTCTTATTCACCTATTACCCCTCTAGCTGCTGCCATATGTATTGATTCCTTTTCAGAACAAAATTTCTGGAAGAATGATCTATGACAATAAATTCCGCTTCCTTATCACTGATTGTTTCCTTAATGTCGTGTGCTCCACTGAAACTTCCTGAAGAAGTCACCAAATCTAATTACAACTCTATGTTACTCTACATCTTAGTAGCATCATACAAAAACGGCCACTTTAGTTCTCAGGACACCACACGGACATGGAGAACTTCCTATCTTGCTGGCTACTCTTTCTTAGTCTCCTACTATTTTTAGTCACTTTAAATACTGGAACAACCAGAGTCCAGTCTCCTGGGAAGGAGCCCTGCTCCTTCTACTCTCCAGGATCTCTCTCTTGGTGTTCTCAGTCAATCCCATAATTTTTCAAACACTATTTGCTAGCAATTTACATCTATGGCTCATGAATATGTCTGCTGACTTGATGTTCCCACTTGGAAATCTAGTACGTATCTGACACTGAACACAACCAAAATAGAACTTTCATTCTTCTGTGTCCCCAACCAAACCTGTTTCTTACAATCTTTTCCGTATCAGCTAATAGTAGCATCAAGTAAATTATTATAGTAAGCTAATTTACTTTAGTTGCTCAAGCAAAAATCCTGGGACTTATCTTTTATACATATTCAATCAATCCATCAGCAATCCAATCTGTTGATTATTTCCAACACATTTTCTGAATCTGTCCACTCCTTTTCCACACTACGGTGGCCCCAATCTGAGCCTCCTTTTTCTCTCATCTGGATGTTTAAGATGGTCACCTAAATGAAACTCTTGTTTCTGCTACCACCTCCTTAAAATCCATTACCTATAAGGCAGCCAGATATCTTTAAAAATGTAAAATAGAAAATAACAACAACTAATACTTAATTGAAATTTTACTCTATGCCAAGCACTGTACTAAGGGTTTCACGTGAATTTTTAAATTTAACCCTCCCAATAATCCTATGAAATTGTGCTCAAAATTCCTATTTGTTTTTACATGAGGAATCTGAGGCACATATTTAAGCCAACTTGCCCAGGGTCACAGAGCTAGCAGATATGAACCTAGATTGCTAACATTTATAGTCCATCCCCAGGGCCCATACTCCGAGTCACTCTGCCATAACACTTTGAGCATAAAACCAAATTCCTTTCCAAGGCATCTGCCTACCTTTAGACCCACTTGATGCCACTCTCCTGCACAAACTTCAGCTACACTGGTCTTGTGTAATTATTCATCTTTGAACAATTTTCTCCAGTTCAGCTACTTGCTGAAAAATAGTGTAGCAGGTCACAGGTGCTACACTGGGCCTAATGTGTAGTTTCAATTCATATTTGTTGTATGAACATCTTCTTACCAAATCTGTCATGCTCTCTATCCTTGGGGCACTACGCTCGGGCTTCCAGGTAATTTAGGGAGTCATGTGTCTCCGACAAAGTTCTTAAAGCCTTAGAATCTCTGATAGTTGCTGCTTCTCCTCTTCCTGCTACACCTCTGGCAGCTGCCATGTCTAGGAGACTAGTTTGTTGATAATTAAATAGCATCTCAGTATTTTCTCGTTTGTGTCTACCTATCTTCACACTGCAGTGTAGAAATGGGTCTACAAAAACACTCCATACTTTTCTCATTTGCTTATGTCTATGATCTTCTAATCAAAGATGGTTGGATAAACTTTCAAAAATTGGGACAGTCTGCCAAAGTCTAAAGAAGAAAATTTAATGATCTTGGTAAAACAATGTTCTACTTATCAGATTTCTTGATTCATTTATTTGTTTAAGAAATAATTACTGAGGCATAATATATTGCATAGTCAAGTTTCCATCTCTGATTAGGTTTACGGTTTTCATTAAAGAGGTTTTAGATTTCCTGCATAATTTCCCTTAACTGTAATGCTTTTAGTTTCTGCTGCAATCGACTCTTTTGGCTAATTCTGTTTGATTCCAATTTCATGCATTGGCATTTTTATTGATTGTTTTTGTGGCTTTATTTTTCATCCTGACTTTTGTAAATACTTTTTGTTTGTAATAATATTTTTGCTGTTTTTAAACTGGAATTACTAGTTGTGAAAACATATTGTTTGCATGAAAGTGTTCTACAAAGAGTTTTGTGATGATCAAAAAAATTTTTCAGACAGACATTTCAGCTGTCAGCATGGTATAATGAAAAGCTTGAGGATCAGAAAAGTTTCAGAACCTGTACCTTTTGTAGTGCTGTTTAACAATGAAAAGAATACAAGTGTAGAATGCTGCCCTGGGTCTTTTCTTTGAAAAAGTAAGTTCAGAGGATGACAGAATGTTAAGAGCTAGAGCAGATACACCCTTCCCCAACACACGCCACCACCACTCCTATCAATCATGCAGACTAGGTTTCTCACTGTATGCAGATGAAGTAACTGAAGAACAGGGAACTGAATCACTTTCAAGTCATCTAGATCATTTATGACAGATCCACAACCAGAAACCTGTGTTCTTAATCTGGTCACAGTGCTTACTCCCTCCACCCCAAAAACACATCTTCAAATGTAATAAAGATAGTATAAAATTCAGCTAGTTATAAAAATAAGAAATTTATATGCCTAAAAATTAAAACACATTTCTAAGTATTTTAGCCAATCTCTGATTAAACAGCACATACATGCATTATTTTCATTCAAATAAATTAAAAGAGAAATAAATGAAAATAAATTTCATGTACAGTAAGAAGACAGGATGATTAACAATGCTGATTTCCTTTCTTCTATACATAGTTATTAGCATTTTGCCCTGTGCTAGACTTGGAGGAACACACACTATGACTTAGGAGTTTAGGTTAATCTTCTGAGATAACAGATCTTGGAAGAATAGTGTTTTTGAAAGAACCACCACATAACTACATCTATGTAGGTCTATTTTTAACTTTATTAAGTACTGTATTTGAATGAAATATCTAACAAATGAAGAAAAGAAAGAAACTAAAAAATCCAATTATAATTTGTTGCATATATTATTTTTTATGACACATGTAATTCAGAATAGTTCAGAAACTCACTCTTTTGTGAAAAAATTAAAATTGACAGATTTTAAATCTAAAATCACCTCAGACTAGTTACTTCTAATCTCAATGTCCTCCCTAGCAGTAATTCCTTCTATGAATTAATAGAAGAACCACCCTAGTTTATCTTTTTAAATATTTTTCTATATATTTACTTGGTTACATATGTACCTACAGAACACATATAGTTTTATTTACAATTTTCTTTAAAATATGAAAAATCAAAAGGGCAGGTATTCTTGAGCAGGCATAAGTGCCACAATCCAGAACCTATTATATTAGCAGAGACCCTGAGATGGAAGAAAGCTAGCTGTACCACTGCCTTAACACATCTGGAAAAATAGTTCGCTTGCAGTTAAGATGAGGTGGGAGCAGTGCCATTAAGTAGGCTGGGAGTGGAGGCATTACATAAGCAGACACCTTCCCTTACCGCTTACCTACACAGCCCTCTCCATCAGGCCTTCGGGCCATTCCAGGAGGGCAGATGCACATGAAAGTGCCGATGAGATTCTTACACATCATGCCCCTAGATTCACAGTCATGTAACCCTTCAGCACATTCGTCCAGATCTAGAACAAAAAAACAAAAATAGGAAATTATCTGGAGCAAGCTGTAGTTCAGTACTTTTAAGTCATAGGTGTGGTCTTCTGACACTTAACATGTAATCTTATGGTGGGACAGAGAAAGGAGAAGCCCAGCCGTTGTCAGCTACTGGCTATATTCCAGTGAGTAAGTTTCAGTACTGCTCATAGTGATAAGAAGTTCAGGGAAGGGCAATCTTTGCTTTAATAAGAATCCAAGAGTGTGACAATAGTGGGCTTCTCAACCCACCTTATCTCTGACTTGATTTTACAAAAATACCATCATGTGTCTTGTTATCTAGGTATGGAAATCCACTAGCAAAATGCTGTCATATGTATATTTCTGTAAAGCTCTAGAAGAAATTAGTTGAGAACTGTAAAATTATTAAAATGTATCTCCAGCATGACAAATAAGGTTCAAACTACTCCCATGTCTGTGGCCTTACCTTTGCACATCTTTTGATCTTCCCTGAGGGCATAGCCAATTGGGCACGTGCATTCATAGGACCCAAACGTGTTCATGCAGCGGAAAGCACACAGCAGTGGGTTCTGGGCACATTCGTTGATATCTGACCAAAGAAATGGATAGGCATGTGCTCAGCTTAGAGTTCTAATTATTTATATAACTAGATGTTGATGTCATTTACTTGGCGGTCATACAGAAAGCAATAGAATAGTAGAACTTATTACACATCTGGTATGCAGAATTCAGTACCTAACAAACTCATCTTTCAAAAATAACAGCTATAAACTCTGGAAAGAATATAAAAACTACCTGAAGTTTTTAGTGGTGAGCTGAAAGTCAGAGCAAACCACCAGTAGGGAGTAATTTCACATTGATTTGGCTTCTTTCTTTCTGAAATTACCCTCCAGATGACCATGGCCTGGCAGTGCTGTCATCTGGTAGCTAACTCTCCAGTAGAAACTTTCTGAGATTCCATCCAGAGGAACCAGGGGAGGGAATCTCAGGGCAACCAACTCTGCTAAAGAGAGGGGAACCCTGGAAAGAAGAAGGGCCAGGGAAGGAGAAACACTATGTGTTTTTCATCTAGTCAGCTCAAGTGGCATGACTGTACTATGCATGTGTGGGGCAAAATCAAGAATGCTAGTGAGTAAGTTTTAACAAACTGATAGATGAGCCATCGCCCTTCTCAAGCCTGAGAGTCTGCTATTGTGCCAACTAGAGATGACTGTCTGCTAAGACAAATACATCAATATTCTTCAGAGTAATATAACTGATTTCAAAGCATATCTTTCACAATATCCAGAATATAAATCCAACATTAACAAATATACTGAAAAGGCAGGAAACCGTGACTCCATTTCAAGGGAATAGACAATCAAGAGAGGCCAATCCTGAGATGACCCAGATGCTGGAATGATCAGACAAGGGCTTTACAGCAGCTATTGTAACTGTACTAAAGGAAAACTAAAAACCAACAAACCAAACAAAAAACCCAAAAAACAAAAAAGCCCACCATATGCTCACCAGCAGAATACCAGAAACTATATAAATAAATATCGAGATATTAAAAACTTTCTATGTCAAGAAGAAGTAATATTTAAGACACAGATCACTTGCCTTCACAATTCATCATGGGCCCTGGCTCAAAGCCTTCATTGCAATTGCATTCAAAACTCCCAATAACATTGGTGCATGTACCATTTCCACACGGATTGCCAATTGAACACTCATCAGTATCTGAAAAAAGAATAACAAGAAAGTGCCACAATGACATTTTAGTTTAACAGGAGCATGCCCAGGAAGACCCACGCTTGGCCCTCACCCATTTCCAGGATCTGAGAAGGGCACATGTAACCCTGGCATCCCTTGGGCCTTGGCTGGCTGGCTGTTATGCAGTGCAGAGGATCTGAAGGATCAGTGTGCAATGCTCTGGCCCCCAGGCAGCAATACTTGCCCTAAAGATGACAAATTCAGAAGAAGGATGTGGTCTTCTGCTTCAAAAGCAGGCATGGAAGAGCATAGAGTAAAATGGATTTCATGTCCAATGAGAAATTTTGGCAATTGTAAGTCTCTAGGACACATAAGATTTTGTATGTTTGGTTGAAGACAGAGGTTGGTAACTCTCTCCATCTTCATGTAAATCAGGTCTGACTGGAAAATGTAAGACTGGTGAAGAAGGTGCCACTACTAGCTATTTATCCCGGATTTGTAAATCCTAACATCACCCAGGGTGCCTGAGAGACCTTTTACTGAATATGAGAAATAAAATAGAACTTTAAAATCTCTATAGTGTGGAGCCAACACTCACCCACACAGCGTACTCCAGTGTAGTCAAGGTTGTAGCCCATTGGACACTCACAGCGAAAAGATCCGTCAGTGTTGACACACTGACCATTTGAACAAATGCCTGGGCTCTCAAGACACTCATTGACATCTAAAATATAGAACTGCCCATTAATTTCCTCATATAAAAAGATATGCCGGCTGGGCGTGGTGGCTCACGCCTGCAAATCTCAGCACTTTGGGAGGCTGAGGCAGGTGGATCACCTGAGGTCAGGAGCTGAAGACCAGCCTGGGCAACATGGCAAAACCCCATTTCTACTAAAAATACAAAAAAAATTAGCCAGGTGTGGTGGTGCACACCTGTAATCACAGCCACTTGGGGAGGCTGAGGCAGGAGAATCACTTGAACCTAGGAAGTGGAGGTTGCAGTGAGCTAGATTACACCACTGCATTCCAGCCTGGGTGACAGGTGAGACTCCATCTCAAAATAAATAAATAAATAAATAAATAAATAAAAAGATATGCCAATACTGTGTATGTCTATTCAACACAGAGTTGTAAATACTTCTTTTGTCAGAGAAATATGTAATGTATTTCATATATCATGATATAGTCTTATGATATAGGTATAATGTGTATGATACAAAATAAGGGTTATATATGTCCATTAAATACAATATACTATATGTTATATAGAAAAGTTAGCATGAGTTATAAAATAAATGTAAAATAATATGTTTGCATTAAATAAGAATACAGAAATAAAATATATCAAAGCGCACCTTCACGTGTATCATGAAGACTAGGGACAGTTCCATGGCCATATGGACACAAATCCTGAAATGCAACTACAAAGAAAAATACAAATTTTCCATTATTGAAGACTTGAAATTATCAGAGAACTTAAGAAAGGATGAACAATATACATGAAATTACACTTATGCTTCCGTTACAAAGCTGTCTATAACAAGAGTCTTTTATTTTTATGATTTAGTTCAAAAGCATATTTAGTGAGGGCCACCTTCTAGGGTGCCACCTGCTCAGTGCTCCTGGTTCTTTCTGTTTGCTCATTTAAAGCTGAGCAGCTAAAGAGACCTTCCCTGCCCATCACACTCAGAAGCTATCCCTAACCTAGAGGCCAAGTCAGCTGGAGTTTGCTGGGATTTATCCTATAATTTATGCATGCCAACGAGACCTGAGGCTATTGATCTTTTCCTGTAAAGGGCCATTGTGCTGACTCAGCTTCTCAGAATTTAATGTAACATTCTGAGAGCCACGGCCTGCGATACAATGCCCACATAGGACTCCTGCAGCAACTTGGAATATAATTTCCATTCCCTTCTTTCTCCTGCCTTGGACTTCTCAAATTCATACTTCTGAAAGCAAGTAATACTAACCTTGGAGGTGGGGAATGAAATAAAAGGGTAACACCACCTGTGCTCACACATGTCTTATTCAAAAGCTGAAAGAAGTTTCTCAGGCTAGGTTGTTCAATGAACCATCAAAACTTATATGCAAGGAGATGACCTCACCCTCAAAATATTCATAAATTACATGGTTAAAGCCACTCTGGCAAATATTCAAAAACTGGTACACAAAGTGCTGTTTGATGTCATTGCTCTTACCTTCATCGTCTTTGGGGCACAGCTCACAGGGGTCCCCCCAGCCCTCTCCTGGCATCTTACTACAGCAGCATTTTGCTTTTGTGGTGTTGAAAGCTTTGGGCACAGAACACTTTCCATTTTCAAAATTTGTGAAGCAGAAGCTCTGGCGAGTATCTAATCAAAAAAGCAAATATTACAGATGGAATTATTTTGTAACACTGTTTGGACAGAACATTTCTCATTGTAGAACACGCGATGCAGACTAGATCAACAGTTAAGACAGGTCTGGAAATCTTCAATTGCTGATTTCATTTGCCAATTTAGATTGACCTGGCTACAAAATTATTTAATTTTTTAATATGCTTAAAATATTTTTATAATGTGCTAAGGAAATTCGAGAAATCATGCTCAGTATTAAAATGATTTCCACTCTTTTCTCACTGTTGTGTGATAGCCTAAGAAAAACAATTGAGGTAACTTTCAGTAAGTTACATCACACCAAAAGCAACGCATACACCAATATATAAAAAAGCTATGCCAACAACAAAATTAACATAGTCATTCTGATAAATCAGAATAAGAATTTTTCTTTTAGTAAAAAAGTTTATAAAAATGTAGAAACAGTGGCAATAATTCAAAGTACCTTAAAAATTGTTCACTGCGTATGTTTGAGACCTAAATTTTTAACTTGCAGATGTATTTTAGCATAGACATTTATTTTGTCAGGACTAATACCAGCATGATGGTTTATAATCCAGCTTTAAAGTTTCTAAGGGTGAACTGTGACAGTGAAGTCATTCCAAATCTTACCAAAGCATCTCCGTCCATTATCAGATAGTACGAAGCCAGGGGGGCAGAGGCACTGGAAGCCCCCTGGAGTATTAGTACAGGAACCAAAAAGACAAATGTTGGGATCTTCATCACATTCATTTATATCTGCAGAACAGGGGGAGTATTTATTAGTCATTCAACACTTGAAAATAAACAACTGTCCATACTAGCATAGTCCACTAGCCAGTTGATATTTTAGACAAGAGATGACATTATGTTGTATGTTTAATTTATTCATAAAAATAAACTATTATTGCTTCAGAAGTCAAAAGTTATATTCGATTTCAACCAACCATGTGCCAGAGAGTCCCAAGTCCATGTCCACCTTCCTGTTTTTGATCTTTAGGGGTGTATGTATGTCTACCTGCCTACCTGACATGAACAACTCCACGTCTCATGGGCATTGCAGGCTCCATGTGGCCAAATGTTCTACGAACTGGTCCCCGTCTCCCTGATATCTCTCTCTCAGTAATCCAAATTGTGATCCCCAAGTCACCCCTATTTCTCTCCTTTTTTCACTCCACATGCAAGCAGAACGTGGCAGCCAGTTCTACCTTCTCAGGACTTCCACAGCCATCATCATTTGCCACCAGTCTCTCAACTGATGTCTACATCTCCCTGTCTTCTTCTTGTCACCTTGCCACCAGGGGTGCCTTTCTAAAACGTCCATCTGATAACATTTGAAAATCTGTGCCTATGGAACTGGAGGGCTGAGACATATTTTGACAGAGTTATCATTTCCCCTCTTCCCCAGAACACTTCCTGAAAATAAATAAGCATGTGTGCCTCACTAGTGATTTTCCGTCATTTTTTGTGGGAAGTACTTATTTAATGGAATGTTTTAACCACATGAAAAAAATATTACTTTTCAGGTACATTAGAATGTAAGCTCCATGAGGACATGACATGTCTGTCTGGCTAACGGTTGAACCTTCAGCTTCTAGCACGGTATCTGGCACATACAAGTTCTCAGTTCATGTTGGGAGAAGTTTAACAAAAGAGTCATCACAGCCCTTCTATAAAATGACAAAAAACTGCAGAAACCAACCCACCTCTTCAAACAACAACAACAAAAAAAACAAAAAAATACAACAACTCCTGCAATGGCTCCACACTGACCGCAGGCCTGAATTTAGTCTTCTGAGCCAGCCATTCTATGCTCCTTATTGTGCTCATGCTACCTACATTTCCAAATAGCCTCTTCCGTTCTCTTTCTTTGGTTGATCAGGAAATTCCTATCCAACACTTAAGAGTGACCTACACAATCATCGATCCTCTGTGACAGGCTTTCTTGAACTGCTACCCTCTCACAACTACCACAATGATCCCTAACCTCCTGTGGTGCTCCCATCTCCTGAATGGACCTCCAGTACAGTGTCTGTCATATTGTATTATAAGGACGTCTTCACAGAACAGGTTTATTTACAAAATAGGTCTCTCCCCTTAGGTAGCAAGCTACCCCAAAGCAAAGATGATGTTCCTGTATTTCCAGCACCTAGAAAGGTGCCAAATGTTCACTGTAATACCCACTAAACATAGGAATGAATTTATATCTGTGCAGGGTATGTATACACATATTGATGTATGTGTGTGTGTGTGGTCATGTTAGAATGTCATCTGGGAAACATTGGTAGAAAGGATACTAGTCTGAAGAAAATCTTCTTATAGTGAAGTAAGTTAATTAAAAAACATTTTTTCACACTTTGGGAGGCTGAGGCGGGTGGATCACTTGAGGTCAGGAGTTCGAGACCAGCCTGGTCAACATAGTGAAACCCCGTCTCTACTAAAAGTACAAAAATTAGCCAGGCATGGTGGTGGGCACCTGTAATCCCAGCTACTCCGGAGGCTGAGGCAGGAGAATTGCTTGAATCCAGGAGGTGGGGGTTGCAGTGAGCCAAGATAGTGCCACTGCACTCCAGCCTGGGTGACAGAGTGAGACTCCATCTCAAAAAAAAAAGAAGTAATAAATTAAAACCATTTTTTCAGAGATGCAAACTAGTGTCATTGCTAATGACAGATAAAGGAAAAGGAAATATTTCTGAAACTTAAAAAATAATAATATATGATATCTTAATAAAATATATCCATACTTTCATTAAGAGGAAAGGTAGCCAAGATTGCCTCATACAAGGAGGCATATGTATTTCTATTTCCCTCCTAGTGGCTGACACACTACTTTAATTATCATTCCATAAAGAGAAGGATCACAGAGACAAAGAAGAATCAAGATTGAGCACGAGAAAAGAAAATGGAAGAACAACAGGGTCTTAAACTTTTCAAGAAACTTCTTACTGAGATGATTCTAGTATTATTGTTTATTAATTTTTAAATATTAAAAACACTAGACAATCTTATAACGAACTATACAAATCAGAATGACTAGGGGATACTCATGATATCTAATTATGTGGTCTGAAGAATAAATAAATTCTATGAAGTAAACTGCTTCCTTCTGCCCTATTTAATTCCTTTAAATATGAACAGTAGAATGATATATCTTTAGGTAGAATCTTGCCAAGGGTGACAGAATTATAAAAAATTGGATAACTCAAAGGCAAAAAAATATCCTTAGCATCTTTTCATGTTAGAAAAACCACACTAAGATGCTGGTGCTTCTGAATTTCAACGAGGCTGTAAAAAATAATTTGTATAAAAGTGAAATAAAGTGAACTGTAAAAAAAGTGGGACTTCATCATGTCCACTAGGCAATTCAAGGACCCACTTTTGATGCGGTTACAGAGTTCATGTGTGCTGGAAGAGTTTCAACAGAAAAACATCTGTTATGACAAATGGATTAATATTTTCTGCTCTGACATGAGGCCTTCCCAAGGAAAAGAATGTCTCAACAGCATTGTCAAGATTTTTCTGCTTCACATTTCTAAGACTCTAGACACCTTTAATAGCTGTTTTAAAACTGGGTGTCAAAGATTACAATTTTTGTAGACGCTCTTTAAATTCATTGAAAGTCTCTGTTGACATTTGAAAAAAAGATTAGCGTATGCTGAAAATTCTTTGACTAGCATTAGACTTCTGGTGATGAAAAAATCCTACATCCCCAAGTTTTTTATTCTCACCATCATTTCTGATGGTTCAGTAAAACAGACATAGGCAGCGATATGTTTAATTCCTTAGGTCAGCATGCTTGCAATGGTTGGCACTTAGTATGCTTCCAGAGTCTCCACCGTGTCTTACTATACTGAGCTACCTGTGGGCCTCAGAATAAATGTTAGTCTTACCAATGCAGTTCTCGCTTTTTACTTCATACCCTGGGGGACAGATGCATCTGAAGGATCCCTCCAAATTCTGACAGGTACCAGGAGAGCAAGAGCCAGGAAGGGCGACACACTCATTAGTGTCTTTAGAGAAAAAGAAGAGAAAAAATAATTTAAGCATGAGATAATTGTTGCATACATTTATCTGTCTGCCAAATGATATTAACATGAACTCACAAGTCCTCTGATCTACTGGGTCACCATGAACACATATTCCCAGAGATACTCTTCCGACATCTTGGATATTTCCTATTTGGCAAGTGGCTAATTTTCTTGATTTGTTTCCTTTGCCTACTTTTCTTAAGACATGGACAGCCTCAAGCTCTGTCCCCAGTAAACACATTGTCTATGAGACATTCCCATTGTTGATACCTTATGCTAAAATTTTCCATCATAGTTTATCTTGATCATGTGATCTGATGATTAAATGAAATATTAATGAATTCTAAAGTGAAAGGAGGGGAGGTACACATCATCATTTTACCAAACAAACAAACAAACAAACAAAAAACAAAAAAAAAAATCACCATAAAGACTGCTTGTTATTTAGATACTTACCTATACAGTTTTTGCCATCTGGGGTAAGTTCATAACCTTCGTTACACAGACACTTGAAGGAGCCAATTTCATTAAAACACCGTCCATTTCTGCACACCTGACCAAAAAAGGAACTGCACTCATCTATGTCTGTAAGCAAACAGGAGTCCGTTTTTCAGAAAGAGCTCTTAACACTTGTTTCACAAGTCACTACTTAAAAACATACTTATTGCATTTATAAGAAATCCCACATTACAATTCCTCATCAACAGACAAAAATGGCACATATCATAAGGATCATTTAATTAATAGGATCCCATAGATTCCTACTATTTTTCAACCATAAAGATACTTTTTTTTCATTTTTGATATTAATATAACTCATAAATTTAGAACCAGATAAAAATCAAGGTTTAAGGTGAAGCTTTCCATTCTTTCTAACTGAAAAATATTTATTTTCCTACAGGCTGGGGGATATGTGTGATTTAATCTGACTGCCTAATTTTCAGATACTTTACCTGGAGCTAAGCTGACCATATTCATAGAACAAATAAATGAGCTTATTTATTACAGGAAAATCAATGATATTAAAAACACTGGAATTGCTGACATAATACATAATTTAAAGAAAAAATACACTAACTGTTAAGTTTTCATTTAAGTTTAGAGTTGACTACATTTGGGTAATTTCCTGGGTTGTTTGAAGATTGTACTTTGATCAGAGCCATGTCCGTATTTTTTAGTTCTCCCTGACTGTACAAAGGCTCTAAGAAACTAGTCAAGAAGGCAGCAGTTAAATAAAATGTCCAATTAGCTCTATTTTTTTTCACAAGTGTGGAATTTTGAAAAATAAAAAAAACAGAGAGGGACTTATGTTGGGTTAAATGAGGAGGTGGGGATGAGCTCTGATACAGTCCCACAATGGTAGAAAACCTAAGTTCTTCCACATACCTTGCAGGGCCATGCGAAACACAACACATTATGCTGTAAACTACCCATGCAGTTCCCGCCACGCGGTAAACAAGGAATAAACGTTTGCTGTCATTTCTCTTATTCTCTCCTCCAACTACTTCAGGATCCTCTCCCACTCACTATCAGTTTCCATTTCACATTTGTATGTTGCTGTGGGCCAAAGGCTAAAGTCCTGTGCTGCGCATAGGAGAGATTTCTGAGGGCTAATCTAGAAACCTAGTCACCATTCTTTTTTTTTTTGGAGTGGGGGAAGGCATCTTGGCTTCAAAACCTGATGGAAAATGAAATGTCAAGCCATGACAAGTGGAAGTAGGCGGCTACTGGTACTTGAATGTAAATAATCCAGAATGGATTTAAATGAAATACTTATAATAACATTGAGACAATGGTCTATTTTTGATCTCATTAAGGGAATACAAATACCCCAAACCATAAATCAGTCCCAATATGTTTACTGTGATCTGAATGACCTTTTTTCCTGAATTGATTGGTTGACTGACAAAAGGGTTCAAGCGTATATTGTCTTGTGACAATTTAGGCCAATACTGTGGTATCAGTTAACTAGAAACCAGTCAATGATATTATATATCTTTTGGCACATATTTGCAATTTTAGTAATATAATTTTTTTTTGGTCTTTAGTTTTGTTTTTTATTTCAGCACATTGTGTGGAAATGAAATAGAAGCAATAAAAGACTGAATGAAGTACTTACCCAAGCAATCATTATTATGAGTGAGTTCAAACCCTGGGTAGCACAGACAGTTATAGGATCCAACGGTGTTTTTACAAGTTCCATTTCCACACGGATGCCGCTCGCACTCATCAACATCTACAAAGAAATACTGGCTCAAAAAATTAAATTTTTAACTGGAAAAAAATAGGCTATTAACCCTTTTATATGTTTAAACTATGGAATTATTTAGATTTTCCTGATTCAGTACTAGGAACTCATATCTCCTTGAGGAAAATGAGTATGAGATAGAGAAAAATCAAAATTACAAGAAATCAAAATTGTAAAATTATAAGAAAATAATACAGTTTAACAGGTACTGACTGTGTCAGATAATACTCAGACATAGCCTAGGAGAGCATCCCCCTAGCAGAGATGTATTAATGAGCAGGTCTGCTTAATAATTGTAAATAAAACTGATCTTCTAAAATATTGAAACAATTTGTTTCATTATAAAAGGCATTATAAACACTTACCCAGAAATTTAAATCCTTTAATTTGAGTGGGACAACAAAGATAAACTTTAGTTTACTTAATTGTATGAAGTAATGAAATCCAAATTGAAGTTTATTAGAATTCACTATTAGCCTTCAAAAAAACTGAATTAAGAAAATACTTAGAAAGGTCATCTGTCATATGAGACAGCAGACTCCCCAATTATGAATTCCAGTCTGCTGAAACTCTACTACACCAAAAAAAGGGTGGGGGTTGGTACTGTTCTTTAGGAAGGAAGGTCTGTATAAGGGAGGTCTTACTGAAGAATCCGACTAGTTTTTATCATGGAAGAATTGTTATGAGTAGACAGATCTTCACCATAAGAATTTCTGAATCATAAATCTCACATTTTTTTTTTTTTTTGGTAAATCATACTCTCTCTGGGAGTATGGCAAGAAACAGCATGTATAAGCAAGCATTCTTAGGGAGTTCATGCAAATAAGACCAGATCCTGCATATTCCTTTGTATAAGCATCACCTAGAGAATTTTCCCTGCCATTATGGGAGAATTCCAAAGGGAGGACTCTTAGTGGATGAACCTGGAGACACACTCCAGGTATTCCCTGTTGTATGAATGTGTCATGAAGGAAACCAGTCCTGTGGTACTGAAATCTGATTTTAATATTCACATAGATAATATCTTGAATATCAAAAGAGTAGCTGAACAGCCCTAGCCTTTTCTACACTGAGAACATGCTAATTATAAGTAGCCAAGTTTTAAATTTGATTTTCCCCCTTCAAGTGCAAAGCACAGAAAGAAAACTCTTCAGCAGAGGCAGAGCCAATGGCTGACATCAGACTTAAGGGGTTATACTCAGTTCCAGCTTCATGGCATCCAGCCCATCTGTCTTTGAAAACTTATTAATCATCAGCTCAGCAAGAACTCACTAAGCACTATTATCACTTGACTACCCATTACATTAGCTACTCGGAATTTTTGAAGAGTTTGGCTATATTTGCTCCTGAAGCGATTTTTAAGAGATAAAACAGAAAATATGTACATAAATCCCATGTATTCAACAATTTGTTTTACAAAAGTATGTGCATATGTGTATAAATTTATTAAGTTTAATGCTGTCACTCTTACTACTCTCTTGCATTCCAAAATGGTGTCTTGAGGAGAAACATGAAAGTAAAGGGCAGCGGGCGCTATGGTAAGTTCCACACAAGCCCAAGTGACTCAGAGTGCATATCGAGCCATGTGAACATCTTCTAGAGAAAAAGCTGTGAATCACTGAACTGAAGAACATATTGTAGTATGTCCCTGTTTGCAAATTTTATACTGAATCAAGACTTAAACAGTTTGACCTAGTTAATTTTTTGCAAGATTGTTTCTGACCGACACATAGTAGTTAGTCATGGCACTTGATGGAACTGTGATTTGTTCTGGAGTCCCAGCCCCACTTCACTCCCTCGAGCCACATGTCCTTCTTACCCATGCACATGGTCTGGTCCTGAGAAGCCTTAAAGCCATTGTGGCAGATGCACTGGTAACTTCCTTGCAGATCAACACACAAGCCATGACTGCAAACGTTAGGAATTTCTAAACATTCGTTGCGATCTAAAACAAACAAACAAATAAAACATGTTACATGTATCTGATTTTTATTAAGATTTCTTCATTTTTCACAGTTGTGTTTCTCTAATCTGCTATTAATTATTATAGACAGGCTGAAAATGAACCATAACAATAGCTGAATCGAAATGAACAAGGCTTTAACTTATCCAACTCTCTCTATTTAAGCAATTATTTATGTTTTTTTGGTATCTCAAGGATATTATTTTGTTTTAGGTCCAATCCTGGGGAAATCCATTGAAGAGACCTATTTTCTTAACAAAATAAAAGATATGGTGAAATAGGTTCACTATAAGTGAACAGATTGAGAGAGAAAATCTTTCTGAAATTATTCTTGCAAGTATTTTTTGATAGGAAAGCTAAGGAATCTTTTGCTCAGTGCCAAAGAATGAGTCAGCCTCTTTCTTACCTACACAGGCCCCATTGGGTGAAAGTTTGAAACCCGCGGCACATTCACAGCGGTAACTACCAGGACTATTGATGCAGTCTGCATTCCGCTGACAGAGATTATCACCATTGCTGCACTCGTCTATATCTGAAAGAGCAACAGTTCCATTTTAAGGAGTCCTTTTTATTATTGTATTAGCGTTACATTCACATCACACTTTGATGATCAATTCTTGAAAAATTGTAGAAGAAATAGTAAAAATCAGAAACCATCTAAATGCTATTTATGTATACCAAATTATACTGGATAAAGGACATACATTATTCAGATTACCTTCGCAAACCAACAGCAGGTCATTGTAACTGAATCCTGTAGGACATTCACAGCGGAAACTGCCAATCTGGTTAATGCACACACCGTTTGCACAAATGCCTGGAATCTCTTTACATTCATCAATGTCTGAAACGGAACAGATTTGGTCAAATATATGTTGTTCTGCTTAATGTACTTACCATATAACCTTGAATAATGGTACATGTACCCTGGGATGAGAACAAATATTCAGTGTCACAAAAATCAATTATATACTGGCATGGATAATTTTTTTGGTTTATAAAAACATATATACCAGAAAACAGAAACAGTGATGGAAAAAATGTAAGTAGCTGATAAAATATACCAAGTAATTTCAGAGTCAATATAGCAAATGAACTTCCTAGGCAATCAAACCTCTTCTTCAGGTTACCCTAACTGCTGCTAGTCATTTGTTTAAAAAGCTATGTTTTCATCATTGTATGTACTTTGTTTTATCATGTATTCATAATGGAGACTTAATTGCTTAGGCCAGGTGTGGTGGCTCACGCCTGTAATCCCAGCACTTTGGGAGGCTGAGGCGGGCGGATCACGAGGTCAGGAGTTTGAGACCAGCCTGACCAACATGGTGAAACCCCTGTCTCTACTATAATACAAAAACTTAGCCGGGTATGGTAGTGGGTGCCTGTAATCCCAGCTACTCGGGAGGCTGAGGCAGAAGAATCACTTGAACCTAGCAGACGGAGGTTACAGTGAGCCGAGATTGCGCCATTGCACTCCAGCCTGGGCAATAAGCGTAAAACTTCATCTCAAAAAAAAAGTAAAAGATATTGCTTACCGAATCTTTGAGGAAGGAAATTAGAGTGAGCAACACAATGTACATTTAGAAGGAATTAATTAATATGAAAAATAAGTCTGCAAATTCATATTTAGACCAGTAAAAAGGGAAACTGCAAAAATACACCAAAAATTTAAAAATGTACTTAAGAAAATAGCAACTAAAGGTTAAAATAAGGTAGATTATTTAGAGTCATGTAATACAATGTGCATGACAAGGACAACTGAAGCTTTAGCATGGTGGACGTGGCAAATATTCAGATAGTCACATGACTACCATAACCCAATCACCAGACTATGCTGATGGAGTATCATTATTAATACCTGGTTAGAGTCTGTAAGCCTGTTATTTCTCTCTTATTTAACTATATTAGATTGGAATCCAGATTATTATGCTTTGCGGTACTCTTAAATTTTAAAAACACAGATTTTTACAGAATGATACATGTATGTATTAAAACAAACATGATCTGGAAAAACTCACCAACAGCTTTTCCTGTATGAATGTCAAAGGTGAATCCAGGAATATTTCCACATATGGTTTTAAAGTCAGCTTTAAAATATAAACAAAGCAATGCACTCTTAAATTTCTCAAATTCCTTCAAAATAACATTTTGTATTACTTTCACAAACAAATATATTTTACATTATTTACAACCAGACATTTTGATTTCAATTATATTTATTTGATAGCAATGCCAGCTTCTACTAGGAGTGGATCTAGGCATTCTTTACCATTATTATCATTGTTATTTCTATTACTCTCATTAACATTTTACTGCTCTAATACCAGAAGGCAAGTAAATCATTATAAGATTCAAAATGTTTATTTAGATATTTAAATACTCTTTTTCTTTTGATACGCAGAGCTTTAGAAAACATCCAATACATAAAGATTTAAAAAAGAGAAGTACAAATTGAAAAAGGAATTACAGAGCGCACAAAGGTATAGACATGCAAAAATAATGTTGTAGAGGGGAAATAGGCAAACAATGAATAATGAATGAGATACGAATATTATCTTTTTTTTTTTTTTTTTTTTTTTTTTTTTACTGTGTCTACTGGTTGGAATGTGAAATTCGAATCATCAAAAACAATGCATTATGAAATAAAATAGGGACTATAAGAGGTATTCTCACACATAATTCACCAAATCAATGGAAATTTAAAAGAATTATAATTTGCAAGATGAAAATGCTTCTGACACTCAATGCTATACAAGTGAGTAAAACTCCTGAAAACAGTATTAGGTAAAACTTGAACTGCATACTATATTCCAAGTGCTATCGGGTCAGGGATGCTGTATATTTCATCCAGCAATAAATACTGAGTATTGAGAACAGGGAGAAAGACAACAGATGCTCAATTTAATGGTTTCTAATTGTCTGGCCATGTACACATTATAATTTATATGTATAATCTCCCTAATTGTCGCTGCAACCATATGAATTAGTCACTGTAATTATTTATTATTCCCATTTTATACATGAGAAATTAGTTTCAGAAAGGATAAATACTCTGCAGGAGGTTCCACAATAAGTATCCTAAGAGTTTTGATTTAAATACAGACCTGTCTCTCAAATCTAAGCTTTCGTTTCTTCTCACAAAGAAAGTGCCATTTTAATTCCCCAAATCAATGATCTTCAATTTGTAACTATGCAGTTTGAAAGTTGAGAATTGTAGGAATGTTTCTATTTAATTGTATGGAACATAATAATGGCAAGATAAGGCTAAGAAAATCCATTTGACCAGTGAATTCGAGTCACTGAAAAAGGCCTATGTGTTGCTTTTCACCATTTCTCTCCTTAATTTCATTTCATCAACACATTAAATGAAACATTTAAATACAAATACCCTAAGTAATATTTGGTAACAAATATATAATCACCGTTTCTTATTTGGCCTACTGGTTCAACTCTTAGTATCTGTAGTTATTAAAAGTTGCCATTCTACAGGTCATAAAAGAGAAACTGATGGACAGCAATTTTAAGACAAGCATTTTTGGTCTTATCTCTATTATCTTTCACTTTTTCTTTCAAAAGAATCTGTCTTGTGAAAAAAAAATGACCAAGTAAAGACAAGCTCTATTTTTTGCCTAAAAATATCATTGATGTCTGAGGAAGAAGATGTAAAGGCACATTTTGACAATGGGTTGCTTTTACGTAAAATTTGCTCATAAAAACACTTTTTGCATATTTTCCATGACTGAACTAAAAAAATGAACTTTTTGAATTTAGTTTTTTTCCAAATATTACACCTTCCATGTCTAGCAAAGTGGCATACAATACTTGCTCAAGAAAGATTTGTTTGATGAATAAATCAATAATTGACAAGCATAGTTTAAGATACCAAGTTTAAATGGACTAATGCTATAAACTCTAACTCTTCAGCAATGATCTTATTTTCAGGATTTACAAGCCTATTCAACATAATGTCTCAGAAGTTAGTGTGTGAATCTCAAAGAGGGCCACTTGGGAAATAGAGCCATATGATGCTCTTGAATATTTTCGGAACTGAGCATCTCTAGTTTTAGCATGCATTGACTTTGACTATATTGTTACACGTATGCATGTATCACTGACACGGCAGTCAGAGGAAGCACGAGCCATGTGCTTACCTGTTCCTGGAGTTGGGCATGGTTCACAAGGTTTGTTCCAGGCTTTGCCCACATTATATGTGCAGCAGCACATCCTTTTTGTCACATTGAAAGGCAACTCATTCTCACAAGTGGTTCCATTATAGCTTCGGTAGCAAAAGCTTTTTCTCATGTCTACATAAAGAAAAACAAAGAAGCTGGCCATTTGTATCCATGAGTAGTTTATAATGAAGCCCGCACTGCTGTAGACATCAAGCTTTCCTGATGAACGCAACTCTGAAAACCTTGAGTCATTTGAAGCTATCTTAAAATAAGTCTTTAAACATAAATCATTTTTAGATTAACATCTCTCCTTTATCCTTAGATAAAGGATTTCACTTATAATCTTCTTTGGAGACAATGTTAATACATATTTGTTTTTCTCTCAAAATCATTTATTTAATTAAAAAAATTAAGCATTAAAATTCAAATGTTATTTTATTTGTATATTAATGTTCACACTGTATGAATGGAGATGACAAATTTACGAATATATAACATTTGAGGAAATTTTCTACATTAGATTCAAGCTTTTAAAAATGTAAATGTATATCCAAAGGTCAAAAATTTGATACTAAGCCAGCAGCTTACAAGATTCTGAAATATCTCAATTCACGAAGATTTAACTTTCAAACTTCCTGAACAATAGTTCTGAGACATAAGTGCTTTAGGTGTGAAGTTGACAACTGTGCTGTAATTAATCTCAGAGTTCTTTACCTACCCATGCAGTTGTGGCCTCCATTGACCTGCATGTACTCAGGTGGGCAAATGCAGGTGTAATTTCCCAGGGTGTTATAGCAGGTCCCAGGCCCACACACACCAGGATGTGCAAAACACTCATCAATATCTAGAGTAGGCAAGAATATCCATTAATTAATAAATATATTTTTTCAATGAATTTATATTACTTAGATGACTGAACAAAGCATAGGTGATTCTCTAAATCCCTATTTACGCAAAATTTAGAAATAAAGAAAATATGCCAAATACGCATTTATATAACACAGATACACCTTTCTTCAAAAGAAAAAA
Source organism: Macaca thibetana thibetana (assembly GCF_024542745.1). Taxonomy (NCBI): domain Eukaryota; kingdom Metazoa; phylum Chordata; class Mammalia; order Primates; family Cercopithecidae; genus Macaca; species Macaca thibetana. The sequence continues at coordinate 53,286,759 of NC_065583.1, read as the reverse complement.
ATCCCCATATTAAAAAATATAAAGCATCAAAAGAAATTATTCTAAAGTGGCAAAAAATAATTTCCTTGGCACCTATATATATATATATATATATATATATATATATTTTTTTTTTTTTTTTTTTTTTTAATTGTAATTCACATTCTTCAATTGGAATTTCTTTAAAGCCTGTTTTCGTCCTATGTCACTTAGGCTAAGTTTTAATGCCAACTTTAAAGTGAATGCAGGTTGGGAAAGCCTTTGTCTTTGTAGCTTCTTTCAAACTAGTAACAATTCAGAGATTCTTAAAGCAGTGCAGCTGCTGGTTGTTCCCCTTATTATATCCTATTTCTTCCAGATGCATTTATCGAACGTGTTCCAAAAGAAAAGTTAAAATGGAAATAATTACGCTACATGCTTAATATTCAGTTAGAAGGATTCATTCATTTCACAATTAAATATTGAGATTCTACTGTAAGCTAGAACTTGTAGCTGTAATGATGAGTAAGATGTGGACCGTGCCTCCAGAAGCCCCCAGTTTAGTGGTGAGCCAGGCCCCTAAAACAATTGAAATACCATGTGATAAGGTGAGGGGACGGAAGCAAGAATGGCAGCTGCATAACCTTTGAACTTCTTCATACCATATAGTCCAACCTTTAAAAAATTACTGATCAATATTAAGTTAATGGTCACATTGAAGCTTACCAATTTTTCCTTGTAAAATGCAATGCTTATCAATATTTTCACTAACAACTTACTTAATATTGTAGGTTTTCATACTACCCCATTTTCCCAATTTATATTTAATCAAGCCTCATAGAAAAATATAGTGAATTATGGCAATGAGCTGTAAATTAATTTGTCTATCATCATACAACTTAGCCACATTGATATGAAAAGAAAAAAGCTATGAACCAGTCTTAATTGAGCCTTTTGTAGAATTTGAGGATGGGCCTTTCCCCCAGGCCTCGGCAGCCATTTTGTTTCGAACAGCACTGAGCATTTTAGGCATCAAATTCATCTCACCTTCACAGATGCGAGTTTCCTCGCTGAGGTAGTAGCCTTGTGGGCACTCACACTGGAAGCTCCCAAAAGTGTTGATGCAGTTTCCACCCTGGCAGAGACCTGGTAACTCCTGGCATTCGTCAATGTCTGCAAAAGGGGAGATAGTGCACTTAAAACAAACACCTTCATGAAGGATAAGAGTTAGTATTAGATCTTTCAAAACTGTGATCTTGCAAGAATCAGCAGACTTCTATGCATCCAAATGAATGCACACTTAGATGGCAAGTTTATTCTGCTCAAGTATCTTCTTGGCTTTGTCATGGAACTTTTACCATTATCTGAGAAAATGAATAAAATAAGTTGGGGATTATTCAAGGTAGGGGACAATGGGAAAGAGTTTCTCTGCAGAACAGTCAGATATCAAATCACTGCAATGGATCATTACTGCTTGATAAAAGTGGTCGTTTAACATTTTAGTAATTAAAGTCCATCTGTAATTTTACTAAATTATCTTGCTGTGACTGCTCTGCCCCGTAACTTTTCCACCAGCTTTTCTCTAAAACTAACTCTTTACCTTGTTTAAATCTGGGTGACAGTGGGATTAGCTCACCTTCTAAAATGATTGTGATGGGGTTAGGTCTGAAGCCTTCACCTCCGGGACACAGGGTGTAATATTCCGCTACAAAACAATAGAAAAATAAGAGGTTTGATACCCGTGTCCAAGTGGCTGAGACAACAAGCAAGCATTCAGCAAATGACAGGCTCAATATACTCATCCTAAGGGATGTATCCAAATTTTTCTTAGTGCCCTTTCATATACATTTAAAGTTACATATTTTACATAAAAGATCATACTTTATTAATCACATACACAGTAGAATAACACGAACCATTTGTTTTCAATTTAAAGAAAAAAATCCCTTGCAGTTCTTTTAGCTAGTAAATTGAGTTTAGAGAATACAGGTTTTGGTTCATGTTCATATCAGAACAGATGTTTCAATTTAAGGCATTCTATAATTGACTTCAGGAATACAACACACCTAAGAAGCTGAACTAAATAACCTTTGAGAAGAATCAGGAATATGTTTTATCTGTGATATCACGGAGAATTGATATTAGTACTATCCATACATGATTACGGTTAAAAATTATTTTTTTAACATATCATGATAAAACACAGGAAGAGAGGAATTCAAATCCTTTAACACTCTTGGCTGGTTTCAGTGTGATCACTGAAAGTAGTCCAAATTCAATTTTTTTGTTTTGTCCTCACTAAACACTCCTTACTCCCAGCTCAGGAATAAAATTGCAACGAATCTTTAGACACCAGGTGGTTTTCTGTCTCTTCTTCAGCTTTGTACTTACTGCTATTGACAGGGGGGCATGTCTCACAGGGGTTTCCCCAGGCCTTTCCCAGAGAGCAGCAGCATGAAGAGCGACTGACGCCCACCCCGATCTCGGTGTTGCAAGACAGACTCCCATCTCCTCGAGGTCCAAACTTCAGGTAGCAGTTGCCCACACGGTTGTCTGTAGAGCAACAAAGGAGCTTACACTTGCCCTTGCTTACATAGTAAGGATTCCATTTTAGGGAAAAGTCACTCAAAGGATGAAATTCAAATTTTGTACATTAACATGAAAGGCTCCTTTTAATCCTTACTACCAAGCGATCGCCTGCTTTAAGCTTTTTTGAGATTGCGTCAGAGGAAGCCAATTATGGCAGACTTTCCTATGTTTAGAAATCCACACAGACCATATTTTCCTATACCCATGGAATGGACAAGATAGTAAGACATTTCTCATTTGGGACATACTGGACCTCCAATAATATGAATACAACACATTTTTTGTATAATTAATCTATATCATGAGTTTATCCAATGGTTTAGTTTCAACTTGCATAGCTAACTTCGCAGGTTTTGGAAAAGATAGCCTGTAACAAACTTAGAGAAAATATTTAAGGGATCTGCTAATCTAAGGCTTTTCTTTATCTCTACAGTTATCATCCAGATCACTCCATTGAGTCTATGGGTTTAAATATTACTTTTTTGTTGAGAACTCTCAAATTTATGGTTCTGTGTCTCATCTCTCCCGTGAACTCTAGACCCTTCTGCCAACTGCCTATTTCATTTCTTCTCTTAAACATCTAATAGTTATTTCAAAGTTAACACATCTAAAATCAAATTGTCGATGCTCTTTCCTCCATGTACAAAATCTGCTGTCTTCTCTCCCAGTCTTCTGCATTTTCAATACAAGGAAATTCTTTTTTTTTTTTTTTCCAGTTGCACAGGCCCCCTAAGCTTTGACATCATTTTTGACTCCTTATTCAATCAAGTAATAAGGGCTGTCTACTCAACCTTCAAAACATATCTGGAAACAACCATCCTGGTTAACTTGGTGAAACCCTGTCCCTACTAAAAATATACAAAATTAGCTGAGCGTGGTGGCGGGCATTTGTAGTCCCAGCTACTCAGGAGGCTGAGGCAGAAGAATGGCGTGAACCCAGGAGGTGGAGCTTGCAGTGAGTGGAGATCGTGCCACTGCACTCCAGCCTGGGGGACAGAGGGAGACTGCGTCTCAAAAAAACAAAAAACAAAAAACAAAAAACAAAAACACAAACAAAAAACAAACAAACAAAAATATCTGGAATTTGTCTACTTATCACTGCCTCTATCACTACTATCTTTTTTTTTTTTTAATTACTACTGAGTTCCAGCCACCGTCACTATCCCTTTACCTAGTCTAATGTAATAGTTTTCTAACTCTTTTCTCAACTTCCATTCTTGACTAAACTATGGTCTACTTTTCCTTCTGTAAGTCAGAGTGACCCTTCAATAGCATTACCTTAGGTCAGGCAACCTCCAATAGCTTCTCTTCTCAACCAGAATAAAATCTAGAGTTCTTAGCAGTCTACAGAGTAATTTTCATCCCTGGCTGCACGTTAGAATCATTCGGGCTTTTAGAAAAAACTAATTTTCCTTTATTTTTTCTCTGATTTTGCATTTTGTTTTTGTTGCTGAATCTCAGATGCAGCAAGATTCTCATGGTCCCCCTTCTAATTAGGTTTATTTTTATTTATTTATTTATTTATTTTTTGGGGACAGAGTCTTGCTCTGTTGCCAAGCTGGAGTGCAGTGGCACGATCTCGGCCCACCGCAACCTCTGCCTCCCGGATTCAAGTGATTCTCCTGCCTCAGCCTCCCGAGTAGCTGGGACTACAGGCGCCTGCCATCACATCCAGTTAATTTTTGTATTTTTAGTAGAGACGGGATTTCACCATGTTGGCCAGAATGTTCTTCATCTTTTGACCTTGTGATCTGCCTGCCTCATCCTCCCGAAGTGCTGGTGTAACAGGCATGAGCCACTGTGCCTGGCCTAATTAGGTTTATTTATTCCTCATTTATTCACCTGTTCTTTCTCTCTCCTCCCCCTCCCTTTCTCTTTTATCCTTATTCTGCATTCCCATTCTCCCTCTCTACCAGATCATCCAAATGTATTTAACGTTACTACTTTTTACATGTGCTCCTGCAAAATAAATATTTTTGTTTTAATGTGTTCATTTTAAATTTACACAAATGTCTTTTGTCATACATCTCATTTCATCTTTATAACTTTTCTATTCATGCTTGTTCTGTGAATCTCCAGTCTCTCAGCTTCGTGGTGTACAACTGCCTTTAAAAAAAAAAAACCCTCCTCTCCAAAAATGGTTTCTAAAACTCTACCACCACAAAGAATGCTGCAATGAACATCATATATGTGTCTCTGTATGGGCCTGTGAGTTAATGCCATTGGCATGCAGAGCCACAAAAGGAATTGTTGATTTACAGAGTTTGCCTATACTTAGCCTTCAGTCAGGAAAAAGAGTCATCATTTACCAACTACATCCAATGAACCCTTTAATTTTTACTATTTTTAAGTAATTTAAAAAAACCATTTACAGAAGAAAGGTATATTATAAAAACTAATATACAGAAGAAAAAAGTTGAAAACAACTTTATTCGCAATATTAATAAGAATTTAATCATAGCTAACTCAATTTTTTAATCTGTATTTTCTTGGTTTTGAAGATATTCTACTCAAACTGATCTTCTGAATGCAACTAATTGCTTATCAACTATCATTCATGAACTTGGAATATATCCATTTTGTAAAAACCATTTCCAGGTTTCAAACACATCTCTAATAGGTTCTAGCTTATCATTATTTCTGGTTATTCTTGTTCTTGCTTCATAAAAATGCAATAGCCAAAGGAATTTTTGAAAACATTAACAGTTCATGATTTTGTTGATGAGAGGACAGCCGTCTTCTTTAAAGGCTACCAAATAGAAAATGTTTTCATTTTTAGATTTATCAACACCAATTAAAATAATCAATCTAGTGACTGCATTTCTACATCACATTATTTCCTTCCAATAACCTTTTATACATACCTGCCTTTATCTTTGTCTGCTTATGAATCATATCAATTGAATTTTGGTACAGAAACATCATGAAAATATGAAAGAATCCACGAACCTGGGATGGTTCAGGTTCTTGTTACCGAATATTGTGGGTTGAAGTTCTTTTTATTGACTAAGTGGATGAGAATACTTCATTTCCTTTGTCTACAGAAATACACTGTCCATTCACTTGTTGATTCTGAAGTTTGAAAAAATTCACCTAGGATATTCGTCTCTGAAGGCACTTAGTCGGGGATTGTGCTTAGACGATTCATTTCACCATCACCTTTAGAATCTAGACAAAAGAGCTGCTCTCTGTCTCTCTCTAGTCACCTGACTCAACTAACAACTGTGAAATATTTTCCACTGTCATTTTTTTCTTTTTGCCAAAAATTATGGCCAGAAAGTACAGACTTCTAAATTCTCAACTGTGTTCAATAAATGCTAAAAGATTTCAAGTAAGGTATCTCCAGTCTTCTCTTGTACTTTCTTGAGAAAATGATGCAATCCTTAGGGCAATATAATAAGGAAACTGAAGGATGATGCAACAGTGACATTTTATTTCACTAATGCATGTTCCTTCTAGGTGATGCCATAATTTTCCACTTCTTATTATTTTATTCTGTTTGTTATATCCATTGGACATAATGGTGAACAATGATAAAAATAACAGATTAGAGACTTAAATGTTAGACCTAATACCATAAAAACCCTAGAAGAAAACCTAGGTAGTACCATTCAGGACATAGGCATGGGCAAAGACTTCATGTCTAAAACACCAAAAGCAACGGCAGCAAAAGCCAAAATTGACAAATGGGATCTCATTAAATTAAAGAGATTCTGCACAGCAAAAGAAACTACCATCAGAGTGAACAGGCAACCTACAGAATGGGAGAAAATTTTTGCAATCTACTCATCTGACAAAGGGCTAATATCCAGAACCTACAAAGAACTCAAACAAATTCACAAGAAAAAAACAAACAACCCCATCAAAAAGTGGGCAAAGGATATGAACAGACATTTCTCAAAAGAAGACATTCATACAGCCAACAGACACATGAAAAAATGCTCATCATCACTGGCCATCAGAGAAATGCAAATCAAAACCACAATGAGATACCATCTCACACCAGTTAGAATGGCGATCATTAAAAAGTCAGGAAACAACAGGTGCTGGAGAGGATGTGGAGAAATAGGAACACTTTTACACTGTTGGTGGGATTGTAAACTAGTTCAACCATTATGGAAAACAGTACGGCGATTCCTCAAGGATCTAGAACTAGATGTACCATATGACCCAGCCATCCCATTACTGGGTATATACCCAAAGGATTATAAATTATGCTGCTATAAAGACACATGCACACGTATGTTTATTGCGGCACTATTCACAATAGCAAAGACTTGGAATCAACCCAAATGTCCATCAGTGACAGACTGGATTAAGAAAATGTGGCACATATACACCATGGAATACTATGCAGCCATCAAAAAGGATGAGTTTGCGTCCTTTGTAGGGACATGGATGCAGCTGGAAACCATCATTCTTAGCAAACTATCACAAGAACAGAAAACCAAACACCGCATGTTCTCACTCATAGGTGGGAACTGAACAATGAGATCACTTGGACTCAGGAAGGGGAACATCACACACAGGGGCCTATCATGGGGAGGGGGGAGGAGGGAGGGATTGCGTTGGGAGTTATACCTGATGTAAATGATGAGTTGATGGGTGCAGCACACCAACATGGCACAAGTATACATATGTAACAAACCTGCATGTTATGCACATGTACACTACAACTTAAAGTATAATAATAATAAATAAATTAAAAAAAAAAAGAAGCTCTTACAACCCAATAAAAATGAACAAAGAACTAAAAAAAAAAAAAGAATGTAATTAAATTGTAATTGTAACTCAAATTATAAATGCTTGAGTGGATAGCTACCCCATATTCTATGATATGCTTATTTCACATTGCATGCTTGTATCAAAATATCTCATGTATTTCATACACGTATACACTTACTATGTATACCCCAAAGTTTTAAAAAATAATAAAAATAAATAAATAAATTTGAATTAAAAAAAAAAAATAACAGCTAGGATGATAAAATGTCAAAATGTTTCAAGACAAAGGAAAAACATGATCTCTTAACATTTTATAATGTTTCAGACTTATGAAAGGGTCCAATAGACTCCTTGGCACTTTTGAGATAGAATGAGTCTTTGTTTTTTGGAACTGAGAATGAACGAAAGCAATAAAGTGTTAATCCATACAAATAGAATTGCTCCAAAAAGAAACTCAAAAACTAACATTGATTATACACTGACAGTTAATTGGTGTACTGTTGTGCAAGTATATTCTCTGAGGGGCTGCCCTGGTCTACACTTCTACCAGCAGAACAGGATGCTCCTCAAGGCCCATGTCCCCATCAATACTTCACATTGTCCAAGTTTCCTAGTATTTGCCATTATATGAGGTGTAAAGTGGTATTTATATAATTGTTTCAATTGGATTTCTTATTCCTAATGATTTTGGTCATTTGCTTGCTTACATTTTTTAATGTTTAGACTATTCTCTTTTATGAGTTGCCTATTCACAGTCTTTGTTCCAAGGAAGTTTTTAAGAAATATTGAAGCCCCAGTGAGTCAGAATTTCTGGGGGTGTAACAGGCATCAATATATTTTCCAGGTTATAAATGGAGTTTACTATGCAGCCTCGGTTGAGAATCACTTTGTGAACTGGGTGACTGCTCCTCTGATTCCTCTCCTCATCCCTGACCCCTCCACTCACTCCTCTCTTGCTGCACACAGCCTTGTGCTATGTCTCTAACGCACAGTCTTCTCCTACCACAGGCCCTTTGCACTGCCTGCTCCTTTTAACTGGAGGCTTTCCTCAGAGGTCCAGTTGGCTTGTCCCCTCCTTAAAGGCTCTGATTCCCCCATTCCTAATATAACATGGCAGTTCTCCTCCAACCACCTCCAGTGCCAATTCTGTTTGTTCTTGCTTTTATTTATCTCCCTGCCTGTAAAATGTAAACACAAAAGCAGAGAATGTGCTTGTTCTGTTCACTGTTGCAACTCCAGCCCTTAGACAGAAGGCGCTCAATCTTTACCAAATGAATTATTTTGAATGGAAAATGCAGAACTTGGAGTAGCCATAAATGATAATTAAAAGTATTCTCTAAAACTTGAAAACAGTATATAAGGTGGGTGTAAATCACAGCAGCAAATATTCCTCCCATTTGCTGCAGGCCCAAAAACTGACACTGAGGACAGTAGGCAGATTTCTACTCAAGCAAGGAATTCTCCACTCCTCCCTTTTTTTGTATACTTCCAGAAAATTTTCCAGACCATTTCTTTCTCTAGGAAAACACAGGAATAGCGCAGAGAATAAAAGCTGGACAATTGTTTTTTAAAGATCAGAGGTGCTGACCACAGATTCCGAACCTTCATTACTGCCTCCTCCTCCTCCCTGTCATCTCTCAACTTCTGCTCCAATGGTTTGGCTCATAAATCCATCTATCTAATTCCTTGCTTCTCATCACTTCATTTACTTTGCTATATGACCCTTCCAGTAGGCAGAAGAAATAGATATTCTAATAGCTATACCACCACTCTGGGTTATCCTGGCCAAACACTGGACAAGGAGCCAGGCAGCAACCTGGGCTACTGCCTTAGCTCTGCCATTTTCAAGCTCTGAGACCTTGAAAAAATTACTGCACTTCTCTGTGCCTTGGATATCAAGTCTGTGAGAGGAGGAAGGTGGAGCTGATGATTTGGAAGACAAACACAATAAAGGCAACCATATAATGTTTTAGTTTTAAGTTAACTGTAGCAAACATTCATTACAGTTCATTACCAAGAGAGTTTGAATATTCAACTTGATCATTCTGTTTGTTTCATATAGCTTTACTTACCAACACAACCCACACCAGTTGGGTTCAACTGAAAATCGGGTGGGCAGTTACACTCATAGCGACCAGGCGTGTTGACACATAGGCCATTGACACAGTTTATGGGATCTGCACACTCATCAATATCTAGGAGAAGCGTTGAAAATGCCCAGGTTACCACTGTTACTTTTTCTAGGCATACTGCTGTTCCAAAGACTTTGGTGGAATTTTTGAAAGTTAGTAAAGATCACTAGAAAGACTCAACACAATAAAATAAAGATCTTAAATTTTGATATATACCTAAAACAGGTTCCACATATTAAGCACACAGTATTTATGACAGCATTTAGTATCCTTGATAAATACATTGTAATTAATTAAAATTTGCAACTCTGAGGAAGAAAAAATTATGTCACTATTTGTTTAACAAAAATCACAAATATACACGTATATATATACATATACATGAACATATATTCAAAGAGACACTTTACTAGTTTCATTTCAGATATTTAATATTAACAATTATATAGATAACAATTTAATATTATTTACATAAAAATACATCAATTCCATAGCTACAAATAAACGTATCTGAATATAATTTTCTTTTTCAGAAAAATGTGTAACCTAATGCATAGATTAGCTAAGCAGAAATCTCAGGAATTTTTACGATTAGCACAGAATATTTATTTCAATGAATCAGAACACAACTTAGCCCATAACTGACCATACCTGTACAGTTCCCTCCTGTTCTGTCCAATTCATAACCATCATCGCAGATACAATGAAACATTCCAGGCAGGTTATTACATGTTCCAAAGACACAAATGTTTTGGAAGGAGCATTCATCAATATCTGAAGATTAAAAAAAAATAGTAATCTCTTATTTACAAAGACATTTTAAAATTTTAATGTAATGTCTAACATTAGTGCATTTTTCTACCCCCTCAGATGTTTTTATTCAGTAAAGCTTTTTTTTTTTTTTTTTTTTTTTTTGTCTAGGTAGATAAGTGCAAAGGGCAAGCAACTAATGTTCACCTATGGAACTAAGATATAAAAGAAATATTATTTCCTTGGTAAAATGAGGGTCTAGTATTTTAAATGACTTGGATTATGATATACTTAAAGAAGAGTTGGCTCAAGGCACATAAAATACAAAAATTAAATATAAACATGTCAAAGAAATGAAATTGTAAAAAAAGATAAAAGCAAATTCAAAGATTCTAACTAATTAGTGCAAACAGCAGACATTTTATAGTTGATAAATGTTTTATATTATGAAAAACAAATACATAATTATTTTTAAATATTGGAGATATTAAAATTAACATTTTCGTTAATTTAGTTAATTAAATTTAATTAAATATTAATTAACTTTTGAGTTTTTACTTCCTTGTTATTTTGCAATCTTCTCTGTTATTATAAAGCAGTTTTAAACAGAGAAGAAATTTCTTCCCTAATTTCATGTTAATAAGATGATCCATTGACCCCATATTCTAGTAAATTTCATTAAAATATCTCTATTGAATTGGACTAAAAATTCATTTATGAAAAGTTTATGATAGTCTTCCACGAGGCTGTAACTCAAAGTTAATAAATATGAAGTTATCACTCCTCACTCAGGTCAAAATCAATGGGTATGTATAGCTGTGGAAATAATCTGAATTGCTACTCTCAAAAAGAGGATGGACATTTTTGTATAAAAATTGCCTAACACTCGGAGAATGCAGACCAGGCATGTCATTTTAGGCTAGACTAGACAAGTCATCCTAAACTGCTGTCATCAGACAGTTATATCTTAAGTCTAAACAAGACTTCTTTGGTCATTCGTTATAGTTAAAATACTGGTTTCAACTATCTTAGATTTAAGGTATGGTTCCAATCATGTTCAAAGTTTAACATGTGCAAAGGTATCTTTTATTGTATTGGGGGTAAGAAAGTTATTCTCTTTATATAAATGGGTAAAAATTCTTTAAGCTAGATTACAATTGAATTGTGTTAATTTATACTCAAAAAGGGAATTGTACTATCAGCCTTCTGAGTGTGCATTTTTTTGCTTGTTTGTTTCAGACAGGTTGTTGCTCTATCACACAGGCTGGAGTAGTGGCACGATCATGGCTCACTGCAGCCACAACCTCCTGGGCTCAAGTAATCCTCCCCCTTCAGACGTCCAGGTAGCTGGGACTATAGGCAAACACAATCACACCAAGCTAGTTTATAAAGTTTCTGTAGAGACAAGGTCTCCCTATGTGGCCCAGGTTGGTCTCAAACTCCTGGGCTCAAGTGATCCTCCCTCCTTGGCCTTCCAAAGTGCTGTGTTAACAGGTGCGGGCCACCATGCCCAATCTATTTTACTTATAAATGAACTTTATTAGAAATTTCTTCCACCTAAGTAATGTAATTGTTGTATAAAGAAGGTATTTTAAAAGATTACTGTCTTTCCTTTGTAAAATAGATACATATTCAAAAATTCAAATAATACACAAAACAAAATAGCAAAATAATTACTCAAAAACGTTTCCATCTAGAAAGAATCATTTAAGATCATTTTAGACATTTATATACATATTTAGACCATGAAGCTAAAACAATTTGTATGCATCAGATAAATTTACCATCATCTCAACAGTTTTAAAATACTTTTCTAATGTTAAGAATAAAAAATGCTAAAAAATTTTTGGCTTTATGCTAAAGTTGAAATGTAATTTTTAGATAGTATTAATTAATTCTATACAATAAATTATAAGAAAATTAGCACTCATATATCCTTCCAACTGCTTATTTTTATCATTTTCACTTTTTCAATGTCTATGGCAGTTTACCATAATTTCCACAGTGTTTAGTACTAATTATTTACTTAAAAGGATCAATAATGGTTTCATTACAGCTTCTCCATTTGTTTCTTGATTGGTTGTGTTTCATTGCTGATTGTTCTTTTTCCAAGAAGGGTGGGACTTTTGTGAAAACACAGGTGTTTTCTACCTGACATATTTCATGTGTAAGAAAATGCTTATTATCTTTATAATTAAGTATAATATTTTTCACATTTCCTCAGAATTTTGTGGGCATGGATCTAATGTCTTTTGGTATTGGATATTTCTGTTTAGCTCATGAATTGCCTTTTCTTTTTCTTTTTTTATTATACTTTAAGTTCTGGGATGCATGTACAGAATGTGCAGGTCTGTTACGTAGGTATATGCGTGCCATGGTGGTTTGCTGCACCCATCAACCTGTCATCTACATTAGGTATTTATCCTAATGCTATCCCTCCCCTAATCCCCATCCTCTGACAGGCCTCAGTGTGTGATGTTCCCCTCCCTGTGTCCACGTGTTCTCATTGTTCAACTCCCACTTATGAGTGAGAACATGCGGTGTTTGGTTTTCTGTTCCTTAGTTTGCTGAGAATGATGGTTTCCAGCTTCATCCATGTCCCTGCAAAGGACATGAACTCATCCATTTTTATGGTTGCATAGTATTCCATGGTGTATATGTGCCACATTTTCTTTATCCAGTCTATCATTGATGGTCATTTGGGTTGGTTCCAAGTCTTTGCTATTATGAACAGTGCTGCAATAAACATAGGTGTGCACGTATCTTTATAGTAGAATGATCTATAATCCTTTGGGAATATCCCCATAATGGGATTGCTGGGTCAAATGGTATTTCTGGTTCTAGATCCTGGAGGAATTGCTACACTGTCCTCCATAATGGTTGAACTAATTTACACTCCCACCAACATGTAAAAGTGTTCCCATTTCTCCACATGCTCTCCAGCATCTGTTGTTTCCTTATTTTTTAATGATCGTCATTCTAACTGGCATGAGATGATATCTCACTGTGCTTTTGATTTGCATTTCTCTAATGACCAGTGATGATGAGCTTTTTTTCTTGTTTGTTGGCCGCATAAATGTCTTCTTTTGAAAATTGTCGGTTCATATCCTTCACTCACTTTTTGATGGGGCTGTTTTTCTCTTGTAAATTTGTTTAAGTTCCTTGTAGATTCTGGATATTAGCCCTTGGTCTGACAAATAGATTGCAAAAATTTTCTTCCATTCTGTAGGTTGCCTGTTCACTCTGATGATAGTTTCTTTTGCTGTGCAGAAGCTCTTTAGTTTGATTAGATTCCATTTGTCAATTTTGGCTTTTGTTGCCATTGCTTTTGGTGTTTTAGTCATGAAGTCTTTGCCCATGCCTATGTCCTGAATGGCATTGCCTAGGTTTTCTTCTGGGGTTTTTATGGTTTTAGGTCTTACGTTTAAGTCTTTAATCCATCTTGAGTTAATTTTTGTATAAGGGATAAGAAAGGGATGCAGTTTCAGTCTTCTGCAGAGGGATAGCCAGTTTTCCCAACACCATTTATTAAATAGGTAATCCTTTCTCCATTGCTTGTTTTTGTCAGGTTTGTCAAAGATCAGATGGTTGTAGATATGTGATGTTATTTCTGAGGGCTCTGTTCTGTTCCATTGGTCTCTCTGTTTTGGTACAAGTACCATGCTGATTTGGTTACTGTGGCCTTGTAGGATAGGTTAAAGTCAGGTGGCACAATACCTCCAGCTTCGTTCTTTTTGCTTAGGATTGTCTTTGCTATACGGGCTCTTTTCTGGTTCCATATGAAATTTAAGGTAGTTTTTCCTAATTCTGTGAAGAAAGTCAATGGTAGCTTGATCGGGACAGTATTGATTCTATAAATTACTTTGGGCAGTATGGCCATTTGCATGATACTGATTTCTCCTATCCGTGAGCATGGAATGTTTTTCCATTTGTTTTGTGTTCTCTCTTATTTCCTTGAGCAGTGGTTTGTGGTTCTCTTCTAAGAGGCCCTTCACATCCCTTGTAAGTTGTATTCCTAGGTATTTTATTCTCTTTGTAGCAACTGTGAATGGGAGTTCACTCATGATTTGGCTCTCTGTCTATTATTGCTGTATAGGAATGCTTGTGATTTTTGCACATTGATTTTGTATCCTGAGACTGCTGAAATTGCTTATCAGCTTAAGGAGATTTTGGGCTGAGACGATGCGGTTTTCTAAATATACAATCATGTCATCTGCAAAGAGATACAATTTGACTTCCTCTCTTCCTATTTGAATCCCCTTTATTTCTTTCTCTTGCCTGACTGCCCTGGCCAGAACTTCCAATAGTATATTGAATAGGAGTGGTGAGAGAGGGCATCCTCGTCTTGTGCCAGTTTTCAAAGGGAACACTTCCAGACTTTGCCCATTCAGTATGATATTGGCTGTGGGTTTGTCACAAATAGCTCTTATTATTTTGAGATACATTCCATCAATACCTAGTTTATTGAGAGTTTTTAGCATGAAGGGGTGTTGAATTTTATTGAAGGGCCTATTTTAATGAAGGCCTAGTTTTACTGAAGGCCTTACTGCATCTTTTAAGATAATCGTGTGGTTTTTGTCATTGGTTCTGTTTATGTGATGGATTATTACATTTATTGATTTGCATATGTTGAACCAGCCTTGCATCCCAGGGATGAAGTTGACTCAATCTTGGTGGATACGCTCTTTGACTTGCTGCTGGATTTGGTTTGCCAGTATTTTATTGAGGATTTTTGCATCGACGTTCATTGGGGATATTGACCTGAAATTTTCTTTTTTCGTTGTGTCTCTTCCAAGTTTTGGTATCAGGATGATGCTGGCCTCATAAAATGAGTTAGGGAGGAGTCCCTCTTTTTCTATTGTTTGGAACAGTTTCAGAAGGAATGGTACCAGCTCCTCTTTGTACCTCTGGTAGAATTCGGCTGTGAATCTACCTGTTCCTGGACTTCCTTCGTTTGGTAGGCTATTAATTATTGCCTCAATTTCAGAACTTGTTATTGGTCTATTCAGGGATTCGACTTCTTCCTGGTTTAGTCTTGGGAAGGTATATGTGTCTAGGATTTTATCCATTTCTTCTAGATTTTCTACTTTATTTGCATAGAGATGTTTATAGTATTCTCTGATGGTAGTTTATATTTCTGTGTGATCAGTGGTGATATCTCCCCCTTTATCATTTTTTATTGTGTCTATTTGATTTTTCTCTCTCTTCTTATTTTTCTCACTAGCAGTCTATCTCTTTTGTTAATCTTTTCAAAAAAACAGCTCCTGGATTCACTAATTTTTTTTTTGAAGGGTTTATTGTGTCCCTATCTCCCTCAGTTCTGCTCTTAGTGATTTCTTGTCTTCTGCTAGCTACTGAATTTGTTTGCTCTTGCTTCTCGAGTTCTTTTAATTGTGATGTTAGAGTGTTGATTTTAGATCTTTCCTGCTTTCTCCCGTAGACAATTAGTGCTGTAAATTTCCCTCTAAACACTGCTTTAGCTGTGTCCCAGAGATTCTGGCACATTGTGACTTTGTTTTCATTGGTTTCAAAGAACTTCTTTATTCCTGCCTTAATTTCGTTATTTACTCAGTGGTCATTTAGGAGCAGGTTGTTCAGTTTCTGTATAGTTGTGTGGTTTTGAGCGAGTTTCTTTTCTTTTTTGTTTCTTTTTTTTTTTTTGAGATGGAGTCTTGCTCTGTCGTCCCAGGCTGGAGTGCAGTGGCGTGATCTTGGCTCACTGCAAGCTCTGCCTCCTGGGTTCAAGCCATTCTCCTGCCTCAGCCTCCTGAGTAGCTGGGACTAAAGGCACCCGCCACCATGCCCGGCTGATGTTTTTTGTATTTTTAGTAGAGATGGGGTTTCATCATGTTAGCCAGTATGGTCTCGATCTCCTGACGTCATGATCTGCCAGCTTTGGCCTCCCAAAGTGTTAGGATTACAGGCATTCTGAATCACTATGCCTGGCCATGAGTGAGTTTCTTAATCCTGAGTTCTAATTTGGTTGCATTGTAGTCTGAGAGACTGTTATTACTTTCATTCTTTTGCATTTGCTGAGGAGTGTTTTACTTCTCATCATGTGGTCAATTTTAGAATAAGCGCGATGTTGTGCTGAGAAGAATGTATATTTTGTTGATTTGGGGTGGAGAGTTCTGTAGATCTCTATTAGGTCCACTTGGTCCAGAGCTGAGTTCAAATCCTGAATATCCTTTATTTTCTGTCTTGTTGATCTGTCTGATATTGACAGTGGGGTGTTAAAGTCTCCCACTGTTATTGTTTGGGAGTCTTCAAGTCTCTCCGTACGTCTCTAAGAACTTGCTTTATGGATCTGGGTGCTCTTGTATTGGGTGCAGATATATTTAGGCTAGTTAGCTCTTCTTGTTGCATTGATCCCTTTACCATTATGTAATGCCCTTCTTTGTCTCTTTTGATCTTTGTTGGTTTAAAGTCTGTTTTATCAGAGACTAGGATTGCAATCTCTGCTTTTTTTTTTGCTTTTTGTTTGCTTGGTAAATATTCCTCCATCCTTTTATTTTGAGCCTATGTGTGTCTTTGCATATGAGATGTGTTGCCTTTTCTATCTGAAGTCTTCAATCCTTCTCCTATGACTAAAGTTGACAAATGTAGGAAATCTAAGTCTTTGTCTTACAATTTGGGCTTTGTATATTCAGTTCTTTGTTCGACTGCACAAAAATGTTTGGTTGTTTAGTACTTTTTTTTTCCAGTTGATTTTTTGGGCTCTCTTCAGTGACACCAATTATACTGATGTTTATAGTTTTTGTCTTTTCTCTAATAGTGTTAATTTCTCTTTCCTCTTTTTTTCCACTGTTATTATCTCAGGCCCCTTCTCTATGCTAGCAATTACATTTTCATCTGTATGTCTTCTGGTTTTTGCTGTATTCATTTAATAGTTCTCTTATTTTGCTGTATTGGTCCCCATTTCTTATTTCCCTTGATTCTACAATCTCCCTTTTACTCTATAGCTCTTATAATCTCCATAAGCTTGTTCAACTACATTTATGATTTTATTAAGATCATATATGGCAAAAAGTACCTATGGAAATTTTGTTTTATTTCTTGAGGAGTTTTCTTCCATTGTGGGTTGGTTCTTTAGCTGTTTTTGTGTTTTTCTTCCTTTTATTTTCATAGGATGCCTGTATAGTTGCTACTGTTTATTTTTCAGCTTGTATACACACTACTTGGCCTGCTCTTTCAAGAGCTTTTGTTTACTTTAGTACAGTTTAAATAACATCTCTTGATATCTTTCCTTCTTTATCAGAGCTTATGTGGAAGACAGCTGGTTTCTGTTTCATTAAAGCTGTATTCAGTCGCCCAAAGTTTCATAAGGTGGAGGGAGAGAAGATTGAGAATGGGGAGAGCTCCCCTGGGCTCTATGTTGATGAACTTGGCCTTCGCTTTCTCTTTAGAAATTATCGAAAATGGTCTGTATGTAGGTCTGTTCCATTTAACGGAGTCCTCTATCATGTTCTTGCAGGGATTCCTCCAGGTTTTATATTCCCTCATTTTGGTGGAGATTACTGGGAAATGGCCAACTTCAATAATTTTTTGAATTCTATAGAAATTCTGAGACTTTGTGGTGGAAAATGTTCATCGGAGGATCATGTACTTATAATAAGATGGGTAGACAACAAGGGATTCAATTAATAAATTCAGGAGAAACGGTCCAGATGAGCCAGACCTTGTGGAGAGGAGAGAAAAACAAGGAGAATGGCCAGAACCATGGAATTACATTTTTTGGATTTCAAAAGCTGGTGTTCAGCTGAATGGAGCAGAGGGTCCAACTGAGGGTGAACTACAGGTGTGCCAACCCTCAGCTGCCCTGTCATTTACGAGTTTCTCTCTGTGGTAATGACATATGAGAAAACTAGATGTGCAGGAAGTACAGTAAACAGTAACTATTTAGCACCATCCTGGGGGAGAGGGAAGTTCTGAAAGGGCCTGTGCCACCCATAAAGTAATACACAATTAGGAAGGAAAAATCCTGTCCAGATATAAAGAATTTACGTTAGTGAAAGTGGCTACGGCTGACCTGTTCCTTCTCCCACTAACTCTTGTCAAACTGATATAGATAATAATCATGTCATTCCACATTTACATTGATTCACATTTTCCATTAATTCTACTACTACACTTCAGTGCTTAAAAGAAACCAGGATCAAGAAAAAAAGGAACTTACCCTAAGTCACCTTGTATAAAATGGATTAGATTCTGCCCAATATTGTGGGTCAACGTAGAAGCATGAATGCTTTCAGTTTGTAACTTCATCTTCCCTAGGGCCAACGTTCATCCCCTTTTTCTGAGTCTCTCCACATTTGTTGCTCTTTCTGAAGAATTTCATGAACTTTTGGCTCACTTTCTTTCTTCAGGGCCACTTCTGACGGTGGGGCAGAGTTGGGCTCTACTGTGAACCACTGCAGGGTGTATCATTTGGTTTTGTTTGGTTGACACTGATGAATTGTGTTTGTGTGTGTGTATGTGTGTGTGCATGTGTGCCAGTACTTGCCATTTCTGTTCATTTGGTTAGATACTGATGTAGGGGGAAGTTTTTAAATCTGTTTTCATTTTATCCTTTTTGCTCAGCAGTTAGGTTTTTTTTTTTTTTTCTCTGAGGCTGCATGACTGGCAAACTGAGTTTCTTTGTTGTTTGTTTATTTTTGCTTTGTTTTGTTTTGAGACAGAGTTTCACTCTTGTTGCCCAGTCTGGAGTGCAATGGCGCAATCTCGGCTCACCACAACCTCCACCTCCAGGGTTCAAGCAATTCTCCTGCCTCTGCCTCCTGAGTAGCTGGGATTACAGGCACGAGCCACCATACCCGGCTAATTTTGTATTTTTAGTAGAGACGGGGTTTCTCCATGTTGGTCAGGCTGGTCTTGAACTCCCGACCTCAGGTGATCCACCCACCTTGGCCTCCCAAAGAGCTGGGATTATAGGGGTGAGACACCATGCCCAGCCCAAACTGAGTTTTTTTAAAGGTTTTCTGTGAATCATAAATTCTGCTGAAGCCCTATGGTGTATAAACTATTTTCAATCTCTCCTTTCTTCATTTATGTTTTCATACAGTCCCTATTCATAACACAATGATGGCTCAAACTATATATAATGTGAATTGAGTTTCTAATTTAATAGAAAATCCAAATTCTTTTTCTTGGAAAGATATCATACTAGGCACAAAGACCCATTTCTAGGAAAGGGGGATGATGTCATCACTTAGAATAAGGAACCACTAGTATTAAGCAAAAGTACAGCCCTTGCTGAATCCCTGAAGAGGACTTCCATTCCCAGACATACAGACAGAAGTCTCAACCATGAAGGTAAATGCCAAAAATGAGCTTTTTATGATTTTGATAAACACAATAAATAGTGGTGGTTGAGACAAGTAATGGAGCATATTTTAAAAGCTGAATAGTTTCTCCACATGTCATTCATTTAGTGATAAAAAAGAAAGAAGAGAAAAAATGGTTAAAACAGAAAAAAGAATGAGCCAAACTTCCAACTACTGGCTCTTGGCCAGGAAAACTTCATAAGAGATGAAAGCTGCCTTCATCATTATTCATTCGGCAAAATAATCCACGCTTAAACGAACGACTTTTATATGTGCAGCATGTGCTATGTATTCTGCTTCCAGGTGGAGCTTGTTCCAGCCCTTGTTGCGGTTTCATTTGCTGTGGTTGATCCAACTTGAAAATGAGTTGGAATCCTGGTGACCCACCTTGGCAGGATCTGCTGTCTGAGGCTGGAGTGAAGCCCATCTCACACTCGCAGCGATATGCACCCGGGACATTAAGGCACTGTCCGTTCTCACAGAGGTTTATGTTTTCTGCACACTCATCAACATCTGCACAAAAAAGGAAATTCCATCTCTGTCAAGTTCCAAATTTCATGACATATTTTCTCCCTGCCCTATAAATAGATCAGTTTTACTGGCTTGACTTAATGCTTATTAACATGAAACAATAATCACATTCACTTAAAGGAGGGTATCAACCTGAGAGAAAGTCTATTTATCCTGCCCCCCGCAACATTGAATTGTAATATAATTAAAGAAAAGCTATTTAACCTGCACCCTAACATTCAATTGCAATATTATTAATAGGAGAAATGCAGACGTCTCTCACATTTGCCTTCTCTTGTCAGTGGTATGCCAACATTATTTAGATATGAAAAACATTGGAATTAACCTTAAAATGGTGATCATTCTTTGAGAAAATTATAGTATTCGAATAAACAACTTGCTTTTTCACTAGTTCAAGTGTTTTAAAGCAAACTAGAGACACTGTGGGAATGGGGAAAGTTTCTTTCATGTCATAATCTTATAAAAATACTTCTATCTTAATTACACAAATGGACATTACTCACAGACCTTAAAGATAATTTAATTCTATCAAGTGGAATCAGAGGGAAGGAAAAATCAATGTTTAGTGAGGGTGTCATTTGCCATGTGCTGTGCTGGTTGCCTGACATGCATTTTTTCACTGAATTCACCAATCTCCTGAGGTTTAGAAGAGGAAGAACCTGTGGCTAAGGGCATCCAAGTAAGCTGACAGAGCCACAGTAAGGTAATCATACATGTTGACTGAGTCAGGATCTGATTGCAGATGTGTCTGACTTGAAAGCCATGCTCTTTCCTTGACACCACATTGTGGAGAAATGCCAGGAAAGATGCAATATCTAGGGCTACAAGTAATGAAGCTTTAAAATTGAATAAACACATTTCCTTAAACAGGCATCTGAAAATGATGAGGCTGCATTTTTGATGTCAACAATTAGAAAATAATTTAGTCTATCCTTTAATTATGGGTTTAAAATGTGTACTGAAAATCAATTGAGAAACACTTACTTTATAAACTGAAAAGTATTCAACTTTATGTCCAGCAAGATTATCTAGTCTTATACATGCATACAATGAGAGGATGCTTTATCCTCAAAGAATACGAATGAATAGAAGCTAAATAGAAGCTAATATTTACTGAAATTTTGTGATGTGTTCTTCTAAGTCCTTTATTTGTATTATTCCATTTAATCCTTTCAATGTCATGTGATAAACTACTGAGACTTTGATAAACACATTAAATAGCAGTGATCAGATAGGTCATATATCCTATCTTAAAAAGCTGAACAGTTTTCCCACACCATTCATTTAAGAATAAAAAAGAAGAAAAGAAAATTGTATTATTACTATTGCATTTTAAATCAGGTCAGACAAGTTAAGCAATTCACTTACAGTTACAGGCAAAAAATGGCATAGGCAAGATTTGAATCCAGGTAGTCTGATCCAGACAAAGGCTGCATTTTTTTAACCACCATGTTACAAATAAGTAAGACAAAATGGCAAATAATTAACAGTATATGATTGTTACAAATGCCTTTATTTGAAAACTTTCAAGAATATATCTGGAAAGTCATTCAGATTTTTGTGTTTAATGTAAGAGAAAGATACATAGTCACCTGCAGGTCAAGTATAAAAAAAGTAGTTACTTTTGTCTCCTTTAGCTATAATTTTCTTCAAATAAGGAAGCATATAGAGTGTTCTATGACCAGCCCATCAGAACACACCTCAGGACTGTCACCCACCTGAGCAGGTAAAGCCATCTCCAGTGAAACCTTCGGAGCAGGCACAGCGGTATGAGCCTGGGGTATTTACACACTGAGCATTGATGCTACACTGGTGGGTTCCATTAGAACATTCATCCAGATCTGCAGAACACAGCAAAAAAGTTCAGAAATGAAAATGCAATATTTAAGCACCTGGAAAGAAAGTTTGTCTTAATTTACATATAAACTGGACAAATGGCATGCGTTTTAGTTTGTAGGATCACAGTTCCAATTCACTAAGCTCTCAGACCCAATATCCAATGTCCATGCCATAAATGTGGGCCAAAATTATGAACTCAAGCATTTTGTGAGATATATAGTCAACATGAATTTTTTAACAGCTCAAAGCAAACTAGTGTTAGATCTCATTCTGACTTCTACTGAGGGTGAATTTTATTAGTGGTTTCCTTATCAGTAAAAGGATCAATTCTGAAGGTGATACTGAATTTCAGAACAGGAAAATTAACAAAGAGTTTTCAAGTTTATTTAATAGAAGAGGAAACAGAGATATGATTCTTGACCTCATGGAACCCTTAGTCTAGTAGAAAAGACAGATGTTAAACACAGAAAACAATTAAATCTTGCTATATGTACCATGAAGAAAAGTTACAAGGTGTCATGAGAGAATAAAAAGGGCATCCTATTTGGGCTGCAGAAACAAAGATGCCCCCTTTGAGGAAGTAGTTTTTAGTAAACGTCAGACCTGAGGATGAGAAAGACTTAACTGCTAAACAGAGGTGGGGAAGGGTATTCCTTCCAGAGGGAGGAGCGCATGGTAAGACACCAAGGAGGAAATGAGCTCGGTGTGACTGAAGAAACAAAAGGAGGTTACAGTGGCAAAGCAGAATACACCAGACAGAGGGCGATGGACAATTAAGCTAGAAAGACAATGGAAACCCGCAGCCAAGGGAGGGAAGATGCATTTTATCCTGAATTCAATGGGTTATAGTGAAGACTATGAAGAGATTGAATCCATGCTCCTGCTGCTATGTGGAGAATGGACTGCAGGAGGGCCAGAGAGGGAACAAGCCAACATACCAGAGGGGGGTTCTTTTAGCATTCAGCAGACACCAAGATCAAGGGTCCATGAGAGAGACAGACAGACAGAGAGAAAGACAGAGAGGGAGAGAGAGCACAGAGAGACTCTCTCTGCTCTCTCTGGTTGGGACTAGAGTAGAAGAAAGAAGATGTAAAGAAGAGGATGAATTTGGGTGACATCCTGGAGCACAGGAGGCTGGACACAGCTGAATGTCTTGCATCAGAGGCAGGCTGTCTTGCAATAGTTAGCCAAAATGACAGATGGACAAGAAGCACAAAAATGGGAGGCTGAAAAGAGAAAAGGGGTAGGCACATGGGGCTACAAAAATGGGAATGGGGGCATGGTTGAAAAGTTATGATAGTAACCCTGGAAAGATGGCTGGACTAGAGGCTGGTGCT
The DNA here is from genome assembly GCF_024542745.1 of Macaca thibetana thibetana. Taxonomy (NCBI): domain Eukaryota; kingdom Metazoa; phylum Chordata; class Mammalia; order Primates; family Cercopithecidae; genus Macaca; species Macaca thibetana. Next base: position 53,263,575 of record NC_065583.1, on the reverse strand, counting down.
TCACTAAGCCATTGCAGGATGTTATTTAGCAGTTATTCGGAAGCTCTGATACTTCAAATTCTATAGTCAGCACATAAACTTTTGATAAGTATGAAATATTTGAATGGATAAAAAAGTATATATTCAAATTAACTTATAGTTTTGGTAAGAGATCTTAAAGCTATTTTTTAATCCTTACTGTGGGTCTATACGTTTTTTGTAAGTTATCGGGGGAAGTGAGTTTAGCTTGCTTTCTTTTCTGTTTTAAATTGACCTGGAAATTCTTGCCAGTTGGAAAAATGCTTTATTGTAAGGCAAGTGAAACACTAAGCATATTACACAGAACTGTGAATGACACTCAGGGTATATTCTAGTTCCTTGCCTCTCAGATATAAAATACTTCTCCTTAGACTCTGGCTTAAGAACCATAAAACTTGGAGAAATTGCCCATTTTTTTTTTCTTCAAACAAGACCTCTTGGAATCCAAGACAGCATTTAGAATTTCCTGTAAGAAGAATTCTATTTTCTAGTAAGATGCTGGTATTGTTGACTTACTACAAACTCAGGTTATCTGAAAAAACCTTTTATTGTCCTCCATTTATTTCACTGGATTTTAAATCTCACTGATTACTTCTTTGAAAAGATGGGAAGAACATACTAGTCATTTTTCATCATACAGCTGTGTTTGGATCACCAGCTGCATATCAATTTTTTACTGAACAACAACACATTAAAAAACAGGTGCCAAGGCATACTGTTGAAATTTTGATAAGGGTAAAGAAAACTCTTAGCCAGGAATTACCTTGCAACTAAGATGGCCTTTTTATAAGGGAATTAATAAAAGCGAAGAGCATGATTCTACAATCGTGCCAAAAAGAGCCTTTAAAAATCTGTGCCTTAGCAAAGGATATTTACATTTGCAAACTCACCAATACACTTGATGCCATTTCCAATCCAGCCTTCTCTGCAGCTACATTTGAAGCTTCCTGGGATATTCAGACATGAAGCATGCATGTCACAGTTATGAGCACCAATTTCACACTCATCCACATCTGAGAAACCATAATTCATAAGAAAAAATAAAAATACAAACTAATTAATTCTACTTCCAGATATATTTTTGTATAGGTAACATTTTAAAGTAAAGATGCAACTGTATGGAGAAAATGGTAGCCTAACTTTTATTCTTAAGTTTTGTAGACTACAAGAGGATTTGGAAAATTCATGATCCTAATAAAACGAGTTCTTCCCTAGAAAGAACTGTCAGCCACTTTCCAGTAGAAGAGAGATAGACACAGCAGTGTTGCTCCCTGGCAGGTACGTGTGTCATCCTGGGGCCCTCTTCCCTGTCCAGACTCAGACACAGCTCCATAAAGAGGACATTCGATTACAGATCAAAAGAAATCTTGTTTCCAATAAGAGACAGTGCTATTCCTTCCTAATGATATTTATTACATATTTTTCATGAAGAATCTAACTTTTTAAAAAAAGTAATAGTTTATTCTTTTTAAAATTACATGATCATTTGTCATTTTAAAAATCAATATAAATATTTTATAGAATAAAAAACTATAATTTAGGTGTTTATTTTTATTTCTTCTATTTGAGATTATAGAAAAATATTCACTGGGAATGTTATCAGGAGAGTAGCCAGATGCTTTCGCCAGTGTGTGTGCGTGTGTGTATTTGTCTGTATACACACACACATATCCTTATATATGTATGTATAACCTATGTAGATTTGGTTCTCCAAAGTTTTCTTGACTATAAATAGTAATGTGTTCTATCTAGTTCAATGATTACATATTACAGATGCTGAAATCACACACACACACACACACACACACACACACACACACAACACACACACTCTCTCTCTCTCTCTCTGTTGGCTTCACATCAACCCTGTCAGTGGTGAACACGCAGAGAACACCTTCTTTTATAATCTGTCCCTTAATGGAGGGGTCAGCTTAAGGGCTGGGTTGCCTTCTAAGTCTTCCACCACCTGCCTTGAAAAAATATCATACATAAGTCTTAAATTAAGCACTGAGGAATACATGATCCAAAACCTCGACCCCGGCATGTCCTAGCCCCACCTGCACGCAAAAGGCTAAAACTAGTTAGTAGAGAAAGGGAACAAAAGACAAAGTGGGTGAAGTGAGCAAAGAAGGAAAGTGAAGAGAGAAAAAAGAGAAAGGCAATTTGGGCAGAGAGAAGACAAAAGCAAACAGAGAAGAGCAAACAAGAAAGGAAAATATGGGAGAAAGGAAGAAAGGGAAAGGGTCTCCATGAAACTTAAGATTAATTTTTACTAGTTTAAAAGAAGTGCAGAGGTAAATGGCAACTGGGATCCCGGGTCTTTTGGTGCTCTTTGTTCATGAATGTCTTCCATGTGGGCAGCAGTCATACTCAGAAAGTGACAGCTGCTGCATAAGCCACCATTAGCGGTCAGGGCCATGGGAACCGGACTGCACTCCTACTCACTCACTCACTCTCCGTCACAGCCCACAGTCAGCCTCCCGGTGGGTGGCTCAGACAGTGTGCTACCACAGAGACCAGCCAAATCCATCACACATGCTATGGGTCACACACTCATCCCACACACGGTCACAGCCTGGTGGTAGGTAACTGGCCTAAGGGATGCCAGAAAACAAACGACGTTGAAAGTTGGCCTTTGACATCTGAGAAGTTGAAACACAGAGAACACAAACTTGAAACCTACCTGTACATCCTGTGGTCCCCTTCTTCACTGAGTAACCCAGCTGACAGTGGCAAATGAAGGATCCCTTTGTGTTCTCACATTCCCCAAACATGCAGATATTTGAATTTAGGTCACATTCATTCACATCTAGAAAATTTATTTTCAGTATCTTAGTAGGTGTTCATCACAGTAATTTAAAAGCTATCTTCTATACTGAATAGCATAATACTGAAATACACAGGTGAGATCTAAAATATTATCCATCTGCAAATCATCGTGTTGTAGATAAATATACTTTCTGCCTTTAGAGATTTTTAAAAGTAATTCTTCCTGAGATTTTATAGTTCTAGTAAAATGATTTGAATTTTTAAAATAACAACTGAAAAAGCCTTCCTTTTTTCATGCTTGTGTGTGCATGCGGGTGTGTATGCACGTGTGTGTATAAATGTTTATCCTTTCTTATGATACTCACCAATGCATGTTTTCATGTCCATGGAAGCCATGAAGCCATCATAGCAGAGGCAGCGATACTCTCCAGGAATGTTGGTACACTGACCGCCATCACAGATATCGGGATTGTTTTCACATTCATCAATGTCTGATGATACAAAATTAGCATCAGATGAAAATAAAAATGTCATTCATCAATCTCAAATGCTTTTGTTTTCTATCTGGTTCCACTTGGTAATATCTGCAGCCATATTTTCAAGAAAAAAATTAACTAGATGTACAAAGCCTATGTGTTTTCCTTTCTGTACCTGCACACGATCTCCCATCTGGCATCAGGGCATAACCCTCACTGCAGCTGCATTCGTAGCTTCCCTCTGAATTTGTGCACTGGGTGTCACAGCCTCCGTTCATTATCATACATTCATCGATATCTGTGAAAACAGCAACGCAACCACATTACTTGTCAGGTCTGCTTCCTTAAAAGGAGTTTTCTTCTTTTTAAACAGATAATGCTAACGTGGCTTTGAATTTTTCTCCCCACTATGTGTGTTGATTGAACATCATCCTTCTTAGTTCTTTTAACTTCATTTTAGGCAGCATTCCATGTTTAACTGCAGTACCCTAAGATTAAATAATTTGGAAATAGAAGAACTATGGGGATTAGAGCATTTTCTACATTAAGTTGAGTGAGTCTGCTGCAAGACCAGCAAAATATCTGAGATCTGCCCCCAGTCTTACATTCATTTTCGGGACAAAGGATTTGCATAAGCTTCATTATAATTCAGTGCCAAAAGTTTTCCTAGGCTGATTTGAGACATATGAGTTTCAGGCCTGCTTGGTCTCCCCTTACCTGTACAGCCCTGGCGGTCTGGCGTGGCCTGATATCCAGGATTGCAAGAGCACTGATAGGTTCCAATCATGTTCACACATTTTCCATTTCTGCAGAGATTGTCACTCAGGGAGCATTCATTAATATCTATAAAAGATACAAAGAATTAATGCTTTACACAACGTCAAATCACTAAAGCCATCAGAAAGGTGCTTCACCAGAGCAGTGGTCTCCAAAGGGGTCTGTGTACTTCATGGGGAAGTGAAATGTTCTCCTGGGGGTTTGAAAGAAAATGCTGGAGTCTCTATTTCCATCTACAACAGTACTGTTGAGTAAAGCTTTCTATAATGATGCAACTGTTCCCATATCTATGCGGTCTAATACACAGCTGCATGTGCTACCGAGTACTGGAAATATGGACAGTATAACTAAGGAATATTTAATGTTATTTAATTTTAACTGAGTTTACATAGCCACACGTGGCTAGTGACTATCATGTTAGACCACACAGAATGCACACATGCCAGAACTGAAGCTAAATACTACTTAATATATGAACTTACACGGGCATGCTCACCTGGTCTATATTAGATGGTGAAGTGTTACCTACATGATTTGAAGTATCCTGATGGAAGACTGATGGCTCCACAAGACAGAGGCATGAAAATAGGGCCTTCACGTGTTTAATCGTTTACACTGTGCTATGTTTTGTGTGTCGGGATAGTAATCTACAAATCACACTGCCTGTTTTAAAATAAACTAACCCCTATAATATGGGCAGGTGCCTTAAAAATAAACTAGTACCAATAATGTAAGCACAAGATAACAGAAGAAAATGGCAGAGTGATACGCTTCCTTATATAAACTACTTGTCAGGCGTAAGATAACGTAAAAAACAGTGACAATATAATCAGATATAACCAGAAATTCATTCCAAATTTTCAAAATAACCAAGATTATACGGCATGGGTTTATGCTTATGATCACTAAGTGTATATTATACAGAAATATACATTTTGTATTCTGCATTGTTCCTTTGGGGGATACTCTTTTAAGCTATAAGACCAATGAAAACTAAGTAACAAAGTAAACTTAGATCTGTGACTCACTGTACCTCAATATGTACAACCATGAATAAATATTCTGGAATTATTAGTGTGAAAAAGCCTTTTATACCACCATTAAAATGAAATAAGAACATTAAATACCTTTTCATTTATCACTTTAAAATATCTATTTAATCTATAATAAAATTCACCTCATATACTAGCAAAGCAATACATATGGCTTATAAATAAATATATGTGTATTAGAAAGGTGTGCTCAAATTATGATTTGAAATTTAGTGTGCAATCTGTTCTATTTTAGGCTGTCTTATTTGCTTACGGTTTTAAGAAAGATTTCCTGTGAAGAACATGCTTTCTGGCTAAATCAAAGTTTTAAAGCCAGTATACTAGGAACCCAGTAATTCCAGAGACTTTCATGTATTATGAAAAGCAATAGGTTGCAATGTCCAAAGACCAGTCATCAGTCTTCTTATATCCTTTCTGGCATCCCTACAGAGCTCAGGGCAGATGAAGAAACCCAGTGTTTCCCTGAGAAGTGGGTTAAGGGTGTACCGTGTTCACACACATGCAAGCCGCTCTGTGAGCAGGCACAGGGGCGCAGAGCGGAGTCTGCCTGAGTAGATGGGAAGACGCTGGGCAAAGGTGCACAATGCACAGGGCAGCTTTCCCATTTTTTCCTAATGGAGGATGACACCACAGGGACATCCACAGGGCTCCTCACCAATCACGTGGCTTGCAATAAAAAAAGAAGCCAACCAAAGGAATGCCAGCTCATTCAAGAGTGTCACCCAAGCATCCACTGAAGACACAGCCTGCGTCCAGATGTAGGGAATCTCAATTTCCACCTTTTAATAAGCTAGATCTCATGTGCTCCTCAAACAACAGGTTTGTCAGAACTGATCCCTGCTCTCTACCAGTTGTGCTGGGCAGGTTTATGTGCTAAGGAGATAAACTCACCCACACAGTCCTCACGGGATGGTGACAGCTCGTGTCCCAGTGGGCAGTCACACTGAAAGCTGCCCTCAGTGTTCACACAGGTGCCACCCCTACAAAGGAGAGGGTTACGTTCACATTCGTCAATGTCTGAAAGGTAAAAACGTGAGATCCATTAAAGAACTCTGAGGGAAAAATATTCACACATACAGCGTGGGAGAAAGAATACTATCTGATGGGAGAGTGTGAGTCAGTGTAAGAGATACGCTCACAGGAGATGGGATAATGCTTTCCTCACTTTTCCTACAACCAACAGAAAAACTAAACATTCTACTCTTAAAGGTAGTAAGCTTTCAAGAAATTTAATTGCATGAAATGAGCAGGCTCATAAGGGGTAGAAACAAATAATATTTGCTTTATATCACCCCAGACTCATGATATATTGTTGTCAGTTATTCTAGTGTCTATAACGCTAATCAGAGTGAAGGAAAATCTTAGATTTATAACCTACTATATCCTATGAGGTAAGTCCTATATTGTGCTGAAAATTAAACAGTGGGCTAAAAGGTTGGGAACCAAAAGGGTTTGTAATAGTACACAAATAAGAGCAATAACATGGGATTGGCATGACTGAATACAAATCTTGGGGCCACCACATGATGCCATGCATTTTAAATGAGTCCCACCTAAGTAACTAGTCTGTGTGATTTTAGTTTCTATGAATAAACAGGATCCAATCTGAATATCTCATTGCCATGAAGGCCCCAAGAGGTTGGGGCTCCCTGAGAGCTATCCAGGAGTGCATTTCCTGTCTGACATTTAAATCTCTTCTCTCTCTCACCAAAGATCCTGGCCACGCATGCCGTTCGCAGCCCGAAGATAAGCAAGGGTCATGCACACGAATGAGTCTGTGCTAGTATGGCTTCGACCTGGCGAGGAAGAGCTCACGGTGCTTACCCATGCAGTTCTTCATCATCATGAACCCGCTTTCATAGCCTTCGAAGCACTCGCACTCAAAGCTGCCTGGTGTATTGACGCAGATTCCACTGCCACAGAGGTCAGGAGAAATCCTGCACTCGTCGATGTCTAATTCACAGGGTTTAAAAGAAATTTAAAAATTGAATGACATACACTTGGCCTTCCACGTGAAGGTGCTGCATGCTTGAAATGTTGGGGACATTGGTGGCTAACAGTACAAGGGTATGTTTTGAGTAGATCCAGATAGAAGGGCCTGGGGCCTGAGGCACATTCCTTTCCCCAACTGCCAAAACTGCCACGCCAACAGGCAAGTGGTGCCTTTTCACCTGCAAAAATTCTGAATTGTGGATTTATTTTTGTGGCTTAGAAATAGTAACAGAAGAGGGGGCATGGCGGCTCATGCCTATAATCTCAGCACTTGGGGAAGCCCAGGCAGGAGGAATGCTTGAGGCCAGGAGTTTGAGACCAGCCTGGGCAATGCAGGGAGATCCCATCTCTAAAAAAAACAAAAAAATTATTGGGGAGGCTGAGGTGGGAGGATTGCTTGAGCCCAAGAGGTCAAGGCTACAGTGAGCTATGATGTATGATGTGCCACTGCACTCCAGCCTGGGTGACAGAGACACAACCTGTCTCAAAAAGAAAAAGAAAAAGAAAGAAATGTTAACAGAAGGATGAACCCTGCAACTGTTCTATGGGCTGAATGAGGCAGGTGGTAAATGAGGCAGCCAGGCCCCATGACCTCATGTGTGATTGGAAGACAGTGCTGGTCTACTACACTAGCCCATGCCACCCCAGGTTGGAGCGTGTGAAGGCAGGGCCCCTGTCTCTGTGCAGGAGGGACCGGCAGACCCCAGAGAGATAGGCAGCCACGACGGACCAACCCTGAGTCAGAGAGCACAAATAGGGCAGGGCCATGGTGTGTGCCCCAATTGGCGTTTTTGTGTCATATTCGATGTAAAGCGCTTATCGATTTAGTAAGCCCTTTGGTGACATGAGCTGTCACTATCGTGTGAGGACTATGTGGGTGAGTTTGTCTTCTCTTTTTATATATTACAGTAAATAATCTTCAGCATCTATACTCTCAAACACAGGGTTCTCTGAGAAATCTATGCTTATAACTACGATTTTTAATAGAGAAGTCATGTCTATATAAAATATGTTTAAGAAAACATGGCCTGTTTACAAACATTTTAGTTCAAAAATCATAAGTTTCTAGTCTAAAAATCTGTCAATAGGGAAAAATGCTCCACCGCGATCTCTTTATTTTGATGAATTTAATTTTGAAGTTTTAAAATCACAGGATTTAGTGCATAATTTGTGCATGTTCTCTTGAGAGGGGGATCTCAGTCTATGCTTTCTGCCAGCTTTTACTTAGTTTTTCTGTATTTATTTCTCCAATTACAAGAGTCTTTATTTATTTCCCTCATTACTGGCCATGCGAAAAAAATGTAAATACTTCCTTTTAAACAAACATCTTAACAGAATTTATTGATTCAATTAAGTAGCTAACATTATGTATATTAATTTTCTTTCTATCTACCAGTATCTAGGAACTGGTGTTAAGAGCCATATGAGGAATGGGTTCTAGGGTGGAGCTGGGACAATCTTTGGCTAATGTGATGTGGTGGGAGTTTCATAGTATAAACAGTATGGATTCTAGAACCAGATACCTGGCTACAAATCCCAGTCTGTCATCTACTGAGAATAGAGCCTTGGGAAAATCTTTTAGTCTCTCTGTGCCTCAATTTCCTTATTTGTCATAGAATCCACTTCATAGAATTAAACGAATATTTGTTAAGTGCTGAGAACAGTGTCTGTCTCACAGAAAGTGCGTTCACGCGCACTCTCTCTCTCTCTCTCTCTGTCTGTCTCTCTCTCTCTTTTTATATAAACTTCTCTGCTCTGCCAAGACTTGGTAATTTGGAGGGTGTGGGCTTTTGAATTGGTTCTTGAAGGTTGTACAGAAATGCTAGCTTTAAAGATACAGAATAAATAGGCAAGAGATGAAGCGCACCAGTGAAGAGAAAGGAAGCATTTCAGGGAGCAGTAAGCCACAGACTGGCTGGACTGGAGAGGCTGACAATGAGTGTGGGTACAAGAGGGACCCATAGGATCACTAAAAGCCCCCAGCACGGGAGGACACCGGACTTTCCTGCTGTGAAGTTGACAGCCAACAATTTTCCACGGAACTTCACATTATATCCTGATCAATGCAGCCCTGTCAACGTGTTACAGACATTAAGCAACTTGGCTAACTTCACAACAGAGGAAGAGGTGGGGTCAGAACTGGAAGAACCCTGAGCTTCTTTATCCAGGACCAGGACTGCCTATACCAGTGGAAGTTGTTCAGTGGGAAGTTACACAATCCAGCCCTGCTTGGATGGTTAACCTGGTGGTTGTGGCAGTGAAGGATTTGACTGTGGGGACTTAACAGGTTGGGAGATCCTGGAGGAGTCTGTGATATAGTAGATACTGTGACATGTCACCCAGGTCCCTCTTCAGGAAAGAAGGACTCACTCCCCCTCCCTGTCAGCTATTGGGAGTGTTGCTGGCAGAAAGCCCTCAGATGTCCACTATCCTAAGAGGACCTCTTTCCCGCTTCCCTGGGTAGCTGTATCCCAAGATTGGTCTTGCAGGTACCTAAGTGCATGGCTTTCATGCCCTACTCAAGGCAACTCTGATGGACCGTGCCAGTTCCAGAACTCCCAGTGGCATGGGCTAAGGACTTCAGTGGGACTGCATCACAGCCCAGTTTCTTTCTCTGCCGACTTCTGCTTTCCTCTCTTCCCTTCCTCATTGTTCATCCCAAGAGCAAGCCCCAATAAACTTCCTGAATGCTCATCTCTGCCTTGGAGTCTTGTCTCCTGAGGAGCTTAACCTGCCTCAGTCTAGAAGAAATATCACAGGCACTTCAAATAGCTGGTTTGATGAAAGAATTTGCATAACTTTTCTACTTTGGGAGAGAGAGGTGTCAAAATTCAATTGGGGTCTTCAATCCTGTTCAAAATTATACTCCTAATGCCTACAGGGAAGTCCCTAGTAGGAGAAAGTACAGGGTAGGGGGAGGAACAAAGAAAGATGAAAACGAAGACAAACTTTCCAGACAGGAAGTTATAAATGTGGGAGTGAAACTCAGGAAGAACAGAGAGAGTTAGAGACAGGATCTGGGATTCAGCTCCGCAGAGGCCATCCCTGAAGTCATGATGGTAGATGAAACTCTGAGAGGCAGAAGAATGCTGAGTAGAGGACTCTGGCAACACCCAAGGATGGGAAAGGCAAGAATAATCTGTAAAGGTTAGAGAAGAAACATCATCAAGATAGAAGGATGATCAAAACCGGAAAATACCGCAGAAACTAAGAAAAGAAAAGAAAATCTCAGGGAGAGATCTGGCAAGCAGAGAGGTCTAGGAGGAGAGATGTTTTACCACCACAAAGATGTTTTGCAAGAGTAGATGACTACATGTGTATGTGTCTGGGTGACAGAGGGCAAAAGTCAAAATTACAAAACAAATGGCTGGTTGAAAGAGAGGGGTGAGACCTAACAGCAGGAAAACAGAATGGTAGCTTGAGAGAAAAGAAGGGCTGAGGAGATATTTTGAACCTGTGTATAAGTTGAGGAATAGGGAGCAGAGAAGAGGAGGAGATGCTAGCACGAGGAGAGAGGAGCGAACCTGCTGAGACAACCCAGAGCAGGAGCTGGGAAGGAGGGAAAAGAGGAGGTAACCCCAAATCCAGGTAGAGCATTAAATCTCATTCTCTTTCACTGGAGGAGAGGGAGTGGGGGATAAAGGAGACTTTTTTTCTTTTTTTCTTTTTTGAGATTGAATTTTGCTCTTGTTGCCCAGGCTGGAGTGCAATGGCGCGTTCTCGGCTCACCACAACCTCTGTTTCCTGGGTTTAAGCGATCCTGCTGCCTCAGCCTCCCGAGTAGCTGGGATTATAGGCACCCACCACCACACCCAGCTAATTTTGTATTTTTAGTAGAGATGGGGATTCTCCATGTTGGTAAGGCTTGTCTCGAACTCCCGACCTCAGGTGATCCACCTGCCTCGGCCTCCCAAAGTACTGGGATTACAGGTGTGAGCCACCGTGCCCAGTGGGATAAAGGAGATTTTATCACTAGAGAGGAGGCTGTGTGAGAAGGATGCAGGCAATCAGATTTATTCTCAACGAAGGAGAACAGGAATGGATGGGGGCGGGTTGTATATGAGAGGGCATGTAAGCCAGGGAAGAGGTTTAGAAGCAGCGCTGAGAGAAATTCAGAAAGTGATGAATGGAGATGAACACGAGTGTTGCCAAGCAGCTTCGAGGACTTGGAGGTGAATGCAGGAATCTCAGGCAGCGCTCCTCAGACTCTCCCAGCAAAGCACAGCAGCCAGAGAGGAGAAAACAGAGGTAAGGGGATGAAGCTCTGGAGACAGGGCTTGAGCAGACTTCAAGGCAGCAGGACTTCAGAAGGCCAGATGGACAGCTGTGAAAGGCTCAGAGATAGCCTCAGCTGAGCAGGCATAGGAAGGAGCCAAGAAAGACACTGCTGTGAGGTCAGGAAGAAGGAGCAGGCAGGAGCGAGGGCGATAAGGGGAAATTCCACAAAGAATATGAACAAAGACAGTGCTGAAAACGAGATCCTGAAGACACAGCTCAAGCATCTGGAACGACATGGTATACTAATAGAAAAAGTTAGAACTTCTCATCTTTTTCAAAGAGAATGTTATGGGTATGGATGGTGACTGAAGTCTAATATTAAGATATCTGTTCACAGATGAGGAAAAGAAGTCATAACTTGTATGTCACAAACCTTAAAATCTTTAAGAGAACACTACTCAATTTTATGTAATTCTTTAATGACTGTATTTCTTTAGTCATCATATTTTGAAAATCATATTTGTATGCTGTTCCTAAATATAAAACAAAGAGCATTTTCATGCTATTTTGCAGTTCTCTCACGAGTTTATTTGGAGAACCGGTTTAAGTGTAGGGAAAAGAAACAAAAATCAAAATTTACAGAGCTGGATGCAGTGGCTCAAGCCTGTAATTGCAACACTTGCGGAGGCCAAGGCAGGAGGATCACTTGAAGCCAGGAGTTTGAGACCAGCCTGGGAAGCAAAGTGAGTCCCCATGTCTTAAAAACAACAACAACAACAACAACAACAACAACAACAACAAAACCTTTTAATTAGCTGTGCATGATGGTGCACACCTGTGCTCCCAGTTACTTGGGAGGACTGCTTGAGCACCGGAGTTTGAGGTTGCAGTGAGCCATGATCACGTCTCTGCACTCCAGCCTGGGCGACTAAGTGAGACCTTTTCTCTAAAAAAAAATTAATAAATAAATAAAAGTTTTCATGTTCTCAATGAGAAGATGAGCTTTTTAGGCTGGTACTTTCAAACAGAGTAAAGGAAAGACAGACAGAGTTTATCAAATAAAACAGCAGAACCATCTTACCTGTGCAGTTCCTTTCCTCCATGTCTAGAGCAAAGCCACTATTGCAACGGCACTTGAAGCTTCCGATTGTATTTCTGCACTTCCCATAGGTGCACATCCCAGGAAATGCTTTGCATTCATTGATGTCTAAAAGCAGAATAAAGCCAGAATGTAGAGTTGGTTGATATAAACGATTGGGTCCATCACTTTAAGTTAAAAATCTGTCATGATGGACAACAGTAATGCACCCAAGTGAAAAACAGGGCTACTCAATGTTTCAGTGATCACACTGCTATCACACACAGGAAGCTTCAATACAGTGAAAAAGATCATATACATATATATATATATACACATACACATTATTATTTTTTTTTGAGACAGAGTTTCACTCTTGTTGCCTAGGCTGGAGCACAATGGCACGATCTCGGCTCACTGAAACCTCCACCTCCCAGGCTCAAGTGATTCTCCTGCCTCAGCCTCCCGAGTAGCTGAGATTACAGGTGCGTGCCACCACGCCCGGCTAATTTTTGTATTTTTAGCAGAGAATGGGTTTCACCATGTTGGTCAGGCTGGTCTTGAACTCCTGACCTCAGGTGATCCACCCACCTTGGCCTCCCAAAGTGCTGGGATTATAGGTGTGAGCCACCACACCCAGCCAAAGATCCTATATGCTTAAGAAAGAGTTCTGATCCCTTTATTTCTCACTACTTGTTTTATAAAGATAAGTGGGGATAGATAACTTTTTGCTACAGATGTAGCTATCAGGGCGACATCTCAGGTTGTAGAGGAACAAAGAGTAGAAGAGCAAGATAAGCAATCTGTTTTATCTCTTTACTTCAATGCCATCTTATAGAGGGCATTTATACTCTTGGGACAGAACATAGGTCACAAAACATGTAAGTTTAACCGAGAAAATAAAGCGGGAAGTCAAACATTTAAAGCAAAACCAATTCTCAGAGAATGTGGAAGGCTTCCTGTTGGTGAAGAAGGACCAAGGCGCTGGCCGCAGGCAGTTACCTTTGTAAAATGGCCGCCCAGTAAGAACATCCCCTCGGTTAGCAAAGCCAGCCCCGCGGGGGCACAGCGTCTCATATTCCTTGGTGCCAGGTTTGGGGCACTCTTCACACTCGGTGCCCCAAGCCGCCCCGACAGCACAGCAGCAGGCATCCATGCGGAACTTTCCAGGAACGGGGTGAATGCACTCATCTTCATCCCACTTCAAGTAACACTGCTCCATGCGAATATCTACACCGAGAGTGAAATCACAGGGTGAGAATGAGTTGAAACACCCATTGAACAGTCACATGTCAAGCGTCTGCTCAGCAGCAGGCATCACGCAAGGCCCTTGTGGTGTACTGGTGGGTAAGACACAGTCCCTGACCTCCTGGAATGGACTCCACAATGACAGTAGTTTAAGGAGAACAAAGGTGAGATCCTCTTCAGTCTTTCTTAATTCTCACAAGAGAATTAAGAAAAGAAAAGGTCCTCAGGAAGAAAAGGTCCTCTCGTGACATGACTACTTCATGTCTATGATTCCTTTTTTGTATTGTTCACTTTAGAAAAAGTAAGATAATTTTAATGATACTTCTTCCCGTTCAGAGAATTGCTTCAAGTGCCTTTTAAGCAGCCCTGTCAGATCCTGTTCATAAACAGTAAATGATCGGCTATAATCTATTTGCCAATTTGTTACAACTATTAAAATCACTACAAAAGAAAGAAGTGTTATAATATTATTGCATTTAAGGTTTTTTTTTGTTTTTTTTTTCTCCTGCCAAATTTACCTTTTGCATCATGGTTTTTCCCTGGATTATGTGAATTTTCCTTTTTAAGGGGTCAATTATTTATTTAAATGTCACATTTTCCCTCCAACTTCAAAACAGACCAGCATTTCAGTGCTTAGCCTGTGCTAGCCAGGACCTTAGAATATCTATAAACAGTTCCTACATCTAAAAGTAAAGTAGACCAGCATGGTCTATAAATAACATGTTCATCTGTTAGCAAATAGATTTATTTTCAAATCATACTAAAGCACTTGGCTGTTTAATTACAAATATGGATAATGAGTTTGGAAAAATTTCCTTAATCAAATAACATTTCTTTGATAAGAACATTTTAAGACATTAAATCCTTTCCAGAGGCTGAAAACTGTTTAACAGAGGAAGGAGATCCCTGATGGAAATGTACACATAAAAATTAATGTTTACTACTTTAGTTACTGTCAATACTGATTCTTTCAACTTCTAAACCAAAGGTAACATCAACTTTAGCAACTGTCTTTAGCCTAAAGTTTCACAGAGTTACATTTCTGAATACTGGAAATAAAAAGTCCTATTTTTTTTTTTTTTTTTTGAGTTGGAGTCTCGTTCCATTACCCAGACTGGGCGTGGCATGGTGGCTCATGCCTATAATTTCAGCACTTTGGGAGACTGAGGCAGCTGGATCACCTGAGGTCAGGAGTTCTAGACGAGCCTGGCCAACACGGCAAAACCCCGTCTCTACTAAAAATACAAAAATTAGCTGGGCATGGTGCCGGGCGCCTGTAATCCTAGGTACTTGAGAAAAAGTCCTATTTTTAAAGAAAAAATAACTGTGGTAAATTTTTATTTTGATTCAGCAGACTGAATATAGATATCCACAGATGGCGATTCTGTCTTATATATCTACATTAACACAAACCAAAAAGCCACATGCTTTGCCAGTGTGAGGTGTGATAGTAATCCAGAGTCTCATTATCACAGGGCTCTGAGGGGCTAGTCTCCTTATAGCTGGCTCCGTCCCATAATGTCAGCAGGTAAGAAAGAATCTTTCCAAGATGTGAAAGTCTTATATAAGTACAGTTGGCCGAAGAACCCTGGCCTGAGTCACACTGTGAGGTTACTGAAGGAACCTGCTCAAGAAGCCCAAGACAAACTAAAAATGTACCATTTCAAAGCTTATTGGAATAAACTGGGGTGAGAGGGGAAAGGCATTTAAACTATACATGTAAAAACTTACAAAAGCCAGGAAGAGTAATCCTTTCTTTAATACTGAGACCTCTATAAATGTTAATATCAGGAATTAAAAGTCAGCACACTACTGAGAACTCTATGAATATTTATATCAGGAATTAAAAGTCAGCACATCGGCCACAATAAGGCCTATCAATGCTGCGATTGTCCTTGCATGGAAATTAAAATATCAATTTGGAAACCTCTGGATGGTCCATGTTCTCCGCAGTTTGCTGCAGTCCCCACTGCTCCCTGTTGTCGCTTCACTCACTGATATATTACATGCTTGGCTCCTGTAAGCATCTGAGTTTGGGATGCCTGATTCACACGAGGTTCTATCAAAGCATTTACCACAACTTCAGTTCTCAGAATACTTTACATTTTCCTGTGCCAGTTGCTTCCTGAAACTTTCTCACATCCTCAGACAGAATTAATTAATATAGCATAATTTAAGCAGTGACAAAAGCATTTAAGCAAAGTACAAGGAGGAAGAATCCAATATATTATCTTAGAATATTTAAAAATGCTTTAATTTTTTTTTTCTTTTTTCTCTGAGACGGAGCCTTACTCCGTTGCCCAGGCTGGAGTGCAGTGGCGCGACCTCGGCTCACTGCAACCTCCGCCTCCCAGGTTCAAGCGATTCTCCTGCTTCAGTCCCTCGAGTAGCTGGGATTACAGGCATGAACCAGCATGCCCAGCTAATTTTTATATTTTTAGTAGAGACGGGGTTTCCCCATGTTGGCCAGGCTGATCTCGAAAGCCTGATCTCAGGTGATCAACCTGTCTCAGCCTCCCAAAGTACACTCCCAGTCATAATTTTGAAAAATGTTATTGAAAATTTATTTTGCCTAATAATAATTTATAATCAGCGATATATCTTCATATATTACAGCATTTTGTTATAGAAGATAACTTGATTTCATTAGTCATCTGATTGTATTCATATTATTACTTTGTCATTTTCTTTTTTAAAAATTTTGATAGTTTTGGGGGAATATTTTGTCATTTTCAAATGATACTTATTTCTAAACATCGTAGATCACTTAAAGATAATTTTTAAAATACTTAAAAATCTGAAAGAATTTTTCTTTATTTTTGTACTTTGGATATTATGTTTTCTAAATAATTTTGTATGATTTTACAGTGATGCTTTCAACCCAGATTTAAATGTGCTATCAAAATTCAGTTAAAAATGAAATCTGTTTTAATTATAATAACTAAACTGTATGGTATTGCAAACTTTTTTCTTACCAGTAAATTTTAAACATCACTGAGATATTTAAATACTTTAAAGATCATTGCATATAACATCACTATTATTTATGTTTTGTCTACATGCCTAAATTTCAAACACAAATCTATGTAAAGTTCTTTTATAAACTAAAAATTTACTGTTCCATAGCTTATTGGGGAAAAAAAATCTCTAGGTAAATGAAAAATTATTGTTACATACAATGAAAATTAATAGAAATGTATTTTTCAATCATGAAATTCAAGTTCAGTCAACCATGACACTAATAAAGAAAAAGGTCAAATCACCATTCCTATAATACTATATTGAAAGAAAGAGAATCATCACTACAGATCTTTAAAAAATAAAGTATTAAGAAAACGTAAACTCTAATAGCAGTAAAGGAAGGACCAAGATTAGTGAATGTTTTTAAGCAGAAGCAACATATCTTTGCAGATGACTTTCCCCATTGTATTCAGGGTGTAGCTGCAATGAGCTGACAAATGTAAACTTTTAAAATCCTCGTCTCCAACTTTCCTTCTGCGTTCAACCTATTCTTACTCTTATTAACTCAGTGTGAAAGACTGAACCTGCCTAAATTATCTGGTTAAAGAAATGGAAGATTTTGAGATAGATTTTTGAGCAGTACCAACTTTTGGCATGAAACAGAAACAATTTCACTTAAATACATTCACTTTTAAAACAGCCTCTAGTGATTTCCCCCTAAATATCTCATTTAAAGTAAGTTTTCTCAAGTACAAACTCTGTGGTGTTGGACTAGCCACTGCTTAAAGAAGGAAATTCATGGCTTGTTTTATACATGGAATACATGAGGGCGTGAATCTTACCCAAACACACACGGCCGGTCCCATCCAACGTAAGGCCTTCAGGGCACTCGCAATGAAAAGATCCCTTACTGTTGACACAGCGTCCATTTGGACAAACGCCAGGGAACACCTCACACTCATTAACATCTGCAGGGAAATGGAGCCAGCAGAGGAATAAAGATGTTACAAACAGAAAAAGCAGGTGTGGTCCTACTTCATGTATAGCATTTTCAATCCACATTCAACACAATGGGGATTACTACTTGAGTTAAACAGAAATATTCCACAACCCAGTCACCCGCTTTCCTAGGCACCAGGTATGAAAATTACCACAGCCTTGCCTGTCCATGAAACACAGCCCAAACAGGTGCCTTTGCCAGCTGTTCTGGGCTTAAAGTCTAGTGATGTATTCATGAAATTTACACAACTCCATAAAGAGGAGAAATGGGAAACTCTAAGCTGTTTCCTAAGAGAATTATGCTAAAGCATTTGTTGATTACATTGAGTATTTTTATTGAAATGTCAAGGTTTCTGAAAATGATAAACATCTCCAAAGTTTGAGAGTGAATGTTAATTTTATGTACTGCTCTAAAGACGTATAGTATCTTCCAAGGAAGGATACACTCACCTTCACATGTAACACCTTTAATCCTGGCAAGCCCTCTTGGGCAAGCTGTATCTGTAAGAACAACAGGACAAATTTTACTTCATTATAGAATAAAACACAACCATGTTATGCTCAAGAAGAAATATAACGGAATCAAAATGGAACTAAATACAAACTGCAAGGCGGGGTCTTAGGGTCCAAGGACATCACTGTCCCCACTTCATTCAGTAGGGCACATGACTTTCTGTGGTACCTCCATCAGTATTGACCTGTATTGATATTCTCATAATTTTTCCTACAATTTCTTTTTGTTGTCACATTGACAACTGAGTTAAAAGTAAACAGGTCAGGCGCAGTGGCTCACGTCTGTAATCCCAGCACTTTGGGAGGCCGAGATGGGTGGATTACTTGAGGTCAGGAGTTGGAGATCAGTCTGGCCAACATGGTGAAACCCCATCTCTACTAAAAATACAAAAATTAGCCGGGCGTGGTGGCGGGCATCTTTAGTCCCAGCTACTCGGGAGGCTGAGGTAGGAGAATCGCTTGAACCCGGGAGGTGGAAGTTGCAGTGAGCCGAGGTCACGCCACCGCACTCCAGCCTGGTGACAGAGCGAGAGTCCGTCTCAAAAAAAAAAAAGTAAACAAAAGATTTGAGGAAAACAGCCAACACACAAACAAGGATACTGGAGGATACAGTCATCTAGCAGATTCTAGCTGATTCCCTTCCATGAATAAAATATTTAGAAGGGCTGCTTATGAGCCAGGATAAACCAAATACACATTTTAAGAGGTAAAAAACATTAGCCAGCAAAGATAACATTTTAGCAAAGGTAAATGATCTCAGGTCTTCTTCACTAAGGAACTTCATAGTGAAAGATGTGTCCTAGCGGCAGGAGAAGCTTTCCAAGGAGAAGCCGAGAAGCCCCCCAGTCAGGCTCCTACCTAGTTCACACCGCTCACAGGGGCTCCCCCAGGCGGCTCCGAGGGTGGCACAGCATTCAGATTTCAGAGTGGCTCCATTAATATTCACCTCACAGCGGCTGTCCTGGATATTGAGCCAACAGGTCCCCTTCAGGCTGTCTGAAAAAGAACAGGAAAGGTTGGGGAGCTCTTACCTCTGATGAAAATAGAATTCAGCTGTGTATATGAAAAGACATTTGTTAAAGTATTCTAAAAAAGAAGGGCCAGGCAAAGTGGCTCACGCCTGTAATCCCAGCACTTTGGGAGGCTGAGGCAGAAGGATCACTTGAGCCCAGGAGTTCAAGACCAGCCTGGGAAAATAGCGAAACCCCATCTCCACCAGAAAAAAAAAAAAAGATACTTTAAAAGTTTTTAATAGCGGGGCTGGGTGCAGTGGCTCACGCCTGTAATCCCAACACTTTGGGAGGCCGAGACGGGTGAATCACCTGAGGTCAGAAGTTCAAGACCAGCCTGGTCAACATGGTGAAACCCCGTTTCTACTAAATACATAAAAATTAGCCGGGCGTGGTAGCAGGCGTCTGTAATTCCAGCTACTCAGGAGGCTGAGGCAGGAGAATCGCTTGAACCTGGGAAGCGGAGGTTGCAGTGACCCGAGATAGTGCCATTGTGCTCCAACCCGGGCAACAAGAGTGAAACTTTGTCAAAAAAAAAAACCGAAAAAACACTTTTAATAGCATATCCTTTGAAAACACTTTCATGTACCTGCATTCAAATATGGTTTATTACATATATGTAATATGTACTATATATCTCTCACAATATAGTAATTAATATAATTATATCTATTGATATTCTAAGGGGAGCTGTCCAAGATTTTATGCTGGTACTCAGAAACACAGAGCATTGCCATTTTGCCCATGTTGGTCTGGTCTTGAACTCCAGGCCTCTAGCAATCCTTCCATTTCGGCCGCCCAAAGTGTTAGGATTACAGGCATGAGCCACTGCGCCCCACCCTTCTTCTTTTTTAACATACTATAACAACATGATAAGACCATTACTTGTGTGAAAAGTATTCATAAGATTTATCCTTAATGACAAATGCTTTGATATTTAAGATTTTATCGTATAAAATCCTTCAATCTCCTTCTCCCTTAAGTCCCTACTAAATAATCACACACAATGTATGTTCTGTTATACAGAGGCCAGTATTTCTCCAACTGATAATCATTTGATGAATAATTTAAAAGAAAAAAACCCCTATAAAACAAAGAAGGAATAAACACTTACAAAACCCCCACTAATGCATTCCTAGGGCTAATATCTGATGTATTTTATTTCAGGCATTTAAAAAATGTGTGTGTGTGTGTAGATTTATCTCTAGTTCAAAAAGTAAATCATACTTATGGTAAACAATTTGAAGAAATAGAGAAGTATGGGGGAGATGTAAAAATCACCTGAAATCCTCTAGAGATAACCATTCCTAACATTTTAGACTGACTCCACATCAAATTTAAGTTCTTCCTTTTGCATGGTAGAGTACCCAGTGAAATGTTATGCACTTTAAAATGTTTATTGTATGTGGATTAAAGGGAATAATGAATGGTTAGTATATGTTTGGTGGCACAATGAAAAGTTTTTCAAATGAACAAATAATAAATGACTGTTAACTGATTTTGAAGCAGTGATAAGGAATCCAGACAAAGCTGATATGGCAAATACTAACTGGCTAAAACAAATCATATGTCATGTTTTCCTTGTAGAGCAGTGGCTCTCAGTTAAGTGTGCATAATATTACCAAGGCGCTTGTTAAAATGCCAATTCATAAGTTTCCAGGTGTGCAGCCCAGGAATCTGAATTTTGACAAACTCCTCAGGTAATTCTGATGTGGGTGATGTGGAAAACACTCTACTAAAACCTCAATAGCATATTGTGGCACTAAGAGTTGGAAGAAAACAAAGAATAAGTGTATTCCTACAGTATTTATTTGAAAATTAATTTTAATAATAATATGTACAGATAAAATTTACTTCTGGCTGGACACAGTGGCTCATGACTATAACCCCAGCACTTTGGGAGGCCAAGGCAGGTGGATCGCTTGAGTCCAGGAGTTCAAGACCAGCCTGGGCAACATGGTGAAACTTTGTCTCTACAAAAAATACAAAAATTAGCTGGGAGTGATGGCACATGCCTGTAGTCCCAGCTACTCAGGAAGCTGAGGTGGGAGGATTGCCTGAGCCCGGTAGGCAGAGGCTGCAATGAGATCGTGTCACTGTATTCCAGCCTGGGCAACAGAGTGAGACCCTATCTTCCAAAAAAAAAAAAAGTTTTTACTTCTAAATTCAACAACAAAAACAACAAAAAAATCCCCCATAAACACAGAAAGGGAATTACAATTAAAATGTAATGGGCCTATGACGGGAGAAATAGTAATTTCTCATTCCCTAGGAAACACAGGAAGTTACCAACAACCTAAACACCAAGACAGAGGTTGAAACAAAACAATTCTCTCCTGTACTGAATAAAAAGTTATGGGGCAAAGGTGTGAAAAAGAGTTAGACAGTCACTTTGTTTTTTCACTCTGGCTGAAATGTTCGGTTTGGATAAAACTGCAGAGAACCATTTGTGTCAGGTCTCAAACTACAGGCTTGTTATAGATTTACACCTGTAAATTCCATAGAACAGAGGAAACAGAGATGCTTGTGTAAGGCTACTGTGTATTTAAATGATCTTTTACTGATCCGGACTAATCTGATTTATCACCTTGGTTGTCATCATTTTAAGTAAGATAAACAACAGTTATTGCTAAGATTTATCAAGACAGTGACAGGAACTGGAAGGCTTTGTTATGTATTTATTTACTCATTAAAACAACCCTGTGAATTATGTACAATTTGCAGATGAGAAAATTTAGGCACACAGAGGTCAACCAATTTACGCAAGGTCACCCAACTAGTAGAGTGTCAGCATCAAGATTCAAGCCCATGCAGTCTGACTGCAGAGC
This sequence comes from Macaca thibetana thibetana, assembly GCF_024542745.1. Classification (NCBI taxonomy): domain Eukaryota; kingdom Metazoa; phylum Chordata; class Mammalia; order Primates; family Cercopithecidae; genus Macaca; species Macaca thibetana. The sequence continues at coordinate 53,241,636 of NC_065583.1, read as the reverse complement.
CCTCACTCTGTAGCACTGTGATTCTTTAGGCTGGTGCTGCATCAACACTTGAAAAGCTACAAATCCACTATAGCCCCCTGCACTCCCCTCCAGGCTCATCCTTCTCTTCTCTCTCTCCCCAATTCCTTTCCTCCATCCTCCCTCCCTCTCTCCCCACTGACCCACTGTTGTGTGTGTATACCCACCCCTGCCCCCATACTCATACACAACTGAGATACAAATGTAGATAGTCAGGAGTTAGTTAAGAACTCTCAAAAAATAAAGCAGGGTAATTAGCTTGAGGGTAGAAACAGGAGAAAAACTGTTATTTTATCTAGGATGGTCAGAGAAATCATGACTTACAATGTGGCATCTGAATACAGACATAAGGAGAACCCTGCAAATCTGAGTGAAAAACATTCCTGCCAGATAGATCAGTGGACTTCAGGTGGGCATGTGTCTGATGCAGGAGCTGGAAGTAGGCCAGTCTGGTTCAGGCTGAGGGGGCGGGAGGCAGAGCAGGGGCAAGATCATGAGGAGAGTACAGGCTTCGGCTAGGACTTGAGCTTTTACTGAATGAAATGAGAAGCCAAGGTTTTCCTAGACAGGGTTCCTGGACAAAGAATGATATGCTCTGATTTATGTTTTAAAAGGGTTGCCTGGTGACTATGTGGAGAACTGACTAGAGTATGGGGAAAAGAAGCTAAGGTAGAGGCTACAGCAGTAATTACGAAGAGAAATGATGGTGACTTGGATTGGGGGTTGGTGTGGTGATGGTGAGAAGGGGATGAAATGTGGATAAACTTCAGTGCAATCAATAGGTTTGCTGATGACTTCCACGTGCAGCTTGAGAAAAAGACATCAAGGATGCTGCCAAGCTTTTGAGGGGTGGCAGCTAGAAGAACGGATTTGCCATCTGCCGAGATGGAAATGTTCCTGGGAGACTCGGGTTCAAGCCAGTACACAGGAATTTGGTTTCAGACATGGGAATTTGAGATACTGATGAGCCATCCAAGTGGAGACACTGTACAGACAGTTGGAAACACAAATCTGGAATCGGTGGCAAGGTTGAGGCCTAGAATTCCATTATCAACTAGAGTGACACATGTGAGACTCAACACAGAGGCTCTTGAGGATGAGTGTAGAAAGACAAACAGAGGTCCAAAGACAGACTGGCGGAACACTTCAGGTTAAAGGTTAGGAGGATAGGGAGGACTCAGTAAAGGAAAGAGAAAATGAGCCATAAAAGTCAAAGGAGAAGAGAGTTGTGCCTGGGAAGCCAAAAATGCAAAATTTCTCTAGAAAGAGTGAGTAATGAACTGTGACAAATACTGCTAATAATCTAAGGTGAGGAATGAGAATAGACCATTGGATTTGACAGCAGAGTGGTCACAGCCATATGTCCACGCAAGTTGAAGACAGAGTGCAGACCCAAGCCAAAGATGAGGGAAACTGGTCTGGATTACATAGAACCATCAAACCACAGCAGTATAATGCATGAAAGATTAATCAAATGCATGGTTCTATTACATTTAACCATATTCAAGCAGAATACCATAGTCTTCTTAAGCAGTTTGCAGAACAGTTTAAGATTAATTTATATTTAGAAAGCTTGAAAAATAGATTCTAAATCCTTAAATATTCATAGTATTCAACTAACTCATATATAATCTAATGTAATTTTAAATCAGTAATCATATCATGAAATTTCAAAATGTAATGACCTGGACCCTGTGGAAGAGAAAGTTGCAGACTAACCACTGATGAGAGCCACTGACAGTCCTATTATACATTCCTGACTTTTCCTGTGTATATTTTACTATTTGTTATTTTCTTTTGCAACTAGAATTCTCTTTTTAATAAAAAAGTACATAAAATAATGTCTAAAATTTAAAAATATTAGGGAAATTGCCTTTTGAGCAGCTCTACACTGGGCTATTCAAATTTAATCATAATAAATGAAAGCACACAATACATTGACTGAGAAAAATATGGTGGTAGTTAGTTGTTGGCAATTGGAAGAATGACATAAAGACTTGGGGGTAAAAAGTCTTTGTTCTTCTTTGGTTAATAAATATAAGGGCAAAAGGCCAAAATAATGGAAGTCTACATGATGAGGCAAAAACGAAGTATCTTTGATGCTCAAGTGGCATGCAGATTTAGTTTTCTGAGACATTAATTGATTAATGCTGAATTCATTTCCTTTGCATAATAAAATGACTCCATCTCAATTGGAAATTGTGGCTTAGCAAAAATATTTCTGCTTTACTGCATCCAACCCACACACCCCGCTGGCCCCCCTACCAACCCAGCCCGGAATTCTATAAGAAAAAAAGTAATGCCCCAGGCAGATGGCAGTCTATTTCCTAATATGGAGAGCTGAACAAGGCTCAAATTTCACCAGCTGTACCTCATTGGGAAACGAGGAGCTGGTGTTTCCAAAGAGAAGGTTTTCATTGATAATTTTGGACTTGGTCATTTGTCTTTACGTAACAAACAGATACTCTAGCATCCAGCTAAATATGGTTAACATCAGACATACTACTGAAAAAACTATTGTCTTTGACAAATATGAAACTAAAGATTCATTTTGGCTAGATAATAAAAACTGCCAGTTAACTTGGCACTATGTAAAACTGAAATATCTTCCTATTTGGAATATATATTTAGTTCCCCTTAAAGGTGGATACTAGCTAATGATGTGAACTGTGTAGGCCTAGTGAATGGAACCACAGATGCTGGAAGTACGGAAAAACTACTGGGACAGTTTTGTTCCCTTTTACATGCTGGATTATTCCTTGCAGTAACAGATCAATCTTCTTTAATATACATCCTATGTCATTATCAAGAACTGACTTTAAATGTTTTGAGACATATTGAAAGATGCTAGTTTAGATGTTTTAGAATAATTTCCCCTAGAGAATTCCAAAAGCAAGAAAACAGTTATCTTCTCTTCCTTGAAGCCCAAAAGTTTATGATTGATGGAAAAAAAGAAAAAATAATAAATTCCCTCTATGTGTTTAAAAGCTTCAAATTCTTGTCCTGTTAACTGAATCCAAATTTCATCACATTTTTTGTTTGCCATCGAAGTTTGTTTATAAAAAAAGTATGCAGTGGAGATTTGATTATATTGCTGCCTAAGGCATTTTTAGGGTAACGGATATGCATATGTGTGTGGTATGGAAATGATTATAAGTTATAGCATAATATATCTACTTATATGAAAGGAAGATTTCTAGAATCTAACAAAAATTGAATAGGCTGCCTAATTAATGCTATTATGTTTTACCTCTATGTTGATACTGAGTAAAAACAACTAATGTAATGCGTAATTCTTTTTGGAATCATATTCTGTTTTTATCTGTAGTAAGGCCTGAGATCTGTGCTGATCTTAGCAGTGAAATTGAAGCATCAGTATTGTGTATGAATCTTACCAATACAGATCAATCCTGTGGAGCTGAGTTTGCTGCCGGGCGAACATTCACAATTGAAAGATCCAAGGTTGTTTCTGCAGGCCCCATTGACACATGGGTTGCTTTCACATTCATTTATATCTACAATCCAGAAGGAAAAGATTCTGTTAGAACTGCCATGTGTTTCTGGAAAATATTATTCCAACAAGCCATGCAATGCCAGAATGTCTGGTAAACTTGGCTCTGGTAATTTTAATATGGATCTATGAAGCATAAAGTGAATGGGGAATGGAGGCATGCATTTTACATTGTGGATACACATCTATAGGACTGGGAACTCAGTAGGACCACAGCGATCAGCCTATTGGGAAAGAGTTCAGTTACATGCTTTTTCAATACGTCATCACAACTTTACATAAATTGGATTTTTTCCCCCACATAATAAGATGTAATTCCAGGAGCAACATCCTGTGCACAAACAAAGGTGGATTGCTTTGATCATTTATGGTTTAATGGGGCTCTGAAAAACTTAAAAAGTCCATCTTGGAAGCAAAATATCACAATGCTGCTTTAATTCCAAGCTCTTGGGTACGAATCAGAAAATAAGGACTGAAACATTCATGGTGGGTACATAACTCTCCTCTAGTCCCTATCCACCTTCTCTGTCTTTAGTTCTTCACATTTACATGTTTAGTTTGCTTAGTTATTTTTTAATACAACTAATGGTGGTAAAATAAAAATTAGAAAACTTGATCAAGTAGAAATAATTGCTTTAAATAGGCCTCTACAATCATTAATTTGATCTGAATGAAATATTCAAATCAAATGTAATTCAATATACGTGAAATCATATAATATAAACAATTCCTGTTGATGGTCAGAAGTAAGCAGAACTGCCCTATGCCTATGTTCTCAAGTGGTGATTAGAGAAAATTCAAGCCTGTAATGTGAAATAGTTTAACACATGAGTCAATGAGAAAGAAACACAAGCTTCAGGTAAAGTACTATGAACAAAATCGAAGACATTTTCAGTGTAAATTCAACCACTTCTAAAGTGGTACACTTTTAAGAAGTGGCACACAGTTTTCTTTACTAAGTTAATTATCTGAAACAGGTCAATAGTTCTCAAGGCATTTTATATCAAACACTGGGGTTTTTAAGTTCACAAGAATACTTCTTCTTTCTCTAAATATTTCTTTGAATTTATTATAAAGCAGTTTACTGAGGAAAGCATGTAAACAAATAGCTAGAAGACTTTAATCCTGAAAGAGCGAGACTCACAGTTGATTTTTTTTGTCAGTGGACTTCACATGCAAATTTAAAAATCAATGTGAAAAACTTTGTTACTTCAACACTACTGAAGGAATATCCAGGTGCTAATTTAATTCTTGATATATAAATTGTTTGAAGAAATATGAATGTATTTTGCTTTCAGGTTGTTAATAGTGAGAAAACCTCTTAAAAATAAAAGAAGAGATTTTGTAAATATAGCACAGATTTCTAATGAAAACATCAATCCCAGAGTATAAAAACTCTTTCATAAAAACACAATGTAAAAAAGAAACCAGTTAACCATAAAAGAAGCAGATAACTAATCTAAGGATATACCACATATAAATCTATTAATTTCATTTGTAAGAAGCCTGAAAAAAGAAGAATTTCAATACTGTGTGTTTTTAAAATCTCTATTTTAAATTAAGCAATTATGAATTCAGAAACTATAAACATATGCACTGACAACTACAAATATCAACTATTTAGTTTTCCTTTAAATAATATGTTGTTATGTTATAAATGTCATGGAACCAGGAATTGAAACAGTTCACTGTACATTCCTGGAAATAAACTTCAAAGCACATCTGGTTTACATTTAACTAGTTATGTCACTGGAAACACAATCTAAACCACAGTGCTTGCTGTAAAAATTTTAACTTTCACAGACTCTCAGAGCTCAAACAAAAAAAGAAACAAAGTTTCTGTAACTTCAATCTGAAATACAGAAGAACTTTACTCTATTATTAGTGCTATTTGTTATATATTTAAAATAGTCTGTTGAAAACATGAATGACAAAATCAGTGCACAAGACAAATACACAAGAAAAAGCTAAGATTTGCAATGAATCTGCTAATAATTCCCTGTCTAGTCTTTGGAAATTAATTCAGAAAGAAGAGAATGAAGAGAACTGCTTCAGACAGAAACATTTACTGTTTGAATGCAACGGTAGAAATAAGAAAGCAACTCAACGGAAAAAGAGATTAGTAGCCTTCAAGTCTATTCTTTGCAAAACTCTTAATGAAATGCAAATAACAGTGGGAAGAAAGTGTAGAAATAACAGTTATTTGGTTAGTTTTCCCATGATAAATCATTTTTATTTCCTTCAATGTCATAAGGCTGGAGCCAAAAGAGTTGTCTATCATTTCTTCTCTATTTACATAACATGAACTTCTTTCCTATGAATGACAGACATAAAATTGTTTTTTCATTAAATAAATCTCTCAGCTTAAGAATAAGTATGCTTATAATAAGTGAAGATTACTCTTTCTAACACTCACTGTTGCCTAATTTGGTATGAAAGTGCCTTAATATTTACATAATCACCTTATGTTACATTATTAAACACCACCAGCTCCTACTCTTCTTAACTGTTCCTGTAAGCAGGAGAGTCTCTGATTTTAACTTCTTTGGTATTTCAACTCTCAGAACCTTTGTACTCTATCTTACTGGTCCATAAATAATCATTGATAATTCAGTGTACATAGCAAATAGAACCAGACACTATCCATTTAGTTCCGCATTAGGAACTAAATCATGTGAGAGACACGATAGCACCAGAAAGTATTTTCCTAGACAGGGAAACCAGTTCTAAAAATCATCAGTTTCCTAGTTAAATCAAGATGACGTCCCACCCTGCTCTTGCTTTCTAAGTTTCCTGAGATTTAACGGAAGCTTATCCTCCAACAGACAACAGACAACAGACAAAACTGAAAAAAGACTGTAGGAAGGAAGTGTAGAAAATCAGGAAAAACAAAAACCTTTAAAATCTCTTCTTCTATCTTTCCAAAGAAATCATAGAGGAAATATGGCTAGGATACTTTTTCATAAAGTACGTTTCTCAGAGCATTTTGAAGAATTGGTGTTAGAGATGGGAGTGGGATCTAGAAAATAGAGACTCCGTAGTTGAATACATTTGAGAAGCCTGAGCTGGTTTAAAAAGAGGGCTCTCATAACCTATTGAAAGATATTCCAAACTCTTAAGTGTGTCCCCTTCTCATCTACGGAGAAGACGAACCTTCAAGTATTTTCAGTGGGAATGGAATGAGCACTCCTCTTTGAGGAGTTCCTGCAAAGATGTTGGACAACAGGGGAAACTGTCACCAGAAGTAAGTTTAGAAAAAGGGGATTTTATGCTGAAGTTTTCTTTTTTTTTTTTTCTTTAGGCTAATTATTGTTTTCTAGTGGCCCCTCCGATTCAATTCAAAGTTAGCACTGCACTTTGTAATTGCATTTCATTGACTTCAGCAGAGTCATTTGTGTTTTGACATCTTGTTCTATAGTCCTAACTGGTTTCTGTTCACAAGAATGCTTTGAAGTTAAACAGTAAGATGAAGAGAGAATGTTAACATCTTTTTCAATAATATTACTATGGCAGTTTTCTTGGCTGTGGCACCATGAAAAAAACAAATACTTTAACAGATTAAAAAAAAAAAAGGGAGGGGGCTATTCCACAATCATCAAAGATGAAATCTTTTCTTAAAAGTTACTATTCCAAAGTAGTAACTTTTGGATTTGAGACTGTTATGCGACCCTTCTGTAGGCCCACACAGTGAGATTTAAACAGGAACAATGACTAGTATTCATACCACAGATTTTTCTGAAATATACAGTACTTTGATCAAGATACAAAACCATAATTCAGTGTACTCACTGCTTAGCCAGGATCTCACTGAAAATGAAGACTTCTCTAACCATTTAACTCATTTAAGTAACTTTCACTGCAAAAATATGTGATTAGAAGAAAACAAAGAAGCTTTTAAACACTAGTTTATGGTCTACAAACCCAAATGACAACTTTTAAATTATCAAATGGAAAGGACAATTCTCTTAGACTAAAAACACATTAAAGTTATCATTTTTACTTAGACCTCAAATATTTTGTGGGCCAACCTCTTGGGTATATCAATCATTTCATCTAAGAGTTAACTTTTCCATTATAATTCAGGTTCCTACATTAATGGATCAGCGTGGTTCTGAAAAGGGGAAAACACAGTAAACAACTATCTGACATTCTATTTCAGCAAGTAAAACAATCTGGCTTCTTTCAGTTGGTTTCTTTTTTATCCACTTTAAAATGTTTGTTCCAAATGTGTGTTGATATTTTGTCTGAGTGGAACAAAATTGATGGTGTTTGTAAACTGTGTTAGGTCCTTACTATTTCAAAAACTGACAGATTAGCTAAACGAGATTATAAAATAAAATATTCAAACAATATTCCTTTCACTACATTGCTTCATCACTGTAATTGATGTTTATACAACTCCAGGTACTCACTATTCACGAATAAGGCAAGGAAGACAGCTCTTACCTTCACAGGTCTCTGTCTCGGTCCTGAACACATACCCTGGTGGGCACGTACAGCTGTAACTTCCTGGCGTGTTTCGGCACAATCCGTTATCACAAAGTAGTCTGTTTACTAAACATTCATCGATGTCTGAAAGCAACCATTGGAATACAGGAGATACACATATTTAAGCATGTATTATAGTGGGCAGCAATGTTTAATTTTGTTATTTGTTTTATTTCCCTCTTTCTTCTCTGTGACATAGTCTGTATCACAGCACACTCTTCATCCTAAGCAAAATATATTTAGTCTTATTCAAATGGGATATTCTTATGCTAGTGGCTAATTTTAAGATGCTTTTAAATCCCTGGAAAGTATGTGCTAGTTTGGAAAGGCACATCTCTACTTCACTTGCTTTTATTCCTGTAATGATATATTAGATACATTTTTAAAGCATTCATAAAATATATCAAAAGGTTAAATTCATTTGCCTGTATACTTGCTTATGTATAATAAAAGTAACAGAAGGCATTTTTTATGATTAAAATTTTTCAAAAGAATGCCTTATGTCTTCATGTCCCAGATGGTTAAAAAATGCATTAAACAGTAGTTTAAAAAAAAGATATTCATTAATCTTTTTCCATTATGTTTTTATCTCAGAAAGCTAGTTATTAATGAAAATGATGTATTTTGCATACTCTTTTAGCAGTCCAGAACAGCCTAGAGAATATCATCTAAACCTCCAGTTTAAGCAGCTCACAATGAGTTTTTTGTTTGTTTTTGAGACAGGATCTCACTCTGTTGCCCTGGTTGTAGTGCAGTGGTGCAATCACAGCTCGCTGAAGCTTTGAACTTTTTGGCTTAAGCAATCCTCCTGTCACAGCCTTCCAAAAGTAGCTGAGACTACAGGCATGTGCCACCATGCCTGGCCAACTTAAAATAATTTTTTTTAGAGATGGTATCTCACTATGTTGCCCAGGTTGTTCTGGAACTTCTGGCCTCAGGCGATTCTCCCAGCTTGTCCTCCCAAAGTGCAGGGATTACAGGCATAAGCTACCGCACCTGGCCTCACATTTTAACCTTCCTATCCTTCCATTTTTGCAAGTGTAGTGACAAAAAGCAATAAACACTGTAGTTTAGAGTGAAGAGCTCTTTTACTTAAAGTTACATTTCTAGTCTTGCAAATAATAATTTTCCCTTATTAAATAATATACTGATACTGTGGAGATTTTGAAAACAGATCAGAAAAACATCTGTAATTCCATCATCACTGATAATATTCTTTTGTGTATTATCTGATATTTTCCCTTCTTGATCTTGTTTTTGCTCCAACTGTGAATCTTGATACTTTAAAAATTAACATTATATTTTAGGCACTGGACTACCATAGCTTTTCCCATAATAGTCTAATATGTGTACAAATTGTGACTGTATCACAATTTTCTTTCTTGCTGGCTTGCTTTCTTTCTCTACTCTCTCTTCCCTTCCCTTCCTTTTCTTTTCTCTTTTCTTTTTTCTTTTTTTTTTGAGATGGAATCTTGATCTGTCACCCCGGCTGGAGTGCAGTGGCATGATCTCCACTCACTGCAGCCTCCACATCCCGGGTTACAGTGATTCTCCTGCTTCAGCCTCTGGGTGCTGAGATTACAGGCACGTGCCACCATGCCCGGTTAATTTTTGTATTTTTACTAGAGGGGGGTTTCACTATGTTGGCCAGGCTGGTCTACCCCTACCCTCAGGTGAGCTGCCCACCTCAGCCTCCCAAAGTACTAGGATTACAGGAGTGAGCCACTGCGCTTAGCCTGCATCACAATTTTTTAACCCATTTTTCTAAGCTATGGATTGAACTGTGTCCTTTAAAAAAGATATGGTGAAATCCTAAAACCCGGTATCTCAGAATGTGACTTTATTTGAAAATAGGATTTTTATAGAAATAATCAAGTTATAAAGAGGTTGTTAGGGTAGGTTGTGATTCACCTAACCACATGACTGGTATCCATGTAAAAAGGGGAAGTTTGGACTTCACTTCTGGAGAGTAAAAGCTGGCATAGTTTACATATTGTTAGAAATGGTCAATAATCTTTGCTTGGTACTATTATAGCACATAATATAAATAGAGCTTTTACATCCATCAGTATGTATGTCTTCAACTCCAAATCAAACAAATATGTTCAATAATAAAAGCCACTACCAGAAACACAGAAAAATCTGTTCCTTTCCTAATCATAATCATTAACACTTGGTTGTAAAAGCCATCAGTGAATAGTTGTAAAACTATCATGCACAATGACGGATTGAGTAACATTTATTTTATAAAAGTCCACCTAAATGCTTTGTGGGAAAATCTTGCACTAATAGAAAACAATAAAAGACTGTCAAACCTTTTCATCCTCCTCCTCTTCCTTTTGTTAAACATAAATTACATACTTGAGTTTCGTCAATCATTCTCTTATAATTAGAAAAGGAAATACCTTTGTCTTAGTTGTCATGTTTAGGTATATTGTGGCAACTGGTTGTTTGTTTATGAAGTCAAAATTCTCTCAACCTGTAACACTTTATTTTCTTGACTTACTTTTATCCATACCGACCTGTTAATTTTTGAAGTCAAATTCTTAGTAAAAAAATTACAGGATTAAGGTACATTCAGGAAAACAACAGGCTAATAACTGAGTATGTTAATTTGGGAAAAGAATATTTTAAAAACAAATAGGTACCACCAAGAAGTTTGTTACTATGTAACAAAATTTGTTTGATTCTGATATTTTCCTATCAATGTATAATACGAAGAAAACAAGAAAAACTGTCTGGTTTTTAGTTTTAATCATTTATTTGTGTTTTTACTGCTAGTATAATCCATGGGATTAAACTATATGAAAGGTTCTTGCATAAATATAACAAATAACTTACCAATACAGTTTCTTCCAGAGGCATCTGGTTCATAGCCACTGTTGCAATTACAACGGTAACTACCACGTAAGTTTTCACAAATCCCATTGGCACATATATCAGGATCCAAAGCACACTCATTGATATCTGCATTAAATTTTGAAAGTTTAATGCTCCTACACGTTATTGTTTATTGATAAATGCAGGTCTAATAAAGACCATTCAACATATGAAGTGTTTAACTCTGCAAACTCACAATTTGCCTGCCTTTCAGAAAGGAAAAGGAACTGAAAACAAGGAGTAAGAAAATAAAACTGAGAGACATAGGACACTTCACTGGTAAATCAAAAGAAAAATGAAAGAAGCTGGCAGAAATTCAAAGAGTTAAATCATGAAATATGCCAGCATTTATGATAAAATTAATAAAATTAAAATTAATAAAGACAATTTAAAGGCAGTTGGCTCAAAATCCAAAGGAAAACTTAATTTGATAGATATTATACCTATATAATTAAAGGACAGGGATTTATTAGGGTGGCCCACATAATTTTATGGTCCCCAAAGGTACAGGATATTTCTATTTTATTACTTTTTCTGTGGTCAAGTAATATTTAGTGTTTTTCATTGCTGATATGTGAAATTAACGGAGAGGACACTTTAAATGTGGATGCTTCAGAACATGATATTTTATAACGAGCCACGAACATGACTACTACTACTGTATCACCGAGGGGAAGTGGAACTTGTGCACTGATGTGCTTGTATGAATGATCAAGTAGTTTCCAATAGTGACTGGCTCTGCTGGAGAGGCTATATTGTCAGGGAATATAATGAAAGAGTAAGCCCAAAATCAAATTTTGGTCACCAAGCTCAAATTTTGATGCTATTGTTTTCAATAATTTGGAAGACCTTAAATACTTTGGAAATGTCTTTCATTTTATACTTGGGAAAAACATCCTTGTAAAAGTTTACTTTTTACTCTGGTTTAGATGTTTATTATAAAGATTCAACATTACTGCCTACCATCTATAACTTGACTAAAGCCTTCTCAAACACAAGGGTAGAAGAATACATATATATATATGGTTATATATATACTCTTCTTATATATACATATTCATAGATATAGAAGATTAATAACACCCATTTTATTAATGTATAAATGAATCTATATGTATACTAAAATATAAAAGAATTTGAAAATTATAAACACATATGTACTTAAGTGTTCAAGATTCCATACTGGAGTTTTGTTAACCATAATACAAAATTGAAAGCAAGAAAAATTTTAGTGAATCTTACTTCTTTACTTGGAGAGAAACATTTTATTATTCTTAGGTATACATAGTCTTAACAAATTATTTCAGCCAGTATATCTCAAACTTGATCCATATCCAATATCTCTTGAATACTATTTATTTTTCTAACCCTATCTGCACCAGTACTTAATATTTTCTCATAAAATTGACTCACTCTTTTTTTTTTTTTAACTTAAATGTCACATCTATTCTTAAGCAATGATTGCATGAAATCAGGAGGGTAGTTTGTTAGTGACATTTTTAACAATGTATATTTAACAGATAAATATTTATCCAAGATGAAAATGTGCATCTACGTATCACTTAATATCATCTAGCTTATAACCACTGCTCTAGGAGATAATCTTATTATTTTATAATATTACATTTTCATATTAAATATAATCATATTAATATTATAATTATAAATCTATACAATTATGTCATATAATTATTATAAAATAGAGATTAACTAGAGTTACCTCTTCCATCCACAGTGATACCTACTCCACTACTACAAAGGCCATGGAATTCAGCTGTATGACAAAAAGAAATAGAAGAATTAAAAACTTAACTATACCTATTCCATATACAAATCATTTCATAACCCCAAAACTACCCATTAGGAAGAATTATTTGTGCATTAGTTTTTAAAGTGAAAAAAATTACCATTTTCTAGCACACGATTATTATAAAATTCTGAACTCATAAAAAAGCATAAAAGAGTAAATAAAAATCACTTGTAATAATCATCCTGAATATTATTTATATAAATGTTACTAATATTTTCTACATAAAGAAACTTTAAGAAAAATATAAATGGTCTTACAGAGCTTGATATTTAACTTTTTCCTCAATAATAAAATAATAGCAGCCAAAATGTAGGTCATAGTACTTACCAAGTGCCTGGTATTGTTCTACATTTTACACCTAACAATTTAGTTAATCTTCCCAATACCACAAACTCAATACTACTGTATTTTCTTTTTTACAAGTGAGAAAAAGAGGAACACAGAAAAGTGCAGTAACTTGACCAAGGTCACAGAAGTTGTAAGTGGAGAAGCAGACTTGGTTGCTGGGTACTCTATCACAGACATATCATGTCAATGTCCCACTGAATAGGCCATTTAATATTGTTTTCTCAGTTACGTAGAGGTACCACATTTATTCGATCAATCTCTTACTGGTGAAATTAGGTTTGTCCAACTTCTAGCAACTATCATAAATAATATGAAGTTTAATTATATCACTAGGATAATCTCTTATAAGTAAAACTCTCAAAGTTTATGCCCCTTTTAAGGTTTTAGATAGTTCTTCCCCTCCTAAAATGCCCCCAAATTACCCTTCTATCAGCAGTATAAGACAGTATTCATTTTTTTAATACCCTCATTATCACTGGGAAGAATCAATCAAGTATACCAATCTGCTAAACAAAAATGGCACTGTATTTTATTTTTAATTTTATGGAGAGTGGGCATCTTTTTACATGGTATTCTTCCTTTTGAATTTCTACTTTCTGAAATCCTGCTTGTGTACACTGCTCTTTTTTCTATAGAGGATTTCAACTTTCCTTATTGATTAATGTAAATTCTATAAAGATTAAGAAATGATACGTAAAAATATTTTTCCAGTTTACTTGTGTATTTTACTATTTAGGCCTGCTTACAAAGTCTTCTACCATTACAAAATAAAAAAGAATTTATATTCTATAAGAAAATTATGTTTTAATGTTTTATGTAGGGACCTAACTTCTTATTTTTTTCCAAAAGTTATCAACGATAGTTATTATTTAATCTTTTTCCTTGCTGCTCCAAAATGCTTTGCTATATCCTAATTCATATTCATACTCAGGTTTCTAGATTCATTTCATTAGTTCACTTAGCTTTTTGTCTAGTCTTATACCAATTTTTGAACTTCTTTGATAATATGCATAATTCAGTTTGGTACATTTTAGAGCTAGGTTCTCCTCACTATCTTTCTTTTAAAAAAAAAGGTCACAGTCAGTAATTCTTCTAGATGCATCAAATCATTATTTCCATGTATGAAGACTCCATTTGGGATGTTTAGGAGAATTACAAGACATTTCCGTTGCAGGAATGCTTTCCTGTACCCTCCACATGGAAAATTCTTACTCATTTTTTTCAAGACCAAACTAAACGTGCCCCTTCTGTGAGGTCTTTCCCAGCTTCCCTGGGCTACTAATTGCTCCTTCCTCTGTGCTCTCTCCAAACTTGTTTATGAAACTTTTAAGGTGCTAATTACACTAAATTGTAATTTATACATTTGCCTGCCTGTATTCTCAACTACTCAAAACTTTAAGGAAAAACACAGACTGTGTTTATGTTAGAATCCCTACTGTACTCACATATATTCAATATACATTCAATACGGGTTTAGTTAAAAGTATGAATAGACAAGAGTCAATCTTATTGACCTAAGAGTTTGGAATTACTGTCTGAGACTGTGACTTGAGACCACTTGGTGTCAAGATATATATATATATAGATCTTTATATATATATATACACACACATATATATATAAAATCAAATTGAGTTCTTGTTGTGTTTATAACCTTGAAAGTGGTAAGTAAATTTTATGCTATTTGTCTTCACTGTGACAGCACAGATCAAGGAAACTGAGGCTATCATGTTCAAGTAAAAAAAACCTCTTATAATAATCACAAATATATAAGTAAATAGATTTTTGTTTGTTTTTTTAAAGAGTCAGCATCTCACTCTGTTACCCAGGCTGGAGTGGAGTGGCACAATGATGGCTCAGTGCAGCCTCAAACCCTTGGGCTCAAGTGATGCCCCGCACCTCAGCCTCCCTAGTAGGTGGGACTACAGGTGTGTGCCACCACACCTAGCTAATTAAGAATTTTTTGTTTTTTCTGCCAAGACAGGGTCTCATCCTGGCTTCAAGTGATCTCCCTGCCTCAGCCTCCCAAAGTGCTGGGATTACAGGTGTGAGCCTCCACACTCAGCCAGCAAATAGATTTTTTTATTCACTGTGTTCTGTCGGCCTAGAAATCATACATAAACACAAGCCAAATCTCCTTATTATATGCCTCACATATCAATACAGGATTGGCTTTCTTTTCTTCAGTTAAAATTAATGATGAAACACTTAAGAGCTGATGTTCTCTTTGGCCAAACATCTAAGGTTGCATTTCTTGATTCTTTATCAACTCTGAAAATGGCACGTATGACTACCTGAATTTTTTGCAGGGCATGGCTGGCAGGGTTCTCCAAAACCATAGTCCGGATTGGCACAGCAGCATTCGGACTTGGTCACTGCACCGGGGAAAGGACGCACACATACTCCTTTCTTGATTCCTCCATAGCAGGTACTGCGCATGTGAGTATCTAAAGAATATTCAAAAACAATGACTTGAGGCAGTGATAGAGACAAAGAGATTTCGAAACAGAAGGCTTCTTTTAACCTAAGTGGCCACTAGATTGGAAGCTTTTCAAGGGCATCTGAGACTTTTATTGTGCATCTTTGGCATCTAATAGTGTTAGGAAATCAACAAATGTTTTCTGAGTGAGGAAAAGAACGGATGCATATCACCGACTCTAGTTTGTTTTCTTTAGTAAGTTTTATGAGCTACACAGTATCCATTGTCCAACGTATCCTTACAAACCTTTCATGGAACCTAGGATATTTCCACAATTATAAAGAATACTTGGAGCTCTAATCACTGCCTATGCTATATTCAAAATGACACTTCTTATTTCAATTTTGGAAGTTCTCATGAACAATGAAGTGCAATGAAGTTAATCTACCTTAAGGTGATACTGCTTGGGCATGAGATTTCTTACTCCCACTTTCCGAGTTAGGAGGCCTTTCTTTTCAATCCCCAGGATACTGCTTGTGACTGTTTTAACCTCAGAAACTCAGTAAATCCAGTTATAAAAATAGTTAACTACCATATGTGCTCTTGGCATTGTGCTCATTGCTTCACAGACATTATCTCATTGAACAGTCAGGTCAATAGCTCTATAGGAGTGGTCATTACATACACTTTATAGATGAGGAAGACGAGGTTCACAGCTACCTATGTAGTTTGAAGTCCTTGAATATCCAGTGCCTGAGCTGGGGTTCAGACAAGGTTTATGTGACTTCCAAAACTCTTCCTCTTTGTAGTAAGTAATGCTATACCCCAAAGAAGCATATTCTGCTTAGTTCTCTCTTAATTCTCATAAAATATCCTATAACTTTATGACACAGTAAACGGTGAACTATAAAAAACTCAGATCATAAAGGGCAAAGAACCAGTACAATTTTTAAGCAGTATACTGACCTGGCAATTTTACCAGAGATCACCTCTATTATAAATACCTGTAACTATTCACAACTTGTTGGAAAAAAATTTTATCTGCTTGTTATGCAAAATGGTCATCCAGTAATTTCTTATGACCTGGGGGCATTTTTGATTAAAACAGTGATTTATGGCTGCATTAAAAATGAGATACGTGTGTGCTTAAATGGAAGGAGGCCATGAGATTCACCAACCCCATCCCTAAGGAGTCAACGCAAGAGAACCCTGTGCTGCCTGTGCTGTGGCTGAGTTTGGCAGTGTGTCCTCTGAGATACACACAAGCACAGATTTCACTTGAAGGCAAATTTGCACAAATACAACATGGTTCATGATTTCCATTATGATTTCTGTGAGTTCTTTGGGCATTACTGATGATCTTGGAAGGCATTCATGAACAGGCAAAGTTATTTCTGCTTTTGGGTTTAGAGCATATGCCATGCAGAATTTTTAGAAGCAAGCAGATAAAAGGCCCATTGAGCTCACTGGAAGAGTGAGACATGTTATATATGGTAGTTTGCATTACAGGTGAACTAATCTCTTTAGAGTGCCCAACACCAGAAGCTTCATGACAAAGAAAGTAGCATAACTTATGCGTGGGTTTTAGGGACATAAACTTCCCAAGGTTCAGATCCCCACAAGATGATCTTACATAAATTACTTAACATCTTCCTTATTCATTAAATAAGGATACAGTTTGCATAGTAAATGAAAGTATATTTGTTGCGCACTAAGCACAGTGCCTAGGACACCCCTGAAGTACTTAAAAAAAAGTGGTGACCACCTTATTTCCCTCTTCTATTTTTTTTCTAAGACTAGTAGATTGCAGCAGTGAGAAGGCAGGAAAAGTAGAACAAGGAGTTCTATCCGTAACTGATACTGTGAACAATCAATTGAGATAACTCATTATCTCCCTACTGACCTTTTCCCGTTCAAAGACCCCAAACTGGCAACCTAGCTCATAGTATACTATTCAAATGTAACTGAACCACTGTACACAGGATAGGATAAGAGGAACAATACCAGTAGCACCATCAGAATATGCTCACACGAATGCTCTGGCGACAGACTGGACCTAAATGCACCTTTTCCATATGTTAGCAGATTTCTGCATGCCCTTCCTTTCTCCCTCCCTCCCTCCCTCCCTCCCTTCCTTTTCTTTCTTTCTTTTTTTTTTTTTTTTTTTGACAGAGTCTTGCTCGGTCACTCAGGCTGGAGTGATCTTGACTAGCATGATCTTGACTCACTACAACCTCCACCTCCTGGGTTCAAGTGATTCTCCTGCCTCAGCCTCCCGAGTAGCTGGGATTACAGGTGCACACCCCACGACCGGCTAATTTTGTATTTTTAGTACAGACGGGGTTTAGCCATGTTGACCATGCTGGTCTCAAATTCCTGACCTCAGGTGATCCGCCTGCCTCGGCCTCCCAAAGGGTTGGGATTACAGGTGTGAGCCACCATACCAAGCGCCTTTTCTTTCTTAAAAAATGGAAAGATTTAAAATTTCCTCAGGTAATTAGCAGATTCTACATACCATGAGTAAAATATGTATGGATGCAAAATGCTAACTTTATTTTATTCTTCTTTCTTTAATATCAACTTTTATTTATAACTTAAAGCAGCAACTCTTAAGACTATGACCTAGACATGGTGA
The DNA here is from genome assembly GCF_024542745.1 of Macaca thibetana thibetana. Classification (NCBI taxonomy): domain Eukaryota; kingdom Metazoa; phylum Chordata; class Mammalia; order Primates; family Cercopithecidae; genus Macaca; species Macaca thibetana. Next base: position 53,223,527 of record NC_065583.1, on the reverse strand, counting down.
CACTATTCTAATTTAATAACAATAATATCAATAGTAGTTAACTTAGTGGGCATTCATTATGTGCTACACACCATTCAAAGCTTTATTTAATTCTCAAAACAACAAAAGAGGAAAGGAGGAACAGAGAGGTCCTGTATCTTGCTGTCATCTTAGAATTTTTTTGTCACTTAAGAATATTCAGTAGTTATCATGTGGCCTGAGTTTTCTTCCTTATTTACTAAACTGCATCATTGAATAAACTTAAAAATAAAGTTTGAATGAATGGGAAAGATAAAGATATGATTGTCTTTTGTTTATAAACTTGCTGGTGAGTTGTATTTTAACATACTAGTTAAAATCGTAGCCTAATTACCTGAAACTGAAAAAAAAAAAAACAAAACCCAAACACATCTTTAATATCTACAGAAGAAAAATGAACAAACAAAAAAGAGATTTAAAATTAAAATGCTTATCCTAATAGTTTTTCATAACAGTGATTCATTTATTTTTTCTTTTTCTTTTTTTTTTTTTTTGAGACAGGGTCTCACTCTGTCATCTAGGCTGGAGTGCAGTGGCACAATCATAGCTCACTGTAACCTCCACCTCCAGGGCTCAGGCAATCCTCCTGCCTCAGCCTCCCAAGTAGCTGGAATTACACGCATGTGCCACCATGCCAGGCTAATTTTTGTATTTTTTGCAGACATAAGATTTCACCATGAAGCCCAGACTGGTTTTGAACTCCTGAGCTCAAGCAATCTGCCCACCTCAGAATCCCAAAGTGCTGGGATTATAGGCACCACACCTGGTGAATTTTTGTACTTTTTGCAGAGATATGGTTTTACCATGATGCCCAGACTGGTCTTGAACTCCTGGGCTCCAGTGATCTGCCCACCATGGAATCCCAAAGTGTTGAGATTACAGGCATGAGCCACTGCGCCAGGCCTCATCTCAAACTTAAAGAATCAATGGGTCTAAAAAGTGACATCAAGTCAAAAGATGTGAAGAAAACATCTAGCACATTATAGAAACAATATATAATTTTATACACATGACAAATAATGTTTTTATTTTAAAAAGTTTAAATGACCACAATGACGAAAAACTGGAGGAGGCTTTATGACAATTTCCAATGTGTTTCCTGGATGTGAACAAGAGAATGAAATTTTATATTTTACTGAATTCCTAGCAACAAATCACATGTTGGTTACTTAAGAGAAAAATAATTTCTCCCTCCAAAACTGGCTTTGTACTCACGGTAGATCTCAACAGAATCATTTAGGTAAAGGAAAAAAGCAAGTAAATATATTAAAGCAACTGAAAATATTTTAGCTCTGTACACAGGAAGAAGCTATATTCTTCCAGTTGCTGTATTTGAAATATCCCTGAACAAAGTGCTGACACTTTGTAGGGTGAAATAAATCTTTGACTGGATAGAGTGGATAAATTTGAGTGAACAGATTATTTCCATCTGTGAATTCTCTACTGTTTCTCCTCCACCTTTGGGATCCAAATGTTTTGATTCTCATCAGTAGGAGTAAAGTATTAACTATGTCTAAGAATGTTGTATCTCTCAAATATACTTTGAAATCCTATTTCTATGTTTTACTGTACAACATGAAAAACAGAGGGTATACAATGGCTAATTCACCCTAGACGCCTCATGAAAGCATTTTTGGAGAGAAAACTGCATTAAATGTATTTTTACCACTCATTCTGCTATCCTTATCATTGGGATATATTGTTGGGGTTCCCAAACACCAGTGACACTTCTGTTTTGCCTGCCTCTTCAAAGCTGGGCCTGGTACTTCTGACTGATTTTCATGGGATCAATTTGACAAAAGTATCCTGGAGAAATCTGAAAGGCTTAGAATAAAATATATATTCTTGCTCATACTTTTTATTCTCTTGCTTCTGCAGCTAGTTGCATGGTGATGAGGAGTAACTAAAAACATTTCGAGCTTTTGATGTAAGTCCAATATTTATATTTTAAGTTTTGTTAGGGCAAAACCAAGAGTTTACTTATCTATAACTATAATTCCCATTACATATCTTATTTGTTATTAATTATAAAACTGAAATGCACTGTGTTTAGGATTCAGTTATCTAATACTATCAAGTATGCTGGTTTAAAAATATATTTTTTTCTTCTCCAGCATTTTTGACTTGCATGTCATCAGAGACTTCTGAAGGTTCTGAAGGGGGCTATCTGGGGGTTCCTGCCCATTAAAAAATAGTTTTGTTAATATATAATTTACATATCATAGAATACATCACTTTAAAGTGTATGATTTAATAGTTTTTAGCATATTTACTGATGTGTTTATCCATCACTACAGGTGATTTTAGAACATTTTTATCACCTCAAAAATATCTTTTAGCTCCCACCCCATTCTCCCACCACCCCCATCCTCTCTGTCCTAACACGAATCTACTTTGTCTCAACAGACTTGCCGATTCTGGAGATTTCACATGGATGGAATCATATACAGTATGGTGTTTTGTGACTGGCTTCTTTCACTTAGTGTAATCTTTCCAAGGTTTATCCATGTTTTAGTATGTACTCTTTTTATAGTGAATATTATTCCATTGTATAGAAATATCTCCGTCGGCTTTTCAAAGATCATTTTGCACAGTGGGGCCATTGTAAAATGTTTCACTTACCAACACACACACGTCCATCCATGCCCACAGCCAGGCCTGGGGGACAGTCACAGCGGAAGGACCCTTCATTGTTGATGCAGTGCCCATTCATGCAGATTCCTGGGGTCTGGCATTCATCAACATCTGCGCAGTGGGTGACAGAAGTCAAGTAGTTACTGGGTAAATATAACTTTACTACAGGGTTTACTTGCTGCCACTGCTCAATACTACCAACCTTTTGTTTATAACTTTATAATTTGTGAAGAACAAATAAGTGTGGTAACAGATATTATATGCAAATGCAATCCTTTCAACACATTTCAGAAAGACAGTAAAAGTTGCTTTACTTTACCCATTGAGGAAAAAAAAGCCTCACAATCTTCTTTTTCATTATTTATTTGGTGATCCCATTTAATGTTAAATAATTCAAATTAGTTAAGTAAAACAAATTCTTTAAAAATTAAGGTAAATTTCTGTAATTTTTTTCACACACAGACACTTTAACTATAAGTAGATCCTATGCTGATATTTATTTGATCATTTCACAATAACAAAATAACTTGAGGTATATCTTTTAATTTTCAATCCACTTGAATTTATCAAATGTAACCCAGCATTAAATGACTTCCCCAAAAGATGAAGGAGACTTCAAACACAGAGCTGCCAACTCAGGAATACTGAAAATCTTCACAACATTTGTAATTAAATAATTAATAAGAACTAATTTCCAGAAAGCAGAAACTGGTGAGGTCAAACTCATCTTTAGATGTATACTGAAGTTTCTTTAAAAAGGCTGAAATAAAGTCACATACTGTAACATAATTCTACACACTGCAGCATAATGGCAATTTTCTATCTTGTGTTAAATCCAAATCAGCTAACCCTGAGATGACATCCCAGTCATGAGTTCAACCATCAGAACTACAGTACTCCTCCTCCTTGGACAGTCAAAAATCTATTTGTTATTCAGAAACATAAGAATTCAGTCTCAATTTTTTAATTTCTACTGTCCCTAGAATTTCATTGTAATTCATTGAAATTATAGGAATTGAGCATGATCCTTATCTGGTACTTAGATTAAGTTTGTGCAATTGAAGGCAAAACATCATTTATGGAGTTAATTTTGTTTTAAAGAAGGAAACAAAGAAAAACAAAAATTTGGCCAGGTGCGGTGGCTCATGCCTGTAATCCCAGAACTTTGGGAGGCTGAGGCAGGAGGATTGCTTGAGCCCATGAGTTTGAGACCAGCCTGAGCAACATAGTGAGACCTCATTTCTACAAAAAATAAAACAAAATTAGCTAGGCATGGGAACACGTGCCTGTAGTCTCAGCTACCTGGAAGGCTGACGTGGGAGGATGCTTGAGCCCAGGAGTCAAAGGTGCAGTGAGCTGAGATTGTGCCACTACACTCCAGCCTAGGTGACAGAGCAAAAGCCTGTCTCAAAAATAAATAAATTTAAAAAAGAAAAAGAAAAATTTGCTTCTAAGTAGAAGCTGCAAAATGTATTCCATTTTATTAAATTCCAATTGTGAGTACAAACATAATAAGGTCTCATTTATTTCCAAGAGGCACATCTTTAGCTTATTAAGGTTATCACTAGAGGTTGGTCTTCAAAATGGCTTCATAAACAAAATAATTAATTGCAATATTAAGATGTCTTCACTAAATCAATGTAAGATTTTTAGATAATGATACAGTTACAAATGATCTGTATATTAGCTTTATGGAAAGATGTGATACTAAACCCATAATGAATGACAGTGGAAAATCTACTTCTGAGAATGCATACAAAACAAAAACCTTTCAAGATTTTTTCTTCTTCTTTTTTATTCAGCCAAGCAGTTGAGAGAAATTATTTCTACATTGTTTTCCACATGACTTGCTAAAACCAATCTGTCAGTCCCTTAATTTTTCCTATACCATTATTATTTTTGTTAAGATATTACTGTTCCCTAGACCACAATGTATGTTTTTCTAGAAAGCTTTAGACACCTGCCTTATTGAATTAGCAAGAAATGTGAATAATATGAAAGCCACACGAGGAAGCTGAAGTAATTCTTCCATGGTTCATTCAAATAAAAAAGGTGGTTTCAATCATGGTCACTTTCCTATCTGAAAGCCACACATACCAGTACAGTAACGTCCATTTGGAGCCAAGACAAATCCTGGTTTGCAGATGCACTTGAAGCTGCCATCTTCATTGATGCACATTCCATTCAAACACATGTTGGTAGTTGTACATTCATCATGATCTGCGGAAGAGGAGAGAGTGACTTTGAACACTGGCCTTGAGGGAACTAATTCCTTCTTCTTCCACAAACAACCCCCAGTCAAATTCCACTACATAAATGAGCCATGTGCTCATGGTTTTTAGTTTTTGTAAAAAAAGAACGCCAACTGAATGAGAGAAAATAGTGTGGAGAGTGGAAAGGACCTTTAGTATACGGATATAAAGAAAAAGAATTAAATAAATTTTGTGCTTAGTTCCTGTTAAAACCACAAAAACCATGAGTAGTGTGTTACTTTGTATACCAAAAAGATAATATAATTTAGTGTTTATTTTATAAGAAAATAAGGCAATGGCAGACCTCACTGCAAATGGAATGATTTGGACTTTCATTAGTAGATGAATATGATGTGTTGCTTTGTAAACAATATTTCTGTAGTGTATTGGTATCCATTGCACTGCTAGACATCACAGGCCACAATTTTAGAGATTTGTGTACTGCATATGTCAAGCATTTTTATATTCCTCTAGTTAGTGGAGGATGGGAAGACCTTTTCTATTTTGTCAGTGTTGTAACCCAAATACCTGAAATAGAGTAGGGACTAGTAATCATCTAAACTTATGAAGAACAACTGTTACTTACAATTTAACATGTAACACACAGGAAAATTTCAGAAGCAGTAAATTATTCATTGTTATAACATTTCTCTCCCGACCCTGTCCCCCCAACAACAACAAAAAAAACCTGTCCTTTTGCTTTAACAGTCTTATATTAAATGCATTTACATTTTACCTAAGTTACCTGAAGATCTCACATACGTGGTGTGTGAGCTTTCATGGAAATAGTATATGGTTCTAAATAAAAATGTATATCCTTTTAAAATCTTTTGCAAGGGAGCAGGCAATTTCCATACCAACACAGTTTTTTCCATCTGTAGTTAATTCAAAGCCGGCATTGCAAATGCACTGGAAACTTCCATCTGTGTTCACGCATCGACCGTTTTTACAAAGAACCCCATTCTGGATGCACTCATCAATATCTAGGAAGATTGAGAATGGCCAAACATTATTCTTTTACAATACTTACAGATAAACACAGTAAGATAAGAAATGGAATTTTAAATATTCAAAATCATGTTGTTTCTTTAGCAAAATTTCTGTCTCTCAGCAGTTTTTGGTTTTTTTTTAAATTTTTTTGGATAGGTAGGTGCAAGCAATTTTACAGCTCTTATAGTAGCTGAAGAGAGAAAGGAAAAAAAAAAAAAAAGAGGGTCTCCAGTAAGCCTAAGAAAGGGTGGGCAAGACAGCTGGAATTACTGGTTGCGGCTGTTTTTGACATAGTGGATGAAGGCCTTAAAAGTCAGAACACAATGTTGGATAAGTGTAAAGTAACTACAGAATTTCTAGATTAAGAGTAATACAATGAAAACTGCTGGGAAGTTGATTCAAGCAACTACCTGTGGATGAATAGGAAATGAAAAAGAAGACAGGCAGTCATCTGGTAAAAGAATTCTGAGCTGAATCAGCAATGAGGTAGCGCGTTTGGACCAGGGTGGTGGGTGTAGCACTGAAGCTATGAATAAAGACCAGGCATGACTTGGTGTTGGACTATGTGTGGGATTCAAAGAAAACAGTAGTTGAAAATGACTATAAATCTTAAACTCAGTTAATCAGAGAAGGTTACTGATGTTATTTGGAGAAAGGAAGCTCTGATCTAAGGAAGGAAGATAAACTGAATTTTTGTGAAGCCAGATACCATGTTGCCTGGGTTACATATGCAAACAGTGTTTATGTTTAAAAGGAGAATCTCTGAGGGTACTATAAATAAATCTGTAATAAGGTAACAACATTTATTTTATTCCATGTTTTAATAAATTTGCTTTTAACCTCAACAGCCTTGGTCACTATATTTCATGGAACATTTTCATATGTGAAAGCAAACTGCCTTACCAATGCATGCTTGCTTGGTAGGAGTCCTCTGGAAGCCAGCATGACATTTACAATAATAGGAACCAGGTGTGTTAACACAATCTCCATTAGTGCAGGGATTTGATGTGCATTCATCAACATCTGTGAACAGCAAAAGAAACCATTATAGACTTCACTCCATTTGTAGAAAGGTTTGTTTAAAGTACATTTAGCCCTCTAAAATTTGAGAGAAGGCCAGTCAGTGGTAATAGTCTAAATAGCAAAGCATTTATAAATGAATGAAAATTCCTTTCTTCAAATACACTCAGAGGCCAGTCTGAAGATTTACAAAAATATCACCTTTTAGAGAGTACCATGGGAATTTGCTTTAATCAAAAATTAAAGATTTTTCAGTTGGAGTAATGGCCAATGATTAAAAGGATGGGCCCTGAAAAGAGAAATAGGCTATAATGCTTATTGCTTACACCACTGTGGGCAAGTTAATAACCTCTCTAAGGCTTAGTAAAGTGTCAGAAGAACAATGAAAGGATTCTGAAGATACATATTTATGTTACATGTTGTCATTGCTATTAGTTTTAAAGAAAGAGATTGATGGATTATGGAATGTCTTTGGTATAACTTTTTTTTGGTGAACTCATCTATGTATAAAACTACATATACACTAAAGCGTGGATAATATTTTGAAGTAAAAAAACATGAGGGAGTAGAAAATGAAAACATTAAAACAAAGCCTATTTTTTTTCAGCAGTTTCAGTTTTCTTCAGGATCCTAAAATTTGCACAGCAATTTGTTGCATAAAATGAAGTTTTATGCAACTACTAGTCGTGACCAAAAAGTGAGAAAGTCATGCTTTCCTTTCAAGGTCTCCTAAAGCCTAATTAAATGCAAACCCATTGCAGAATTCAGGGGCTGAAAAACCAAATGACAGACTGAACAGTCTGGACTAGTTAAATCTCAGAGAAATCACGTGTGCCAGTATAAGAAGTTTAATTCATCAGCAATGCCCACTAAATATTATTTTCAATCCCTGCAAATTAAAAGCCTGGCTAGTTGGTGAGGGCATAATGATTTGTCATTTCATATACGTGTAGAAGCCATTAACATATACAATTTCAGCTAAATTGGAGAACATAACAATAAAATCAGTTCACAGGTTTACCATTTTAATAAGCAGATTCCTACTTTCACAGATGTTCTTAAAAGAGGAACTGTACTGTATCAAACCCACCAACTTCATTTATGTAAACACTCAGACTGAACGCAATTAAGCCCTTTCTGGTAATGGAAATAAACTTCATAGCAAATAAAATAAAAACAACAAAGAATAACAGGACTAAATCCTTTTCCATCCATCCAAGGACCCCTTCAGTCCAAAAAGACTCACTTACATTTAAAGTTTTGGTTGATACCATCAATTCTACTGAGCCAAAGGAACGAAGCAAAATGAGAAAAGAGAGAGAGCATTAGCAAGCATATCAAGTATAATAAATAGACTTTCCAATACGAAATACCACCTTCAGTTAGCAGTGTTGAAGATCACTTCAATTTTGTGTTACACAATTGAAACGCAACCATTAAAAACGTCCTGTAGTTGGTATCTTTACAGAAGCCTCAACATAAAGCTCTGTTTGAAGAACATGAGAAACCACACATCCACTCCCCTCTCTTTAGGTAGTTTCAGGAAAGTCACGTCACTTTGCAGGACTGTTTTCTCCCCTGGAGAGTCTGCTCCTAAGGCTCCTTGTTACTATGGCAGCTCTGCCAGCTATTCTGCCATTACAGCCATAATTCACTTCTGTCTCCTAAGCTCCTTAGGGACTCATCAAGAGTCTAGTGCACAGAGAAGATGTAATCATTCACTTAATTTTGGTGAAAACAATCACCAAAAAAACAATTAGTGACTTTACAATTCCATATGACTTTAAAACCCATTTGTTGTTTTTTGTTTGTTTTCTGGGATTTTCAGTTTTAGACTAATCACAAATGACCACTGCCAACTTCTGAAATGAACATTTCATGTCTCCTCTTTATTCTGAGTCTCACAGTCCTGGACCTCCAACTGATCATGTTCGTTTTGTCTTGTTTACAGGAACAGAAAGTACTTAAATACTACGGTCTGTACATTTTGACTTCTTACTATGTTTTCACTGCGGGGATGTGTATTTTTAAGCAAAATTCATGGGATTTAACCTCCTAAAATAAATTTTAAAATTATGGAGAATGTTGATTATCAAAATTGTTAATTTCTCAAATACTACTATATGGTTAAGAAACATTTTCCCTTGAAAAATACTTTATATGCCAACTTAGAAAAGGTTTTTTAAAATATATATATATATTTGCAAGGGCTCGAAGATTACCTGTAGTCCAATAGAAATTTAAATTAATTTTTACTACTACAAAATAGAGTGACCTGAATTAAAACCATTGCTAATAGCAGTTTGACTTATACAGACACTAGGAGTGTTACAAATTTTAATTTTAAAGTAGAATTCTCAAGAAAAAGAGAGAAAAACATAATGGGGACATATAACTGTTTTCAGGCATCAGGAGCAATTCTCATAACAGCAACATAGATCCAATTCTATTTTCTTTGTCACTGATCCCTTAATAAATCTACTGCCTTTCAAGTTATACTGCTTCATTAGGTATCTCATAAAAGTTCCCAAATAGCAATGGCAGTTTGTTATTCCTCAAAACGTTAGCGCAGTTGACATAGCTACTAGTGTTATTTTGGGCTCTTATAATTTAAAGCGTTAGTTAATTAATATCCTCTTCACTTTTTCTGATGTGTTGTTTACAAATTCAATTTGTTTATAAATTCAAAGGGATCAAAAATTGACATTATAGGATTAAAAATATTAAAACTCATTTTCTGAAAATGTGCTCCATTACTAAGTTATGTTTCTATGAATTACAGTAGTCAGAAAGACAAGTCTGCTGCTGGGGCTTTAACTTTGCAGGGCTAAATGATGAGATGTCTATCACTTAAAGAAACATCAGGTGGTATCAGCTAAGCTAGGTAGGCTGCATATGGTTATATAGTGTACAACCATAGGGCATACCATTCATATAGATTCTTTGAATGATACCCTCTAGGTGTGTGCAGTCAAAATTTGAGCTAAGCCTAATTTAATAACTCTGACCTTGTAGCCCTGTACCTAGTTGAAAATGATTGTTTTTTTCCAAAACATCGTATTTGGCCCATATTTTCTTTTATAATCATAGTGTACTTAGACTTTTTGGCAAAATTATGATACTAACTCTCTCTATACCTGGCCTCTCATCTATATTGTTTAATGGAAGACCTGAACTCAAATCTGATATCTAGGGTTAAGCTAGTTAATGAAACATATGTATGTTAATATTATGAATAAATAAAATAACCTCAAAATGACTCAATTACCATCCTAAAACCACTCTTCAAAAGTTAATAAAACCCCCTTAATTACCAAATCAAACAGATTTTTTTTCCTCACTGCCTTTGATTTTTCTACTGCATTTAACACCTGACACTACTTTTCTCTTGAAAGTGTGCCCTTCCCTAACTTCAGGAATATAATTCTCTCTTTTGCTATCTCTCTAACACTGTGAGCTAGAACAAGGTGCGTCTGAGCTGAGCTAGACTAAGGGCCTTCAATGTGGCTGTTCCATAGGATTCCAGCTGTAGTATTCCTGTTATCTTTTCACTCGTCCTGTTGTTCAGCCTGGGACACAGTATTCATCCTCATGGCTCTAAGGGCCACCTGTGTGTTGTTGACTCCTAAATCTGTAACTCTACCCTGGACATTCCTCTTAGCATTAGAGCTCTATAATTAAATACCCAAGACACCTAAAACTCAGCATGTCCAAGAAAGACTCAATAACTATTTTCTCCCAATCTGCACCTTCCTATACATGTTAACACCACCACTCTATGTCCAGTTTTGCTCAGCCAGAAACTTGTGTATCACTGTAGTTTTCTACTCTTTGACTCCCCACAACTAATCTGTCATCAGATTCCACTGATTAACCTCCCAAGCACTTGTTGAATCCTTTCTTCTATAGTCCTACATCATTATTGTCATAATTTCTTGCCTAGACTTATATAAAAATTTACCAGCTGGCGTTATTGTTCCCATTTTTTCATTCCACAATCTTTGCACTAAGAAAATAGGGGACACTTCTGTTCCCAGCCAAGACAGATTTATTCTCCTTCCTCAAATACACAAACAAATGGACAAAGTATAAGAAATCATGATTTTCAAGAAACTTGACGTCAGGCAACAAAAAATATAGATTCCTAACAGATGGAAAACAAACACAGTGAATATCATGACTATTTCAGCTTATGGCTTTTAGGAGGGTTTTCAGACCATGGTGCAGACAGGGGGAACCCCAGCAGGATGCAGCAAGCCCCTAAGTGGGTGAGTCAGAGCTGAGAGTCCAGAAACAGACCCAATATATAGGAGCAACTGATTTTCAACAACGTGCAAAGGCAATTCAAGAGACAGAATGCAGTCTTTTCAACAAAGGGTGATGGTTATTAATATACTACAAAAAATAAACTTCATACAATATTAAAAAACTAATTCAAAATGGGTCATAGGCCTAAAGCTAGATAACTTCTAGAAGCAAACACTGAAGAAAACCCTTGTGACCTTAGATTTGGCAAAGATTTCCTAGACACAACATCAAAAGCATGATCCATAAAACAACAAATTTAATAAATAAAGCTTTGTCAGAGTTACAAATTTCAGCACTTCAAAAGATATGTTACAAGAAGAAAAGGCAAGCCACAGGCTAGGAGAAAACATGTGTAAATCATATATTTGATGAGGACTTATATCCAGAATAAACAAAGAACCCTCCAAACTCAATAAGAAAATAATTTTCAAATGGACCAAGATTTGAACTGACCCTTTACCAAAAAAGTGTCAGATCAAATAAACACATGAAAAGATGGTCAACATTTTTTTATGTGAATCATTAGAGAATGTAAATTAAAACCACAGTGAGAAACCCCTGCATACCTATTACAATGGCTAAAATGGAAAAATCTGACTATACGAAGAGCTGGCTTGGTTATGGAGTAACTGATACTCTCATACACTGCTGCTAGAAATGTAAAATAGTACATTTTGGCAGTTTTGTAAGTAATTAAATATATTCCTCTCACATAATCCAGCCACTCCACGCCTAGATATACACCAAAACTAAAATGCTTATACAAACACTTGTACATGAATGTTCATAAGAGCTTTATCTGTAATAGCTAGAAACTGGAAACAAAGTAAGTGCCCATCAACATGGGAATATATAAATAAACTGTGCTATGTCCATACAATATTATTCCACAAAAAAAGGAATAAATGACTTATTCCCATCATAACACAGATGAATCACAGAATAATTATGCTGAGTAAAAGAAATCAGACAAAAGGCATATATGTAACAGTATGATTTCATTTATATAAAATTCTACACAATGCAAACTAATGTACAGTGACTGATCAGAGATTGCCTGGGGACAGGATGGGGGCTGGGAATGGACGAAAGGAGGAGCAAGATGGAGAGATTATAATGGGCAAAAGTAAGCCTTATGAGGCTGATGGATATGTTCATTATCTGATCGTGGTCATGATTTTATTGGTATACACACATCAAAACTTATCAAGCTATATGCTTCAAATGTATACATATGGAGCATGTATTATTACATGGGTGATGAAATAATCTTTACATGAAAAATCTTTACATATGTATATATATGTCAATTAAACCACAATAAAGCTAGTTTAAAAATCTGCACAACACATCCATCATGATTAACCAAGAAAAAGATATAGCCTTGTCTTCTTGGGCTTACAGACTTTTAGGAGTCACGAAAACCTATGATATAAGGTATTGTTTGAGGAACTCTGTGGACGTTTTACAGCATATCTTTAAGAGCTTTATTGTCCTCCTTGTCTTTTAGAAATAAGTGCTTAGAATCCCTCTATTCTTCAACACAGGGTACATGGGCTGGAAAAACTTGAGAAAATATTCAAGTGGCACCTGGGGACCAAAAATCTACTTGGAAAAACCAAGGCTCTAGATGAAATTATAGTTGGATTTTTTGACATGGATCCAAAGTTGAGAGTATTAATCCCAGCTCTGACTAGCGTGTGCAAACATGGAGTACATCTTAGGATCAGGACCAACTTCTTTAAGACTTTGAACTAAGCAAGTCTAGCCAGTATACACAGCTTTAATTTTCAAAAATTTTAGAACTCCATATGAAATGGATTCTTTAGCTATCCCTCAATTGGCTCAGAACTCAGCCAGGGAGAAAGATATGTTTTATATATACACATATATATATTTTTTCTTTCCAACTTTTATTTTACATTCAGGGAGTACAAGTGCAGGTTTATTACATGGGAAAATTGCATGTCAACGGGTTTGTTGTGAAGATTATTTCATCACTCATGTAATAAGCCTAGTGCCTGATAAGTTTTTTGATCCTCACCCTCCCCCCACTTTCCACTCTCAAGTAGGCCCCAGTGTCTCTTGTTCCCTTGTGTTCACATGTACTGAATGTTCAGCTCCCACTTACAAATGAGAACATACGGTATTTGGTTTTCTGTTTCTGTGTTAATTCATTTAGAACAATGGCCTCCAACTCCATCCATGTTGCTGCAAAGGACATGGTCTCATTCTTTTTTTATGGCTACATAGTATTCCATGGTGTCTGTGTACCACATTTTCTTTATTCAGTCCACCATTGACGGGCATTTAGGCTGCTTCCATGTCTTTATATCGTGAATAGTGCTGTGATGAACGTATGTGTGCATGTGTCTTTATGGTAGAACATTTTATATTCCTTGGGTATATACCCAGTATTGCTGGGTCGAATGGTAGCTCTGTTTTAAATTCTTTGAGAAATCTCCAAACTGCTTTCCATAGTGGCTAAGCTAATTTACATTCCCACCAGCAGTAGATAAGCATTCCTTTCTTCACAACCTTACCAGCATCTACTTTTTAATAACAGCCATTTTGACTGGTATAATATGGTATCTTATTGTGGTTTTCATTTATATTTCTCTAATGAGAGGTGGTGCTGAGCATTTCATATGCTTTTTGTCTGCACATACGTCTTCTTTTGACAAGTGTCTGCTCATGTCCTTTACCCATTATTTAATGAGGTTTTTTTTGCTTGTTAAGTTACTTATAGATTCTGGGTATTAGAACACTGTTAGAGGCGTAGTTTGCAAATATTTTCTCCTACTCTGTAGTTTGTTTACTCTGATAGTTTCTTTTGATGTGCAGAAGCTCTTTTCTTTAATTGGGTCTCATTTGTCAATTTTTGTTTTTGCTGCAATTGCTTTTGGAGTCATTGTCATAAAATCTTTGCCAGAGCCTATGTCCAAAATGGCATTTCCTAGGTTTTCATCTAGAATTTTTATCATTTTAGGTTTTACATTTAAGTCTTTAACTGATCTTGAGTTAATTTTTGTATACGATGAAAAGAAGGGATTCAGTTTGAATCTTCTGCATATGCCTAGCCAGCTATTGCAGCACCATTTATTGAATAGGGAGTCCTTTCTTGGTTGCTTGTTTTTGTTGACTTTGTCAAAGATTAAATGGTTGTAGGTATGTGGCCTTATTTCTAGGTTCTCTAACCTGTTCTATTGATCTATATGTCTGTTTTTGTACCAGTAGTAGCATACTGTTTTGGTAGCTGTTGCCTTGTAGTATAGTTTAAAGTCAGGTAGTGTGATGCCTCTAGCTTTATTCTTTTTGCTTAGGATTGATTTGGCTATTCAGGCTGGTTTTTTTGTTTTGTTTTGTTCCATATGAATTTTAAAATAGGTTTTTCCTAATTCTGTGAAAAATGTTGATAGTTTGATAGGAATAGCTAGAATCTGTAAATTGCTTTGAGCACTATGGTCATTTTAACAATATCGATTCTTCCTATCCATGAGCATGGAATGTTTTTCCATTTGTTTGTGTTGTCTCTGATTTCTTTGTCTCTGAAAGAAATCCGAGATAAAATCTCTAATAAAATACACTTATTGATTTGCATATGCTGAACTCACCTTGCATCCTAGGGATAAAGCTTACTTGATTGTGACGAATTAGTTTTTTCATGTGCTGCTGGATTCTGTTTTCTAGCATTTTGTTGAGGACTTTTGCATCTATGTTCATCAAGGATATTGGCCTGAAGTTTTCTCCTTTTTTGTTGTATCTCTGCCAGGTTTTGGTATAAGAATAATTCAGCCTTCATAGAATGAGTTAGGAAAGAGTCCCTCCTCTTCAAGTTTTTGGAATAGTTTCAATAGGAATGATACCAGTTCTTCTTTATTCATCTGGTGGAATTTGTCTGTGAATCCTTCTGGTCCCGTGCTTTTTCTGGTTGGTAGGCTTTTCATTACAGATTCAATTTCAAAACTCATTATTTGTCTGTTCAGGGATTCAATTTCTTCCTGACTCAATCTTGGGAGATGTTATGCTTCCAGGAATTTATAATTTCTTTAAGTTTTCTAGTTTGTGTGTACAGAGGTATTTTTAAGATTTTCTAGTTTGTGTGCATAGAGGTGTCTCTGAGGATTTTGGTATTTCTTTGGGGTTGCTGGTAATGTCCCCTTTGTCATTTCAGATTGTGTTTATCTCCATCTTTTCTCTTTTATTCTTTATTAGTCTATATAGCAGTCTATCAATCTTATTTATTCTCTCAAAGACCCAACTTTAGGTTTTATTGATGCTTTGAATGTTTTTTCACATCTCAACTTCATTCGGTTTAGCTCTGAATTTGTTTATTTCTTTTCTTTTGTTAGCTCTGGGGTTGGTTTGCTCTAATTTTTCTAGTTCCTCCAGGTGTGAGGTTAAGTTGTTAATTTAAGATCTTTCTAACTTTTTGATGTGGGATTTTAGTGCTATAAACTTTACTCTTAACACTGCTTTAGCTGTGTCCTAGAGAGTCTGTTATGTTGTATCTTTGCTTTTATTAGTTATTAAACATCTTATTATGCTGTGGTCTGAGAGTTTGGTTGGTATAATTTCACTTTTCTTTAATGTATTGAGTGTGTGGTTAATCTAGAGTATGTGCTGTATTACAGATGAGAAGAATGTATATTTTGTTGTTGTTGGGTGGACTGTTCTGTAGATATCTGTTAAGTCCATTCGGCCAAGTGTCGAGTTTAAGTCTTGAATATCTTTGTTAGTTTCCTGCCTTAATGATCTGTCTAATACTGTCAGTGGGGTGTTAAAGCCTCCCGCTCTTATTGTGTTGTTATCTACATCTCTTTGTAGGTCTCTAAAAACTTGTTTTATGAATCTGGATGCTCCAGTGTTGGCTGCATGTATGTTTAGGATAGGGGAATCTTTTGTTGCATTGAACCTTTATTATTATGTAATGGCCCTCTTTGTCTTTTTTTGATCATTGTTGGTTTCAAGTCTGTTTTGTCTTAAATTAGAATAGCAAAACTCCCACTGTTTTTGTTTTCCATTTGCTTGGTAGCTTTTTCTCCATCCATTTACTTTGAGTCTATGGATGTCACTGCTTGAGATGGGTCTCTTGAAGACAGCGTATAGTTGAATCTTGTTTCTTTATCTATCTTGCTGCTCTGTGCCTTTTCAGTGGGGCATTTAGCCTGCTCATTTCCAATGATAATATTGGTATATGCTGATTTGATCCTGTCATTGCGTTTTGCAGGTTGTTATGCAGATTTGATCATGTAGTTGCTTTACAGTGTCAATGGTCTATGTACTTAAGTCTGTTTTTCTGGTGGCTGATAACAGTCTTTCATTTCTATGTTTAACACTTCCTCAAGGACCTCTTGATAAGGCAGGTCTGGTGGCAAACTCCTTCAACATTTGCTTGTCTGAACAATATTTTATTTTCCCTTCACGTATGAAGCTTGTTTGGCTGAATATGAAATTCTTGGTTGGGATTTCTTTTCTTTAAGAATGCTGAATATAGGCACCAAACTCTTCTGGCTTGTAGGGTTCCTGTTGAAAGGTCCACTGTTATCCCGATGGGGTTCCTTTTGTAGGTGACCTGCTTCTTTTCTTTAGTTGCCTTTAAAAATTTTTTATTTCTTGTTGACCTTGGAGAATCTGATGATTGTATGACTTGAAGTTTGTCATCTTGTATAGTATTTCACAGGGGTACTCCAGGCTTCCTGAATTTGAATGTTGACTTCTCTAGCAAGGTTGGAGAATTTTTCGTGGGCAGTATCCTCAAATATGTTTTCCAAGTTGCTTGCTCTTTCTCCTCTGTTTCAGGGATACCAATGAGTTGTAAGTTTGGTTTCTTTACATAATCTCATATTTCTCAGGGGTTTTGTTCAATCTTTCTAATTATTTTTTCTTTATTTTCATCTGACTGAGTTGATTAAAGAACAGTCTTTGAGCTCTGAGATTCTTTCCTCAGCCTGGTCTATTTTGCTGTTAATATTTCTGATTGTATTATGAAATTCTTGTAGTGAGTTTTTCAGCTCTATCAGATGAGTCTGCTTCTTTCTTAAGAACATGCCAGTGGTCATGGGGTGATGAGGACTATGTGCACGTGTGTCAGCAAAGCAGTGGGGGAAGGCTGTGGACAAGTGCATGCCAACAAAGTTGTGGGGAGAGGCTGCAGGTGGTAGAATGTTGGCAGAGGCCCATCTGCTGAAGTTCTCCAGTGGTTAGGCAGGGTTTGCTGGCAAAGGAGCTATGGAGGTGACCCCTGGGAAGAGCCCCAGATGGGCATCTAAGGCTGTGCTCCAAGTGGACACAGCCATGCAGGGACACTGGGAGACTGGCAGATGGGGGACACTCAGATCAGACTGGCCCTGTCCCATGGGCAAGACTGCTCTGCTCTGTCCAGGTCCAATAGCCAACCAAGGCCAAAGCCCCATAAAGGAGGATGGCAAGCCTTGGGGTATGGGCATCATAGCCACTCTGGTGCCAATCCTCCGGGCTCTGCACAGGCTGGAATCCTGTCCCTGCCACCTATCCAATCAGCTCTCCCTATCAGCTCAAATATCCATGGAGGTTGTGGGATCTCCTGCATGTAAGATTCCAGAGACCCCTGCTAAGAGTGGGCCACTCCTCACCTATTTAACTCACTCCTTCCCCAGGATCTGCTCGGGGTCAGGAAGAGTCCCGGTGCTTGGCATCCCCGTGAAGGCTTCCTAGTTTCCTCCTACTTCAGTCCCAGTCTGTGTACTCCTTCCATACACTCTTAATGCCTTCCTTCTGAAGATCCTCTCAGAGTATGCCAGTCTTCTTAATGGTCTGATCTGTCAGTAGGAAATGCTCTTCCTGGCTATGTCTACTCAGCCATCTTGGCCCTTCTCTATTGAGTTGTTTTTTTTTTTTTTTTTTTTTTTTTTTAACTCCATGGGGAAATTCCTTATCCTTCACAGACACTAAGGTAATCCCTAACTACTGCAGATCCTGCTGCTAGATTGGATGCTCCTGATGGTCTCTTTTTTCACCACATTGCTAGCATACAGATCATGGTTACTGAGCACAAATCAATTTAAATGGCATTTAAGGAATCAGAACTTCCAAGCCCACCAATACCAACTCTCTCACTGCTAAACTTTTTGTATATGACCTACAAGAAAGTTGGGGACTCCTTATAGCAGCTGTTCTCAAGGTGTGGCCTCTGGGAGACCATTGAGATCCTTTCAGAGTGAGTTTGATTCAAAACTATTTTCACAATCATATTAAGATGCTATTTACTTTTTTTTTTTTTTTTTAATCATGTTAACACTTGCTCCGATGGCACAAGAGTAATGATGGTTGCTTAGCGCAGATTAAGGCAATGGCACCAAACTGTCCTAGCAGTCAACGCCATGAACTCACAGGGTATTTGAAAAAGCCATTTTCACTGAAGAATATAATTGGTGAAGCCATAAAATTAATAATAATCTTGGCCCTTGAATATACATTTTTAAAATATTTCTGTGACAAAATGTGCATTATACATTGTTGCTGACTGAAGCACCATGAGTGCACGTCTCAAGGAAAAGTTTCTGTGTAGTTGTGTGAGTTGTGCACTCCATTAGCAGCTTTTTCTGCAGAATACTATTTTTACTTGAAGAATGACTGACAAATTATAGCTATTCAGGGTTATTAATCTGGCAGACATTTTTTTGAAAATAATGCAGTGAGCCTGTCACTTTAAGAAAAGCCACAGACTGTATATTTGATGCTAATGTTAAAAATCCAAGCTTAAAAATAACATAATTCAGAAAGATTATTCAACACTGTATGCTTGATAGTTTCCCAGCAATTTGAAGGCATTTGTATGAGTCTGATGGTGATATTTTCAAATATGATTTTTTGATCATACATAGTAAAATATGTCAACTTTGGAAAGATGTGCATAATACGGTACATCAACATATTTCAAATGACTAATACATGTTACAAAATCCATTCAAAGCTTTAGACAAACCAATGGACTTTATGTAACAGAGTACAAAAAGTGTACTAATATGGTTTCAGATTCTACATGGTTAACTAAACTTTAAGAATTACTCCTTATAAATTTTAGTGCAATATCAAAGAATAATCACAATTATCTGAAAAGTCTATGTGATATTCCTCTTCTTTTCCATCTATGTATCTGTTTGAGGATAGATTTTCATTCCTCAACAAAACAAAACAAAACATCACCACAACTTAAATACAGAAGCAGCTATGAGAATCCAACTGGCTTCTATTAAGGCAGACATCAAAAAGGTTTGCAAAAATGTAAAACAACGACACTTGTTTCCGCACATTTTGTTTTCAAAACTGTAGTTTTTCACAAAAGTATTACTTATATTAACATGCAATGGATTCATTGTTGTTATTTTTGAGTAAGTCAATAAATGTCTTAATATTTTCATCTTTAATTTCTAATTAGGTTATTATCAAAGTAGAGATAATCAATGATTTTAAGAGTTTAAATGGGTCTGAGATCAACGTATTTGAAAACTACTGCCCTGACGTATCAGATTTTAGTCCATTGGTGTCTTGTCATCTTTTAAAAATGGATTCATGCTCAATGAATTGTTTTCAAAATATATTCATTGTTATATAGATTTCTTTTTATTTTTAGTTTATATTAAGAGTAAGCAATTCTAAAGCAGAAGGAAAGGGAGAGTCAGAGACAGAAATCACAATATTTAGGACTTAAAAGGGTAGGAAATTCTTGAACTGATCTAGCTCAGCGTAGGTTAAAGGGGCACACTGAATAGCATACACACAGAAGAGACAGTTTGGAAATTAGCTTTATTTCAAGACACTTAAAAAAATCATATTCACTCCAATTTGATCCTGTAATCTAATAGCTACTAAAAAAACTAAGAAGGATTATTAAAGAATCACAAACTTACCTATACAATCTCCATTTGCATCCTGCTTATAACCCATGTTGCATTCACATCGGTAGCTTGAGACAGTAGGTATACAGCGTCCATTTAAACAAAGGTTAGCATGATGCTTACAGATATCTATTGTCTGGTTCAAAATTGCTATGGAAAATTAAAGCACAATTATATTTAATCATTACAACATGCATTACTTTTCTGAATTGATTTTTAAAGGACATTTAATAGTAAATTAATTATGTGTATATCATAAGCTCATGTTATATTTTATTAAAACTTTAATGTGAAGAATCTAAAAAATATTACTGAGACACATGCTTGCAACTTGTATTTGTTAAGTGACAGATCTGAAAATACTGCCCATAAGGATGTCTTTTTAAAATTACAGGTATGTTCTACCATACACTTGAGTGCTTTCCATTTCTCCTTTGTAACTCTGCTGAATATTCAGACATAGCAAATTGGCAATATGCCAAAAAGAATAAACATAACACTGTAGGACATCCTTAAATATTATTAGCAAGAGGGTGCTTTTAAAAAGAATGAAGTTAAATGTCAAGTACACAAATGCCAACTCTGGTCTGAAGCCCATGGTTTTCAATTTCTTAAGCAATTTCACAAAAAAGGGTGAGGAAAGGAAAGATATGTACATTACAATATTTGGATCGGCACAGAGCAAGACATTCAGTTTATCTCAGTTGAGAAATGGTTCTGGAAAATAAGTCAAGGAGTGAATGAACAGGGCAGTTTTAAATAGCCAAATGAAATTCACTGGAACCAAAAACATGCTTTTTGGTGGTGTCAACTGGACTGGAGTATTACTGGGCTCTCATATGTATTTTCAAAGACATGGGTCACACATTCGTTTCTCTAATTTAACAAAGTTTACAGAACAGAAAAGTAACATTTTCCTATTACATTTTCCCAAATTTAGTATTACTACGTATCAGACCCTGAAATAGGTTTCCCTCTGTCTCTCTCTCTCTCTCTCACACACACAAACACATACACACACGTGCAAGTATGTCCACACAACCCTTCTGAAAGATTAAAATTATGTTAGATATTATAATATCACTTGAGGCAGCAAACTAAAGAGTCCACAGGAAAACTGACCACTTACTTAGTCCAGTGATGATAGGTCCCTGTCCCCCGGCCCCCACGCCGGCTCCCCCAACGCCAGGAGAAAAGCCATTGCCTCCAGGGATGGGGATGAAGCCTGTCCCTCCTGGGCCATAGCCATTGCCATTGCCACTTGGGGCAAAGCCATTTCCCCCAGTGCCTCCAGGTCTGGAACCAGCACTCCCTGGAATCCCTCCCATTGGAAGGCCATCCATGCAAAGTCTGCGATATTCCTCTAGAAGAAAAGAAACTTGACGTTAAGCACAGGTGAATGTCTTTCTGCATAACAAAAGCAAAGATATTTGAGCTCTGGGTGAAAGATCAGGAGGTTTAAAAACTGAATTGAAATACTAACATTCAAAATAATTTAAAAAACAACACTTGGACAAAAATAAGTCAAACAGCTTCCAGGTATTTGTCTGATGTTACTACATTAGGTATTATCAAAACTGATCATAAATAACAATGCTATCTCATTCCCCACAAAAACACTCAAGTCATATTGAAAACACACAAAGGAAGACAAATATGACTTGACTTCAAGGAAAAGAGCAAAATATATACATATATATTTTTGAGACAGGGTCTCACTCTGTCACATAGGCTGGAGTGCAGTGACATGACCATGGATGGCTGTAGCCTCAACTGCCCAAGCTCATGTGATTCTCCCACCTAAGCCCTGCAAGTATCTGGGATTACAGGCATGCACCACCATGCCCGGCTAATTTTTGTATGTTTTGTAGAGATGAGATTTTGCCATGTTGCCCAGGCTGGTCTTGAACTTCTGGACTCAAGCGATCCACCTGCCTTGGCCTCCCAGAGCGCAAAATACATTACTGTTACTAATTTTCCTAACAGTGTCTGTGCCGAGGAGACTGACAGCCAGCCACATACCAGAACCTCTGACAGGACAGGCTTCAGGAATGGTTCCAATGCCCCAGCAGCGGCCAGGCTCACAGCAGCACTGCATTTTCGTCATTCTCCCTGGGAGCTCTTGTGCACAGCGACCATTCACCAGGCCCGAGAAACACATGCCTGTTCTCTGATCTGTGCATGTAAAAATAAAACAGAAGACATGGCAGAATTACCTCAGGTTCTTACAACAATCACTGCACATGAGATGAATGTAGGTGAAGTGACTCATACTACTTAATCTCTATTATCTATTCCTTTCTTCACTCTCTTAATTTCTGTCCATTTATTCCTTCCTTTGCTCATTTGGCCAGCAAACATTGATTGAGCCAGGGACAGAACAAGGAAAGAGGTGGAGCAGATGGGAGGACAGACCACAATAAGAGCTAAAGTCGGGCAATTCTGAAGCTTGAAGGAAAGCAACCACCCAGTCCCAATCCTCAGCCTGGAGATGCGCACTGTCTTATGTCACTGTGATATTGTGGTTGTCTGTAATGCAGCAATATCTGACTGATGATTTTATACAAGTTGATCAGAAGCAACATGAAACAGTGACATTTGAGAAGGCAGCTGACTAAAATGAGGGCATGAGCCATAGAAGTATCTGAGGAAAGAGCAGCTTCTGAGGAAGAAGAGAATGTGCTTCATGTGTGTGAAGAACGATGGGCCACTAAGACTAGGGAACAGCATGCGGAAAGGAAAGTGCAAGAGCATGAGCTCAGAGAGACAGCAGAGGCTAGCACGGATGGTCCTATAGGCCATTAGGAAAGGACCTTGGGATTTCATTTGGATTTTGAGTGGAGGGTTTGGAGATTTCCTGGATGGTTACAATGAGAGAAGACAATGGTTTACATTTTCAAGAAGATCTCTTTGGCTGCTATGAGAACTGACTGTAGTGAGAGCACAGAGAACAGCAAGGAGGACACTAAAGACATTCAGGTGAGAGACGATGGTGGCTTTGATGAGGGTGGCAGCAGTGGAGATGATGAGGCTGAGCAGAGGGCAGACATGTTTTGAAGGTACAGCCAATAGGAACTTGCTTGGGTGTGGGGTACAGAAGAAAGAGAGTCTTAGTCATTTCCTAAGTTTTTGACTTATACAGCTGAAATGGGGATGGCGAGGGAAGAAACAGGATTAGAGAACACAAGACAAGGCTCCTCTTTAAAACATGTTACATTTGGAATGTTAAATAAATGAGCCTGGAATGAAGAAGCATAGTCACGCTGAACATACATATCTGTGAATTGTCAGTGTATATATGTCATTCTAAGCCAGAGCTGGATGAGACAGTTTCAAGAACTAGGGAAAACTGATTGTGCCAAACTAGGTATTGAGAGGCAAAATAAGGTGACCATTCAGAGGTACGCACAGTTTGGCAGGGCTACTATGGTAAAGAGTCTGTGCATTATCCAGTAGGATTTGATGTAAGGAAGTGACATGATCAAATACGACTATAATAATGTCACTCTGACAGCAGGATACACAATGGATCAAAATGATCAGATAAAGCCTAGAAGACAGGTTTGATGATTGCAAAAGACTGCATAAAATGCAAAGTTGCATAGGGATAAATTATCAATATCATCTGTAAACTCTACAGGTTTTAACTGAAACTGCCTTTACAGTAACCAATGGAAAAACATGTGAGCTTAATTAACAACATATTATTCAACCCTATCAAGATGCTTTCAAAGTTGTTTTGTCTATGGTCACAAGAAGAAAGATGTACCACAGCAATCAGGATCTGCATATCAATAATGAAGATGAAACTGTTAATTGCTTATAATTCCATTAACAGGTAAAGTTAAAATTTTTAGCACTGGATACAGAGTTTAAAGTAAGCACATTATGTCCTCTAGTGGCCCATATATAGCATGCCTCAGGTCGCTTTTAAACTATCATAAAATAATTGAATTACCTTTAATATACTCTGTATAAGAATGGAACAGTTCCTTCTATTTCTCCCCCAAAGTCCCAGTATGACCCAAAACCGAGCATTAAATGTGATGTATGCACACATACTTAAAGGCACTGCAGAAATTTCAAAAACTTGAGTTGGATTTGGACAGGCTGTCATTAGGAATAATTTCACAGCTAAGTTTCTATTCCTAAGAATAATCAAAGGAAACAGTTTTTGGAATATTCATTTTATGAACCCAAAGTATCATACACTACCCCCTCAAGACCAGGATGTAAATTAAGATAAGAAAGTTCCAAACTCTTAACAACAACCACTAACATTATAAAACACAATCAGTCCTACAAGTTAGGATGAATATATTTATCTCTTCAAGGCTTCTACAAGAAGGAGGTTGTAATATAGAATTTGAAAACAAAACAAAACAAAACCCTAGCCTTGAGTCAAGAGTCCTAGTTTTACATTCAAATATTATTAATTGTTTGATTTTCAACCATATTTAACTCTTCTTCTGTACAGAACATGGTTGGTGGGAGAATGAAATAAAACAACATATGCTGTGTTTCTTGCGGCTTTCGTGGTGAATTAGCTACTCTGAATGTTCCTCTCAATTAAAATATCCTGGATAAAATGTGAAAAAATACTGAAAAATACATCATCCAGCTCGCATGGAATGAAGGATAAAACAGAGTCCCCAAATGAGGTGAAATGAGAATCTTAGGAGGTATCTGAACAACTAATTGCACCTTTAGGCTACTTTTAAACTCTGGAGACGGTGATTTTCAACTCTGATAGTTTCACAGGGCCCAGGGCATAAGATATAAAAAGCCCAGATTCCACTCTCCCCAATACATAACAGAAAACTCCCTCGTAAGGTAGGGTTCCAAAGAGCCATATCCTTAGTTTCAGGATATAGTATATGGATAAGGTAATGGAGGCAACTAAGAAACTTGCTTGTCTCTACTTTGATGCTGTGTGGAGGAAAAAGAAAGATCTCTCCTAAGAATCAGTAACCACAAGGTCTTCCTCACATCAATAGCTTTGATGGCTCAATTCATAGTAGGTTTTTTGGTCTGAAGAACTTCAAAGGAAGAATATAACGTAAAGAGGTTCTCAGGTAGAGATACTCCAAGCAACTCACAAAAGCCAACACAATTAGAGGACTTAATATTAATGAAAAGTCTCAAAAAATTCTCATAAAGTTCCAAGAAAAAAAGAGCTGCTAACAGGAAAATACACTATAACACACTAAGAAACAAAAACTAGTTAAGTAACCAGCATAGTTTTGATATTGAAATGGTCAGACCAATTCTGTCAATTATTATTTTAAATTATTAATAATTAAATATTAATTAATAACAATTATATTTAATAGGTTTAAAGCAATTCAAGTCCAAAGATATGAACAAGAGGAAAAGGTCCATAAACAATGAATAGGAACAGACTTAGAAGAGCTCAAACTTCTATAAATGAAATGAAGTATCTGATGAATATATTACACAAGTGTATTGCACATGGATAAAGAGAGAATTACTAAGTTGGCAGATACAAACGAATATATTATTTTCAATTAGCATATAGAGACAAAGAATTTGAAATATTAAAAAGAGGTCAAGAAATATGAAGGTGAGAATGAAAAGCTAATTAGATGTACACCTGTGTACATCTCATATGCTTTGTCTGTATCCCCACCCAAATCTCATCTTGAATTCCCACATGTTGTGAGAGGGACCTGGTGGGCGGTAATTGAATGATGGGGGCAGGTCTTTCCTGTGCTGTTCTTGTGATAGTGAATAAGTCTCAAGAGATCTGATGGTTTTAAAAACGGGAGTTTCCCTGCACAAGCTCTTCTCTTGTCCGCCACCACGTGAGTCATGCCTTTCACCCTGCATCATGATTGTGAGGCCTCCCCAGCCAAGTGGGACTGTAAGTCCAATAAACCTCTTTCTTCTGTAAATTGCCCAGTCTCAGGTATGTCTTTATCAGCAGCATGAAAACAGACTAATACAACATCTAATAAGAGTACTAGGAAGAGTAATAAGCAGAATGGGAAAGAAGCAGTATTTAATGGATACTTAGAACTTTCTAGCAATGTTGTAAAACCTCAGATTTAAGAAGTCCAATACATTCAAAGTAGGATAAATAGAGATCCACAATTAGACATACCACTGTGAAACGGCAGAACTAAAAAAGTAAAGATCTTAAAAATAGGTGGAAAAACAAGACAGATCACCTGCTAAGAAATGGCTGACTTCTTAACAGCACCAATGGATGCCAGAACACAATGAAATAATATCTTAGTATACTCTGATAAAATAACTGTCAACTGAAAATTCTGTACTGTGATAAATCATGTTTTCAGGGGGCAAATTACGGTCATTTTCAAGAAAACAAAACCAGAGTTTTCTACCAAGAGTTTTTTGATAAAGAAAATGTTGAAAGAGGTACTTCAGGCAAAAGAAAAAAGATCCCAACGGAAGGTTTGAGATATAGGAAGAAATGATGAGCAAAAAATATTAAAATTTTTAATATTTTGTATGGGTAAATATAAGTAAGTACTAACATATTAAACAATAATGATTAAGTTGTCACATATAGGGAATGGCAATATACTAGATTTTTAAAAGTTGTGAGGGGAAGATCAAAGTTTAATCACTTAAATATTCTTTTATTATTTATATATAGGTAAACATATAGGTTAATTTTAGACTTTAAATATGCATCTTAAAACAGCTAGGATAGCCACTGAAGCCACAGAAATAAAGTATATAACTTCTTAACAAATAGGAGAAAGAGAATCGAGTTCACGGCAGCAGGTCGGGGGATCCTGAATAAATCTAAAAGAAACCAAGAAAGGAGAAAATATACAAAAAAAGCAAGATAAATAGGAAGCACAATGACTATGGTAAAAATAAAAACAAATATATCAGTACTATAATAAATACACATGGATTTAAATCTCAGTTGAAAAGACAAAGATTTACAGACTGTAAAAATAAAACAACAAATAGATACAGACTGTTTAAAAGAAATGCATTAAAAACATAAGGAAGAGGAAAGATTGAGAGGAAAAATACATAGTAGGTATATACTTACCGCTTTTGATACCACTCACAAAATGTGATACAAAATAAACCCAAAGAAAATAGTTAGAAATAGACCAAGAATAAAGAAAAAATTAGAGTCAATACATAATTTTAAAATGGTTCAATTCACAAGGAAAATATGACAGATACTTTTAAACATTTATCACCTATAGCATAGCATCAAGCTATGTAAAATAAAAATTTACAAGACTACATGGAGAAACTGAGAAATCTACCTCCATAGTGGAAAATTTACATGACTTTTTCGGTAATAGATATAGTAGACAAAATTCTGTAGGTACAAAGAAAAATTGAATAGTACAATTAAGTTTGATCTAATGGATATATCTACAATCTAGCATCCATCAGTTGGAGAATACCCATCTTTTTCGAGTCCATAGGGAGGATTTATAAAAATAAATCATTTGCTAAACCATGAAGCAAATACTGTACCAGAATATTTCCAAGAATTGGTATCAACTGTTAATATTCTTGGACCACAATGTATGAAATGAAGTTGGAAATCAATAACAAAATAAACAAGAAAACATCCTATAGTTCTAAACAACTCATGGACCAAATACAGTATCACATTGAAAATAAGGTAATATGTATAAAAATGTTGATACGGTTTGGTTGTGTCCCCACCCAAATCTCAACTTGAATTGTATCTCCCAGAATTCCCACATGTTGTGGGAGGGACCCAGAGGGAGGTAACTGAATAATGGGGGCTGGTCTTTCTCATGCTATTCTCATGATAGTGACTCAGTCTCACAAGATCTGGTGGGTTTATCAGGGGTTTCTGCTTTTGCTTCTTCCTCATTTTCTCTTGCCGCTGCCATGTAAGAAGTGCCTTTTGCCTCCTGCCCTGATTCTGAGGCCTTCCCAGCCATGTGGAACTGTAAGTCCAATTAAACCTCTTTTTCTTCCCAGTCTCTGGTATGGCTTTCTCAGCAGCAAGATAACAGACTAATACAAATGTCAAGCACAATGTTGCAAGTACTTATCAGGAATCCATTCTATACCAGTCCCAAGACTTTGTGAGTATGCAATGATCTTGAGAGGGGTTCACAAATGCATATTTACATTGAACACTGCAACGTGAGTAATACTTTGCAGTTTATTGGCACCACCATGATTCACATTTACGAATATGCCACTGTGGCTAATAAAATCCAAATTCATTTACAATTATTACTAAATACCGAAGAACATTTTCATTATGTATGCTCTCACAAATATTAAATTATCATAATGTGGGGATCTGAAGTACATTTTTTATGTTAAAGAGAGGTCTTTAAATAAAAAAAATTCATAACTGGCTGGGCACAGTGGCTCACACCTGTAATCCCAGCACTTTGGGAGACCGAGGCAGGCGGATAACGAGGTCAGGAGATAGAGACCATCCTGGCTAACATGGTGAAACTCTGTCACTATTGAAATACAAAAAATCAGCCCACCGTGGTGGCACGTTGCTGTAGTCCCAGCTACATGGGAGGCTGAGGCAGGGTAATCACTTGAACCCAGGAGGTGGAGGTTGCAGTGAGCTGAGATCACACCACTGCACTCCAGCCTGGCGACAGAGCAAGTATCCATCTCAAATAATAATAATAATAATAATAATAATAATAATAATAACCATTGTTCTACACAGTTTGGAAACCTCTGGTCAGTCCTATAATATATATACTGAAGGAAACTAAGCCATAGGTGAGAGAATGGAGAGGCAGCAACAGAGGATTGCAAAGTAAATTGTAACTTTTTTTCATAAATTCCACAATTAGCCTTTTCTAGTAACAACAAGGAGGCAAGCAACCTACTTCTCATTCCTTCAGCCAAAACCTACCAGGATGAGACACACACTGGTGTAGCGTCTCATAGTTAAGGTCTCCAAAAAGGCATATTACAAAGCAAATCAGAGCCTAGGAATTACCCCTATTTCCTTTGTATGAGATTTCATGGCCCTTAGAAAGCACTGTATTAAAAACTGTATCATGTGGAAGAATATTAGAAATAAAAAAGTCACCTGACAGAAATAAGAGTTGTCCAGGTACACTATCCCTCGAAACAGGGAATCATTAGGGGCAAAGGCAGATGAAAAGCTGTAAAAACAAAATTCTTCTAATGCTTGCTATATGTTTAACTTGCTATATGTTTAACATCTAATGCTTGCTATATGTTTAACTGTAGAACTGACGTGTCCTAAGTAATGAAAACAAGTCTATTCCTCTAATCATTTTCTATCGTCCTTACTACATTTCCTGAACAAGGCTTATAAGCAGTCATATTTACAGTCACACTGAGAAAAAGGAAGTAATTCATCACCTCTGATTAAAATATAAATCTATCTTGAAATGTAATAAAGGTACACTTATCAGAGTTTGTTTCATGGCTTGACATTTAGTGTAAACTTGATTTAAGAGAAGTAATGGTTAATTATACAATGTGATGAAAACTTGGCAAAAATTGGGGATTGTACCTTGAAATAAATGTCTCCTGTGGAATGAGGTTTGCTCATTAAAAAATGAAGGGTTCAGCCAGAAAACACCAATGAGGTAAGCCCAGGTCAGAAAAATAGTGATAGACAGTAGGTGTTCGGTAAATAGCAGCCACTGTCTCATGCTTTGTCTCCTGAGACTGGATGCCTGCACTCGGCCCTTTGATGGTCTGGTTCCCGCCTGGGTTCCCCTTGACTGATTCTGTGGATTCTTACTATTCCGAAAATACTTTCATGTTTACATTGTTCAAGAGTAACTACAGAACTCGGAGCAATGAAAAGGAACCACTGTGTATCCCAGGTTTATTTCTTCCTTTAAAATAGTGAATGACATGCTTCTTCCTAACTGTAAGGAAAACTTCTCCTTCTAAGACACTTATTCCTTTCTTAATTAAAACTAATATCCTCGTTCCCACCAATAGCTTTTATATAATTCTGAAGCTAAAACTAAAGCACTATTTACTATACTCTTTCATTTCTGGTTCCCCCTTTAGTTAAATAATTTTAGGAATTTTGGGTTCTCCAGGTGTTTTGTTTCAAATGCACACATGCATGTGGAATCAACACCCAGCATTACATAAAGTGCTGTGTAATACATAAATAATTGTGTACCTTGCTCTTTTCTTGAAAAATGAAAACAAAACAAAACAAAACATACACTGGTCATCACTTCTGCCTCAAACTTCCTCTTATATTAGTATTATATTTTTTCACATTATGTTTTCAGGTTTTTTTTTTTTTTTTTTTTTTTTTGGAGACGGAGTCTCACTCTGTCGCCCAGGCTGGAGTGCAGTGGTGCCACCTCCACTCACTGCAAGCTCCGCCTCCCGGGTTCACGCCATTCTCCCACCTCAGCCTCCCGCCTAGCTGGGACCATAGGCGCCCGCCACCACGTGCGGCTGATTTCTTTGTATTTTTAGTAGAGATGGGGTTTCACCGTGTTAGCCAGGATGGTCTCGATCTCCTGACCTCATGATCCACCAGCCTCGGCCTCCCAAAGTGCTGAGATTACAGACATGAGCCACCGTGCCTGGCCAGGTTTTGTTTTTTCAAGAATACTCCACAGCAGTATTGTGCACTAACACTTTTGGAAGGCTTGAGGAAATGCCTTAGCATGCTGCGGCACCATCATATTACTGGAAGAATTTCTAAATGCTTAAACCCATTTTCTGAACTTAACTGGCACTTTTGGGTCCTGTGCTTAAGGTCCTTTCTCACTCTGTGCACACAATAGCAGCAGACACATCCTGCACACAGAAGTTGCTCACTGCTCTTTGCCAATGCGTTATTTATTGCTGGCTGCCAGCCATTCTTCTGTGCCTATATAACAATGTGGAAATTAGGTATTAGTCATTCCTTGGACATGACCATGACAGTTACTTCCAAAATTACTTAAGGCTCATTAAGTAGTGCTATTTAAAATGCTTTTTAGAGAAATATTATTAGGTACGTTTTAACTCCTTTTTTTTTTTTTGGAACTGGCATATGTTAGTGCTCTATGCTAAAAAAAAAGTTCTTTCCTGGATACTTAAAAAGATGATGAAACACACTAGATAGATAAACAAATCAGAAATTTGACTTTTATATTTAGTATACAATGAAAGCGGAAAATTATCATGTCTTATAATTAAATTGCCCAGTTAAACTCTCCTGCCAAGTGAAACTGTTTTCTGGCACACAAAAGAAACAGGATCAAGTTTATTGATGCTTTATCATGTGGTATACACTCAGAATGTCCATGTTAACTAGAATAAGGAATTAAGGCAACATTCAGCAAATGTTACTTTCAGCACATGTGAGCTCTCAGAATAAAGCTGCAGATTACACACAATTTAGTATAAAAAAAGCTCTAAGTCATCCAACTCTTTATCATTAGCATACATGTGGTTAGAAAATAAATAGCGTGGGAATATCTCCACCATATATAATTCAACCAAATAAATTCAATCTGAGAAAATACAGACTCAGAATTTTAAAAATCAAAGATCTCATTCACATTAAAATGTTAGATTAATTTTTTCTCATGTATGGAAAACACATACATATTCCAAATATAGTACAGTTATTCAAAACATTTCTAAGCTGCTTACTTAATTATAACCTGGTTTTGTAATTCTGGAGAGCCATTCTCCCTTCCCTAGAGAATCCCCTTTGTTCCTAGTGTTCAGGATGTTGATAGTGAAATGAATGGGACTTCTGGTTAGCGCAAGACTTAGCTTTCCGAACCCCAAGTTAGCTCATGCCTTATGAGCATCCGGGACCGTAATTCAGTGGCACAACATCATGTCCAAAGAGATGCCAAAGGCTGCAAGGCCGCCATAATCAACGAAGTTCTTACATCAATATCATCTCATTCATTCATTGTTTTTTTCTGTTTGTTCACAAAATATTTACAGAGCACAAACTTTTATGCAAGATGCTTATTACATAAAGCCCAGGGTCCATGAAGCTTCATAAGACAGGGCCTAACATAGCCCACAGTCTAGCCAGTGAATAACGCACAAGTACCTGTGACAATGCAGTAAACCCTAAAATGAAGCAAATGGAAACATATTATGGGTGGGGCTGATTAATTTTGCCCAAGAAGAAAATGCAGGTTAGGTGAAATGGCTAAAAGGAAAAGCGATACTGGCCAGAGGTCATGGCTCATGCCTTTAATTCCAGCACTCTGGGAGGCTGAGGCAGGTGGATTACCTGAGGTTAGGAGTTCGAGACCAGCCTGGCTCACATGGGAAAACCCTGTCTCTACTAAAAACACAAAAATTAGCCGGCGTAGTGGTGGATGCCTGTAAAACCAGTTACTCAGGAGGCTCAGGTGGGACAATCACTTGAACCCAGGAGGCAGAGGT
Organism: Macaca thibetana thibetana; assembly: GCF_024542745.1. NCBI lineage: Eukaryota > Metazoa > Chordata > Mammalia > Primates > Cercopithecidae > Macaca > Macaca thibetana. Next base: position 53,191,036 of record NC_065583.1, on the reverse strand, counting down.
TGCAGTGAGCTGAGATGGTGCCACTGGATGACATAGCTAGACTCCATCTCAAAAAAAAAAAAAAAAAAAGAAAGAAAAGTGATACCTAATTTGGGACTTAAAGGATGAGCTGAAAGGATGATTTTAATGAGCATAGAAGGGGAAAATCAAGATGCTTCAGGCAGAGGGGGTACTGTCAGCAAAGGTATGGCAGTGTGGTCGTGTACAGCAATGAGGGAAATATGCGTATGAGGAGGCAAGTGGTTAGAGATGAGTCCGGAATACAAGTTAGGTCAGGTTGTAAAGGGCTCTGGATGTCTGGGTAGAGACTTAGGACTTTATAACATAAGGAGGCAAGAGATAAAAAGAGTTTATCTTAATTTCATGGTAAATCAAAACTTGCATTGAAGAAAAACGACCTTAGTAAATCATTAGGTACACTGGTCTTATCTGAATAAAATGAGGATTCATGCTTCTTTTCCAATGCAAAACAAAAATATGAATGCAAGTTTTGTTTGACTAGAGAAAGATTTTGAAATGTAAGTGAATAAATAAAAAGAAGCAATTTAGAAATGGGAAGTAAAACATTGAAACTTGTTTTGGCAAATTCTGCCTCATAACTAGTTTCATTTCTCTCCATTCTCAAGCCCCCAACCCCGCATTCCAATTTGTTCTCAAAGGCCTTCAATTACTCCACATTGACTACGAAATAAAATAGATGTGCCGTATTTGGTATTTCCCGAACTTCACAATAATAACCTCACTTCCTTCTCCAGTCATATTTCTTCTAGTGATATTCTAGGAGACAAGTTTCCTGAAGCCAGGTTCTACAGCACCCAGACAACAGTGTTCAATGACGACTCCCACGGTGACGTTTCTCCTACAGAGTTGAATCTATACCTATTCCAAGCTGATAATTTTGTGTTCGCATATGCATGTGTGCATAAATATATTATTTTCCTATAGAGTTCAAGAAAATCAAGTCAAGTGTAGGTAGTGGCAGTAATTTTCAACCTTAATAGAAAGCTGACAGCCAAATTATACAGTAGTCCTCCCTTATCTGCGGGGGGTACGTTTTAAGATCTCCAGTGGATGCCTGAAACCTTGAGTGGTGCTGAATCCAACTGCTTTCAATTTGAACACGCTTCTGTTCATATCTTCCACCCACAAATTTAATTCCTTTTCCTTCTTAACTACACTTATCACACATTGTGGCTGTAACTTTTGCAGTGTGAGGTACAACAGCAAAACTAACATGAAATTCTTTCTCTTCCTTCGCAATTTCATGGGTAGATTTGTTCTTACCATGGATCTTAGCAACCTCAGCATACGATTTCTTTCCTTGCTCAGTAGAGAACTTCCACCTTTTCACTTAAAAGAAGTACTTTATGGCTTCTCATTTTATATATATCCGAATTGCTAGCATCAATACTCTTGAGTTCAGGGGCCATGATGAAGTATAATAAGGTCACCTGCACACAAGCACTGCGATACTGTTAGCCGGTGTGAAATCTGAGATGGCTACTAAGTGACTAGTGGGTGTGGAGCCTATACAGCATGGACATGCTGGACAAAGGAGGAGTCACATTCTGGATGGGCTGATGTGAAAGTCCACCGTGCTAATCAGAACAGTGCACAATTTAAAATTTATGAATTGTTTATTTCTGGAATGTTCCATCTAATATTTTTGAATAACAGTGGGAATTGTAGAAAACAAAACCATGGAAAGTCAAACCGTGGATAAGGGGGAACTAGGGTATTAAATGAATCAAACTTACTATGCAGTGAGCCAGCTGGCAACAGTGACCCTAAAATAGTTTATTTGCTCAATTGTACAGACTTAATATTTCACAAAAAATGATTTACCTAATGCAAGATAGGAACTCTGATTCATCTGTAAAATACAAATAATTCTCATTCAAAGACATGACATGAGGCTTCCAATAGACATGTTACTTCTCAAAGCAGGCTGTTAGCATGACAGTGAAGAAACCACTCATGCTGGAGGCCCTGACATCTAGCCACAGCATCTCCACAGCCTTAAAGTGGGTAAGTGGCAGTTTAGTGTCACACTAGCACAGAGGTTGGAGTCAGACAGGTCAGGATTTGAATCCTGGTGCCATTCATTGGCTGAAAAACACTGGGTAAGTCACTTAACCTCTCTAAACCATATTTCTTTTATCTGTAAATTTGGAGTAACTATACTTATCTCACAGGGCTATGATAAGGACCATATGACATATTATATAGGTCCAGAGCAGGCATATCCTCCTGCTCCTCTTAATAAGAATAACAATGAAGAATATTTTACTGGACACTTATTAGAAGAAACTGAAGCGTAGAGAAGATGGTAGCTTGCCTGACTCTTCACAGCTATGAGATAATGAGGTAGTGGAGAAGCCCAGTGCCTTACACATGGTGTGTGTAGTATCTTAAATGATAGCTGTTATTTTTACTACTACCACTGTTTCTTCTATTACTAGGCTTCTACTGTTATTTATGATGACAATATGGCATTCTGAAGGCAGGATTTGTATCTCTTATGTTCACTGTTGGATGACCTGATATATCAGTACATTTAATCAAATGAATTCAGGCCACAGTCCTTTTATTGGTGGCCTAGGACTTCTAGCTTACATCCTTGACTCTGTATTTCCATCTCATCAACCCATTTCTCTTGGGCGCATAAGAATCATTAGGGAATCATCAAGACCTACAGAGATTCTGGCAGTTAGCTTGCTGACATACTAATTGCCTGGTTTTGGGAGAGAGAGAGACACTGCCCAAACTGCCACCCTCTAGTGGACCAAACAAAACCATTCTTTAAGTATCGGATTAATTGCCCTAATTCCTGCACTACATGAATCTTTAGTGCCAGTAAAGGTAACAGTGCATCTTTTTTCCTCTCTTTCTACCTATTGTCAGCTTAAAATTGTAACAGACTAGGTTAAATGCTCAGGAAGAGAAATGTGAGGGTAGTTCACTGTGCTGTGATTATGTATCAAAACACACTTCATAATCTCTATGCTTACAATAAGACAAATGTCTAAGCCTTGCTCAATAACAGATTACCTTCGCCATGACTGTGAAGCACTATTTCATCTTTCTAAATAAACAAGGGAGAGTATACAATGGTTTTAATTTGAATATATTTAAACACAAAATTAAAGGTGTCTTTTTTGCATAGTAACTATTTTCAATAGAATAAACAAGTTCTAAGTAAATAAGATGTTGACTACATTCATGATTCATAGCAACAAAAGAACCTTTAATTACTGCATTCTGTCTCCCAATGCAGATTTTAAAAAATTTTTCTCATGCCTTTGTGTCTTTTTTTATTCCCAAAATGACTTGGACAACATAAAACAAACTCGGCTTCTGAAACTGAAGTCTTTGCAAAGAGTACTTGGTCTATCAGTCCCCCAATGCTGGTACGGTTTACATTAAACAACTCATTCAGCCATTTCCTCAATATTTTGTAATCATTGCCATCTTAATGCCTGTTTGGGCTGTTTTGTCATTATAAAGACCCAGTGTATTGAGCCTTCAAAATGCGAGGCTTACCGATGCACCGAGAGCCATCTGTTGAGGTTACATATCCACGTGGACAAACACAAAAATAGCTTCCCACGGTGTTGGAACATTCGCCAGTTTCACATATCCCAGGAATGATGCTGCACTCATCAATGTCTAATCAAGGGAAGAAGGAGAAGATGATTGAGAAAGGCCTTCATTAAACAGCTTTTAAAAGAGACTTTTTTTTTTAAGAGTCTGAGAGCATTCATGGTTGATTAGGTCAGATCATATAACCCTGAAGATACTCTTGTTTTAGGCCCCAAAGAATTTCTCACACATATCTATGGGAACTGAGATGAAAGTAAACTCCCATGGCAGTTAAAACAAGGCCAACTAAAGCAGAACTCTATATCCTTTTTTAAAAATGCAATTTAAATTGGAAATAAGTAAAGATGTCAATGTTTTAGCTTCCATTCTACATCAACTAGGGAATTATCCTACTAGAGGCTTAAAAACACACATAAATGGATTACATTTTAAAATATAGAATAACTGTATTTGAAAATGTATAACTAATTTTCACACTATTTGAAGCAATGAAGAGTGGCAAATATTTTTTTTTAAAACTTGGCTTCAGGATATGTTTTTGTACTTACATTTGAATATGGGTGTATTTGACATTCTGGGAATAACTTTAATCTAAAATAATACAGAAACATGGTAAAGGGCAAAAACTTGGGAGGCTTTGGGAAGTGTCCAGTTTTCCTATTGTACCTCCCTACATTTATCCATTCAGCATACTCAATGCTGGAAATAGTCTATTTCCTTTCCCATTAATGAAAACTCTGCTTTCTTTAAAATTATCCCTAAAGCAGAAAACCCAGTCATTTATATAAACTTTTAATGTACTTCTCTTCTAGTTCAGTAAGCAGAGAGAGGTGGAAAGTCTAACAAAGCTGCAATTAGGGATAACTGGGAGCTAATTGCTAATACATTTAAAAAGGAAATGAGTCATTGTGAGAAAAATTCAGCCAAAATCCTGGGAGGTGGCTGTCTTTTTTAAGGAACAGAGGTAGCAAAAGCCAGTAACTAGAACAAACAACAATAAAAGCCATACATATAGATAATTACTGAAAAGTCAAAGTAAGCTGACTTTAGTTTCTCTTTTTTCAGTTGCATTTGTTCTTTTAAAATGTCCAATAAAAAAGGAAAAATAATTATATTATTATTATAAACACACAAAATATTTTTAACCCCACACTTAAAAAGAAAAAGGTTGCCAATGCCTTTCTTACATTCTTTTATTGGTCTATTCATTATTTTTTTCCATTTATTCTGACAAGTCACTCTTGCCTACAAGCTTTATCATGAAATAACTCCATCATGATAGAAGCTTCTATCATGATAAATAACTTTATCATGAAATAAAAAACATGTGTGTTTTCTTGGTATGTTCTTATAAAAAAAAGTTACCAGATTCAGACATTCTCTGAAATAGTATCTTCATTTGAGGCTTAACACTTAGCCACTGAAAGCACAGAGGTACAAATCAAAAATCTACCAATTTCCCAAGAGAGATCAGAATTCTAACATGAATTGACTACATGAGAGTAAATATAAAATGCGGTCAAAGAACTGCCATCAGACTTAATCCAACAAAATAAAACCATGTGTGCAAAATTAGGACCTGTTGCATCCTGTGTTGCTATCTTAGTGCAGTGCATCTTAATACAACTGAGCATGGATTCAGAAGAGAGATGAAACTAAACAGCTGTACTTTAATTACAACATAAACTTATCATCACCTCTGGATAAGAGAAAAAAAAAAGAAAGAAAAGATGGATACAAGGTAAAGCAAGCATTAAAAAAGTGAAGAACTAAAACTTGCCTTCTCACTCTCTTAACATCTAAAATTATATGAATTATCGAGGTGTTTATGGAGCCCAGGATTTATGCAAAATATTAAACATTAAGAGACTCAACTTCTTCATTTAAACATTGGCTTTTATTCTAGGCATTTCCTTTCATAATAAAGAACTTCCCTAAACCCTAGTCTTAAAACTCTTCCTGACAATAAAAAGAATAGAAAATTAGAAGATGTTTGGCATTTTCTTTTTTTGGAGAAAAAAATCTGGGACACAGAAGAACATGTGGAATGACATTAAATTTGTGGTTTTTGTGTTAAAAATTTTATTGTGCAAAAAAAAAAAAAAAACCTTTGTGTTTCACAATTCTCCTTATAATTGAGTAGGAAGCCTAAAAGGTTAGCTTCAAAATAATTATATATAAAAGGCTCTCCATTTTTGTATAAAAAATAGAAATGCTTTTATTTTTGGGCTAGACATCTACCATATTTTAAAAATTAAAAAATAAGGTGCTTTTTTAAAACAACAACAACAACAACAAAATCCCAAAATACTGACCAAAACCCCTGCATTTTAATACAGTGATGCCCTGTTAAGGCGGGAGAGTTCCCTTGAGCCCCTCGCGGGACTTGAGACAGGGGTGGCTTGTTTACTTGGCTGCCATCCTCAAACCCTTTGCGGGAGGGGAGCACATAAGTGAGCAGGTACAGGAGCCAGGGTGAGTGTTTCTGGATGCTGGCAGAACATATCCTGTGCCAGCCCAAGGCAGTGTCTAGGTGTTGCTGGCGACCTCTGGAGCCCCAGAAGGTGTCTGTTACAAACAATGCTCTTTTAGCTTTGCCATTCACAGATGGCTTAAATGTTAAAAAGCTCAGTGCCTAGTGTGTCCCAAATTCTTGTCTGCCATCCAGGGAGAATCAGGTCAAGTGAAGGAATTGAAGGATGGTGTATGCAGAGGATTTTATTGAGCAATGGAAGTGGCTTTCAGTGGGATGGGGAGCTGGAAAGGGGATAGAGTGGGAAGATCATCTTCCCCTGGAGTTTGGCCATCTGCACCTGAACTCCTCTCCAACCGCAGTCTCTGATGTCCAGCTGCCTCTTCTCCTCTTAACATTCAGACGCTTCTTCTCTCCTACCTTGCCATAGTGCTCTGCTCCTTTGCCAGTGGAGCTTGGGGTTTTTATGGATACAGGGTAGGGGGTGTGGCAGACCAGGGTGGTTTTGGAAAAGGCAACATTCGGGCAGGAAAACAGGAATTCATGTTCTCATTTAGGGTCACAGGTCCAGGCTCGAGGGTGGAGCCCTTGCCAGGGACTCCCACCCCTGTCTTTGACCCAGGATTTCCCTGCCTCCTGTCTGTATCACAGTGTTTATCCATCAATTTAAGTTTAGCATTAACATTTATGTTCAGAAGGATACATGCATTTAGCTCTTTTGAATATTACTTCTTCAATATGTATGTCATAATCAGATTTGGAAGTAGCATCTCCAAAAATATAAAGCATATGTTACCTATGTATAAACAAGTGTGCCTAAAGATGACAAGTCTGCTCATGGGAAAAAGCAGAGTCTTAACAATGGGAATTGATTTCATCCATGTTCTGTACACTGAATATACTGCCACCCATCTCTCCTTGACCTTTTTTTGAAAGTATATCAGTTTGCAGCTTTGGTCTGCAAATACCAGAAAAACTGATTTAAACTGATATAAGTCAGAAATTTAATAGCTGTCATATCTGAAGTCCGGAAGTGGTTTCAACCAATGTGTCTGCCTCAGTTTCTGTGAGATATGTTCAGCTAGGCCTTCCTCTGTATTTTGACTTGAGCTGCCTTCCCTGATGGGAGCAAAATGGATACAGCAGGTTTAGGCTATTCCTTTGACTGGGACATCTAGTGGAAGACAGTGTCTTTTCTAGTGCTCTGTCCTGAGAGGAAGAAAACTTTTTCCTGAAGCCCCCAGAAAATCATCCCTTTTGTCCTAATGTCTTGAATTGGGTCACATGCTAATTTTTGAATGATTCCTCTGGACAGGAAAATGTTCTGATTGGTACAGGCCTGGAGTCCTGAACCAATTTGTGTGGCCAGTGGAGTGAAGTTAGCTTCCAACTAATAACAACAACAACAACAAACAGCATGGGCAACTGGGTCTGAAAATACACCACAGTTGAAGAATGCAGAGTGTACCAGAATAGCTGGGAAATGGATGGACAATAAGCTTAGCTAGTTAGGCTTATACTAAATCCTAAAGAGCCAAGCCAAGGACTGTGGCTTTTATTCTGAAGGTGATGAATAGTGTCTATGAAGGAGTTTAAACAAAAGAATTACATAAGCAAATCAGTATTTTAGAAAGACAGTCCTTGTGGTTAATGTGGACAGATGATATAATAGTCCAGGGATAAATGTTGAGAGCTTGAAGTAAGGCTTTATGATGAGGAAGGGAACATATATTCGGAGATAATTTGAAGGAAAAATCGACAGGAAGGACTTTGCCACCAGAAAGAAATCTCATGCTACTATTTTGATTGACAAGGATGATGACATAGTGCTATTAACAAAGAATGGAACACAAATGGAAGAACACATTTTACAGTTAAGTTGAGCTTTGGACATTTTGATCCTGAGATATTTGAAAGAAACCAGTAAAAATTCTAATCTACAGAGCTAAAAATTTGGGTATGAAACTTAGCAAAGAGGTAAGTTATAAAGATGGACATTTGTGGTTTATCACCAAGTATAAAGATTGCCTTTGAAGTTATGGCAACATATGAGATTTCCAAAGAAGACAAATGAAAAGACCGGAATTGAAGGAGGGAACCATGATACTCATCAACATCTAAGAAAAAGTCAGAGGAAGAAAAGCAGAACAGGAGTCTGGGAAGGAAGGATCATGGAGGAAGGAGGAAGAATGTGAAGAATGGAGGCGGAGGAAGATCACTGTGGAAACGGGGATTGTCAAGTGTGACTTCAAAGGCAAAAAAAAAGAAAGACTGGGAAGTCTTTGGTAATGTGAAGACTCCGAACACAGGTTTTTTTTAAAAAAACGAAATCCAATCTAAACAAAACCATCTGACAGATTTCTGACTGCCAAACCACATAACCTCATATTTGTCAACCGACATTTCCTGTAAATCTTACACTAAACAGAATATAATGAATAATTTGATAAGTAGTGATAACGTGATCTCAGATATCACTGAATTCTAAGAACTCCCTAGAGAGAATGTCCATTCTTATAGGTACATGTCACAGAAAAAAGCTGTCCATGTAACAATTACGTTACAGAAACTTAGTATAAATAAAACAAGAAATTTTGTTTTAAAAACGTGTTCTTAGAACATTTTGTTTCCATTGATACCAAGAATTATACATATTTGGAATATTCTGTAAAATATCTTTTTGATACAGAAAAAAAGGAAGCATATTTTTGCATACACTGAACTTCTACTTATTCGTATACTGTTTGACATTAGGAAAATTCATGGTTGAAGTGTTAAGTGCAGTAATTTGCTACCTATTTCCAGCTTTTCTAAAGACAACAGGCAATATCAATATTATAAATTGCAATGGAAAATTGATGTCTGCTTTCCTCTTTTCAGATTTCAAAAGCATGGTGTGTATCCACTGTATTCAGAATTTCATTGTATATTTATAAACAGCTTTACTGAGATATGATTCAAATGCCACACAATTCACACATTTAAAGTGTAAAACTCAAATGATTTTAGTATAGTCACAAGGCTGTGCAGCCATAACTACAATCTGATTTCAGAATATTTTCATCCCCCCGAAGGAAATTCCAGCCTATTAGCAATCATTCTTCCTATTCCTCTCGAAGCCCTAGGCAACCACTGATCTCATTTCTGTTTCTACACATTTGTTTATTCTGGACATTTCATATAAATAGAATCATAAAATATGTGGTCCTTTGTGTCTGGGTTCTTTCACTTAGTTTATGTTTTCAAGGTTCATTCATGTTGGGGCATGTATCAGCACTTCATTCCTTTTAATTGCTAAATAATATTCTGTTGTATGGATATACCACAGTTTATCCATTCATCAGTCAATGAATACCTGGGTTATTTCCATTTTTTAATTTTTGGCTATTATAAATAAAGTTGCCATGAACATTCAGGTATTCATTTTGTGTAGACATATGTTTTCATTTCTCTTAGATATATACCTAGAAGTGGAATTGCTGAGTCCTATAGTAATTCTATGTTTAACTTGCTGAGGAACTGCCAAATTGTTTTTCAAAGCAGCTGTAATAATTTACATCCCCACTAGCAATGTATGAGGGTTTTCCTCATACACACCACATCCTTACCTTCATTCATTATTATCTGCTTTCTTTTTGCTTGTAGGTCTGAAGTGGTATCACATTATAACTTAGTTTGCATTTTCCTAATGGTTAATAATGATGAGCACATTTTCATGTGCTTATTTGCCTTTTGCATATTGACTTTGGAGAAATATCTGTTCAATTCCTTTGCCCAGTTTTTAATTAAGTTACTTATGTTTTTAACTAATGAGTTACAAAAATTCTTCACATATGTCCCACGTTATATGATTTGCCTCTGAATTTTCATGTGAACTTTTTAAAAAAGTTTTCATTAATATATAATATTTGCACAGTTTTATGGGACATGTGACATTTAGTTACATGCACAGAATGCATAATGATCAAGTCAGGGCATTTACGGTATCCCTCACATCTTGACTATCATTTTTATGTGTTAAAAATATTTCAAGTCCTTTCTTCTAGTTACTTTGAAATATAAAATACCTTGTTGTTAACTATAGTCACTCTACTCTGTTATCAAACATTGGAACTTATTCCTTCTATCTAACTGTATGTTTGTACCCATTAAGTAACTTCTCTTCATCCTCCACTATGGTCAAACATCCTTCCCAGCCTTTGGCAACTCTTATTCTACTCTCTCACTCCATGAGATCAATTTTTATCAACATCTGAGTGAGATCATGAAATACTTTCTTTACATAGCTAACTCATGTCACTTAACAAAAATACCCTCCAGTTCTACCCATGTTGCTGCAGTTGACAGTATTTTATTCTTTTTTAATAACCAAGTAGTATTTCATTGTGTATATATAATCACATTTTTAAATCCATTCATCCAGTGATGAATGCTTAGGTTGATTCCGTATCTTTGCTCTGGTGAAAAGTGCTGCTATAAACATGATGGTGCAGGTGTCCCTTTGATATAATAATTTCCTTTGAATAAATGCTCTGTAGTGGAATTGCTGAATCACATGGGAGTTTTATTTGTAATTTTCTGAGAAATATCCACACTGTTTTCCATATTCGTTGTACCAATTTACATTACCACCAACAGGGTATAAGAGCTCCCTTTTCTCCACATCCTCACCAGCATCTGTTATTTTCTGTCTTTTTAATAATAGTGATTTTAACTGGAATAAGATGGTATCTCATTGTAATTTTGATTTGCATGTCTCTCGTGATTAGTAATACTGAGCATTTTTTCATTTGTATGACTTCTTCTGAAAATGTTCATAGTTTGCACTTTTTTTTTTTTAGACGGAGTTTTGCTCTTGTTGCCCAGGCTGGAGTGCAATGGGATGATCTCGGCTCACCACAACCTCTATCTCCCAGCTCAAGCAATTCTCCTGCCTCAGTCTCCCAAGTAACTGGGATTATAGGCATGTGCCACCACATCCAGCTAATTTTGTATTTTTAGTAGAGACGGGGTTTCTCCATGTTGATCAGGCTGGTCTCAAATTCCCGAACTCAGGTGATCTGCCTGCCTCAGCCTCCCAAAGTGTTGGGATTACAGGCGTGAGCCACTGAGCCCAGCCCCATAGTTTGCATATATTTCATTCAATTTAACAGGACTGACTCTTCACTCTGTGGATTATTTCTTTGCTGTGCAGAAGCTTTTCAGTTTAACAGAGTCCCATTTGTCAATTTTTGTTTTTGTTGCCTGTGCTTTTGAGTCGTAGTCATAAAATCCTTGCCAAGACAATGTCCTGGAGTTTTTCCCATATGCCTTCTTCTAGTAGTTTTACCGTTTCAGGTCTTATGTTTAGGTTTTAATCCATCTTGAGTTAATTTTTGTATATGGTGAGAGATAGGGGTCTAGTTCCATTCTTCTGCATTCGGATATCCAGTTTTCCCAGCACCGTTTATTGAAAAGGATGTCCATTCCTCAATGTGTTTTTGGTACCTTTGGTAAAAATCAGTTGACTGAAAATAGGTGGATTTATTTCTGGGTTCTCTATTCTGTTTCACTGGTCTAGTATCTGTTTTTATGGAAGTACTATGCTGTTTTGGTTACTACAGCCTTGTAATATATTTTTGAAGTCAGGTGAGTGTGATGCCTCCATTGATTATATAGGAATTTTAGGATTGCTTGTTCTAATTCTGTGAAAAATGACATTCATATTTTGATAGCAATTGCACTGAATCTGAAGATTGTTTTGGGTAACATGATCATTTTAATAATATTAATTCTTCTGATCTATAAGCATGGGATGTCTTTCCATTCGTTTGTGTCCTCTTCAATTTATTTCATAAGTGTTTTGCAGTTTTCCTTATGGAAGAATTCACCTCCTCAGTTAAATTTATTCTTAGGTGTTTTGTCATTGTTTTTGCAGCTATGGTAAACAGAATTACCTTCTTGAGTTCTTTTTTTAAGCTATTTCATTATTGGTGTATAGAAATGCTACTGATTTTGTATGTTGATTTTTTTATTCTGAAAATTTACTGAATTTATCAGATCTAAGAGTTTTTGGTGCAATTTTTAGGATTTCTAAATATAAGATCATGTCATCTGCAAAGAGAGACTATTTGACTTCCTCTTTTCTAATGTGTATGCTTTTTCTTTCTCTTATCTGATTGCTCTGACTAGGACTTCTGTAGTCTGTTTAATATAAGTGGTGAACGTAGTCATCATTGTCTTATTCCAATTTTTGGAGGAAAGGCTTTCAGCTTTTCCCCATTCAGTATGGTGCTATCTGTGAGTGTGTCATACATGGCCTTTATAACGTTGAGGTTATGTTCCCTCTATGCAGTTTGTGGAGGGATTTTTCATGAAGGGATGATGGATTTTATCAAATGCTTTTTCTGCATCTATTGAGATGATAATACGGTTTTTGTCCTTCATTCTGTTGATGTCATGTATAATGTTTATGGATCTGCATATGTTGAACTATCCCTGCATCTCTGGTATAAATCTCATTTGATTGTGTTGTGTTATCTTTTTTGTGTGCTGTTGGATTCAGTTTGCTACTATTTTGTTGAGGATTTTTACATCATGTTCATCAGGAATATTGGCCTGTAGTTTTTTTTGGTCACTGTTGTGTCTTTGTCTGGTTTTGTAGAATACATTAAGGACAATACTCCCTTCTTAAAATTTTTTGGAAATAGTTTGAGGAGAATTGGAGTCAGTTCTTCTTTATAAGTTTGGTAGAGTTTGGCAGTGAATCCATCCAATCCTGGACTTTTCTTTGTTGGGAGATGTTTTAGTACTGATTCAGTCTCGTTGCTTATATTGGCTTGTTCCCGTTTTCAATTTCTTCCTGATTCAATCTTGGTAGGTTGTATGTGTCCACAGATTTATCTATTTCTTCTAGACTTTCCAGTTTGTTAGTATATAATTGATCATAATAGTCTTTAATAATCTTTTGCATTTCTGTGGTATCAGTTGTTACGTCTCCTTTTTCATTTCTAATTTTGTTTAGTTATCTTAACTAATTTTGTTAGTCATCTCTCCTTTTTATTGATTAGTCTAACTAGCAGTTTATTGATAATGTTTATCTTTTCAGGAAAACCAACTTCTCATTTTGTTGATCCTTTGTATTGTTTTTTCAGTCTCTGTTTTGCTTAGTTTTGCTCTGATCTTTATTTCTTTCCTTCCACTAATTTGGGGTTTGGATTGTTCTTGCTTTTCTAGTTCCTTGAGGTGCATCATTAATTGTTTTATTTAAAATCTTTGTACTTTTTCTGACCCAGGTACTTATTGCTACAAACTTCCCTCTTAGCATTACTTTTGTTGTGTAACATAGGTTTTGGTATGTTGTGTTTCCATTTTCATTTGTTTCGAGAAATTTTTTAAATTTCCTTATTCATTTCTTCATTGACCCATTGATTTCATTCTTCAATGGTCATTTATGAGCGTGTTGTTGAATTTCCATGTATTTGTAAATTTTTCAATGTTTTTCTTCTTATTGATTTCTTGTTTTATTCTATTGTGATCTGAGAAGATATGTGGTATGATTTTGACTTTTAAAACATTCATTGAGACTTGTTTTGTGGCCTAACATATGGTCTCTATCCTGGAGAATATTCCATGTGCTGGTATGAAAAATGTGTATTTTGGATCCATATGAACTTTAGGATTAGTTCTTCAATTTCTGCAAAAAAGCAAGCTTCGATTTTGACAGAGATTGTGTTGCATTTATAGATTGATTTGGAGAGTACTGCCATCTTAAGAGTATTAAGTCTTTCAATCTTAAGCATGGTCTATATTTCTATTTATTTAGATCATTCTTAATTTAACAAGGCTTTACAGTTTTCAGTGTACAAATCTATCACTTTCTCTGCTAAATTTATTCCTAATCCATTTATTTTTTTAATCCTATTATTAATAAAATCCTTTTCTTAATTTCATTTTCAGAATATTCACTGCCAGTATGAAAATAGCATTCATTTTTGTATATTGATCTTGTACAATTGCAACTTTGTTTAAATCATTCATTGGTTCTAACAGTTTTTAGAGAACACCATAGCCACTTTAGTGGATACCTTATTCACTTCAGTTGTTACCTTGTCCACTAAACATGTGTTATCTACAAATAGAGATAGTTTTACTTCTTTTTTTCCAGTCTGGTTACCTGTTATTTACCTAATTGCATAATTGCCTTGGCTAGAACGTGTAGTACAATGTTGAAAAGAAATGGTGAGAGTAGACATCCATCTTGTGCCCAATCTTAGGGAAAGCATTAATTCTTTCGCCATTAACTATGTTGTTAGTTGTAGTTTTTCATAGATGCCCTCTATCAAGTGGAGAAAGTTCCTTTCTATTCTTACTTTTTTCCTTTCTATTCTTAATTTTCTGTTCATCGTTATAATACAAAGGTATTGGGTTTTTTTCCAAATGTTTTTGGTTTTTTGCATATATTGAGGTGACCATGGCTTTTGTCTTTTACTTAAATAATATATTACATGACTTAATTTTCAGATGATGAACCAATCTGGCATTCCTGAGATAATTCTCAATTGATAATGATGTATAATAATTTTTTTTTCTTTTGAGATGGAGTTTTGCTCTTGTTGCGCAGGCTGGAGTGCAATGGCATGATCTTGGCTCACCACAACCTCCGCTTCCTGGGTTCAAGCAATTCTCCTGCCTCAGCCTCCCAGGTAGCTTAGATTACAGCCATGCACCACCACGCCTGGCTAATTTTGTGTTTTTAGTAGAGACGAGGTTTCTTCATGTTGGTCAGGTTGGTCTCGAACTCTCAACCTCAGGTGATCCGCCCACCTTGGCCTCCCAAAGTGCTGGGATTACAGGCGTGAGCCACCACGCCCAGCCAAGGTACAATTCTTTTTATATGGGACTAAATTTGATAATTGACAATGATGTATAGTCTTTTCTATATGGGGCTGGATTTTTTTCTTGATTGTTCAGAGACTTTATATTGTTGGTATTTTTTAAAAAATGTATTTCATGAGTTAAATTCTCATTTTACTTGGGAGAGAGTCTACCAAGATGCGTATATCACCATTCTGGAAGCCTTGTCCTCCCATTCCATGTTCTTTTTAACTGAATTCAGGTTTTCTAATTTAATATGAACCACTAGCCATTGGGAGAGATCTTACTTATTACATTCTTATTATAACCAAGAAAGCTGACACACTAACTTTTCCAGACCAGCCACTTAACATAAAAACTTTTTCCTCTAATACAGAATTTGTTTGTGGGAAAGGGGGCAAACGTAATCCCCAGGATCTTCTTTTGATTTTTTTCCCATACAGCCTAAGAGTATACATCAAGGTGGCAAGGATAGTTATGAAATTTTTGAATTATCGTTGTTTTACCTTCAGCTTCGATAAGCAAATGTTAGTTTTACCTATAGTACAATCACTGATCAAAGATATTTTTATAAAAAAGGGTTGAATCAGACTGAAATTTAAACACACTGAAAATTTAACTTACTGATGTTAATTAAATGGCCATAAAAGGGTATATCTCTCAAATAAATATTTTGTTTGAAATAAAAAGAAACAATAGTTAATGGAAATGATGTTATTCATTGTTTAAAACTCTCAACTTCTCTTCTTTAAAGAAATCAAATAAACAGATATTGATTGGGTATATAGTATTCATTCATGAACTCATTAAGTAATTGCTCATTAATAAGGCCTTTGATTTGCCACATACCAAATACCTAAATGTAAAACAAGGCACAATATGATTTATTCCATCAAAGAAGACTAACAACATGCTATCTCAATTCAATCACGAGAATCAGCAAAAGTTCCTGGCAGACATAGTAACTGATTGATAAAGGCCCCTAAAGAATGGGGTGGAACTTTGGCATGCAGGAAAGACAGGAGGGTGGAGTTCTTCCAGACAGTGGAAATACTATAGCTAAAGTGCGGAGGTAGCCAATTACAAGGCATGGATGAGAAATGGGCAGTTTCCCAAGACCTGAGGGCATTTACTTAGAAAACAATAAAACCAGAAAGTTAAGTGACAGGCCTAGAATGCCATTTTCCTTAATCTGTCCTTGCATTATAGGCAAAGAGGAGTGACCGAATCATTAAGCAGGCAAGGAGAGTGATCAGAACTTCACTTTAGGCAAAGATATCTACTAGGGTCAATAAAGATGATCAGGGCTGATAGGTCAGGGACAGTAGGGATGATGGCATGGTCTCAATTCCAGCTAATGAAGGTGGGACTGGGAAAGAAAAGAATACATGAAAAAATATCCTGAAAGTAAAAGCAAGAATAGGGGAAAACAGCAGTAACTTTCATTATTGAGCTAATATTAGTAAAATCAATAAATTAAAAAATATATTCTGGGAAAATTAACAGCTTCATGATCAACAATTTGAGTTACTAATATCTAAAAACTGTTGACTGTCTAGAGGAGGTCTTTGCAAGGTGATTGGAATCTATGGGTATATATAGACAGTTGAAACCATCAACGTGGATAAAATCAGTTGAGATGAATAATATAAAATGAAGAGATCACACGAGAAGAAAAATGTTAAAGATAAGCCCTAAGGGGACATATTCATATGAAAGAAGAGAAGCAAGTGAAGATAAAGAAAAGTTAAAACAGCATCACCAGTATTACTGAAAAGCTATTACATTTTAAGGAAGTCAACAGCAGTAGGCAGCATAATAGGCACCCAATGATACCATATTTAGAACCTATCAGTATGTGAGCTTACATGACAAAGAGAATTATGGTTGTTAATCAGCTGATCTTGAGATGCAGAGATAATCCTAGATTATCTGGTCCTCTGTCCAATTTAATTACAAGAATCCTTATCAGTAGAACAAGGAAATAGAGTGTCAGATTCAGAGACAGATTTGAAGATGCTACACTACTGGCTTTAAAGATAGAAGAGGTCACAAGCCAAAGAATGAGGGCAGCCTCTAGAAACTTGAAAAGGCAAAAAAAAAAAAAAAAAAAACGGATTGTGCCCTAGACACTTCAAAAGGAATGAATCCTGCCAACACCTTGATTTGGGCTTGATTAGGCCATTCTGACTTCTGATCTCTAGAATTGTAAGACAATAAACCGGTTGTTTTAAGCCACAAAGTTTGTGGCAATGTGTTACAGCAGCAAAAGGAAACTAGTATGTTAAGAAAAAATATTTAAGAAGAAACAGAATAAGCAAGAACACCAAATGCAATGAGGGATTCTAGGGAATACAAGCAATTTTACAAAAGGATAAGAAATAAGTAGAAACTTGAGCTAACTGGTATACACTAAGCATTTGGGAATATTTGCAGTGAAGAAAGGCAGCGAGAAATAGTATAGTGAAAAGTGACTAAAGAGATGAAAGAGTGGTTTTGTGGTTAATGTGTTTTAGGATGGCTTTGTAGGTAAAGAGGAAGAGTCAGGAAAGAGAAGAGATCCCTACTAGAAAATGAACTAACTAATGGCAAGAGTTAAAAGGAGTACAGAAAGGTGATGGAATTAATGTGCAGAGCTGGAACATTCTGCTCTGGAAAAATGTGAAGACACTTCATCAAAGACAGGGGAAATGGAAAATGAGTATGTAGTAATAGAACTGAGGTTGAGTAAGTTCATGTCAGATATCTTTTACTCTTCTCAAGAGAGTAAAATAGAGTACAGATGTTACCAAACTTTACTGTGTGTAAAAATCACATGGAAAGCTTATTAAACATGTAGATTTTGACTTCCCGTCAAAAAGCTTTAGTACTATCCTTTTTACCCAAACACACAGCACTGACAGATGACATATAACAAGAGAAAACAAAAAAAAGATGCAGCTGGTTTCAAAATAAAATATAAATATTTCTTTGGCCCACAAATACTATTGAAAAACAGTGAGCTAAGCTGAAACTACTTGGACTCCTTCTCCAGAAGCCATCAGTGGTGGTCAAGAGACTGGGATTATTCCTGATGACAACATGGTGAGATAAATTCTACAGCCAAAATAGTACAAGATAGTGAGAGAATGCAGAAGAGAAAGGGGCCAGGAAAGACTTCCCTGGGAAAGTGACAGTTAAATTGAAACAGATAAACAGGCCATGAAAATCAAATCGAATATTCTCCAGGCAGAGGGAAGAGCACTCACAAAGGCAAGATGTATTAGTCCATTCTCACACTGCTAACAAAGACATACCCGAGACTGGGTAATTTATAAAGAAAAGAAGTTTAGTGAACTCACAGTTCCACATGGCTGGGGAGGCCTCACAATTATGGCAGAAGACAAAGGAGGAGCAAAGTCTCATCTTACATGGTAGCAGCCAAGAGAGCATGTGTAAGGGAATTCCCCTTTATTAAACCACCAGATCTCATAAGACTTATTGACTCTCAGAAGAACAGCTTGAGAAAACCCACCACCATGATTCAATTACCTCCCACCAGGTCCCTCCCATGACACACGGGGATTATTGCAACTCAACATGAGATTTGGGTGGGGACACAGCCAAACCATATCACAAGGCAAGAGAGAGCATAATTTATTGAAGGAACTAAATAAATCTACCTGTGTCTGAATCAGAATGAGTGGAAAAAAGTTAGGCTAGAGAGGTGAACAGAATGATCAGGCAGGAACTTTAAACAGGAGATCCATGTAGGAAAGTGACATGACTAAACTTGTGATCTAGAAAGGTAGTTGCGCTGCAGTGTAGAGAAAGGATTGCAGTGGAACATGTAGGAGATAGGAGTCCTGAAGAAAAACTGTTTCAGAAATCTAGAAGAGAGACAATAGTGACAAAGGCAGGGAAGTGGATGAATTCAAAATATATTTAGGAAATATATTTAGACTCCATTTAAATGTCTTGGTGATAAAATGGGTGATTTGTACCCAGGTTTGTAACTTGGGAAAGGGAATGAATAATTGTGCCAATTACTGTCATGATGAAGATGAGAAATAATGATAAGATACATGTGGGGTGGGTATAGTGGGGCTGAAGACTCGGTCTGTGTATGTTGAGTTTGAGATAATTATGGGATGTTTAAAGTATATGTGTCTGGCATACAAACGTAGGTAACTCAGAAGAGAGAGCTGCATTATAGTTTTGGGAGCCAACTGCTTATACATGATTGTTCCGCAGGGATGTTGTAGTAAGATAAAAAATGCAAAAGGTCCATCCAGTGACATTGATGAAATTAGTTTCACTTGACTGGTGAGAATGATCCCTAGATTAGAATGGGTTCGGGAGTAAATCAGAACACAGAGAATGATTAGGGATAATTCCAAAGTTTGATGTGAACAAGAAGGAAAAGCGAGGGCAGTTACCCAAGGAGAAGACAGAAAGGGAAGGGTATTTTTTAGAATGATGGAAAACACCAAGGGTTGTGCAGAGGATAAAAGCCTGTGGTCTGTCACATTATATCATTATTTTTGCATTATTTCATGATTTTACTATAGTACAATACATATTCTTTCTTGTCCCTCTTTTCTATTGTTATTAGTCTAAGGAAATACATTGAAAATAGTCTTTGTTAACATTAATGGGAACTAAGGGAACTTTTTAATTAAGAGTTTTTTGTTCACTTAGGCTGAATAATTGCATTTTTGAAAGGCTACTACTGCAGCAAAGTAATGAATGGTTCCCTTTTGGCCTGAAATCAATACTGCATCTTTCTAAACACTAATTTGCAGTAACTCAGGCATGAAGTAATAATGGTGGCAAGAGGCAGCTCCATCACAGTGATTTTTAACATTTAACAGTCTGAAAGCTATCTCTATTTCAAAATACATAAAAGTTACTAGTAACATAGTCAAACAATATGAGTTTAAATATTTGGTATGCATTCCAAAGCAAATATTTCTTGGAAAGCATAGCCATTTGCCAGCAGTAGTTTTTCTTTCTCTCTTTTTCTTTTTCTTTTTTTCTCTCTCTGTCCCTCTCTCTTTTTTGCGGGGAGGTAATTTGCTCAAGTAGAAGTATTTTGTCACCCTTTGTTAGTCCAAATTTAAGACACATTAGGACAAACTTCAAACATAAAACACAGACCTTTAAGACAAGTGAGATCAAGTTATTTATGTTTTAAAATACTGAAGACTTAACATAATGACACTAAGCTTCTGCAGGGGAATATATTTTAACAATATATTGCGGCAAGCTGTGAAAATCACGTCCTCCAGAGTATTTCTTTCCTCCAATCTTCCTCACTTTTCACAATTGCCCTAAACATTTTAAATAAAGGGAAGTTAAATTGAAAGACTCCCTTAATGTTGGGCAAAATCTAAAAATTCAGCAACGCAAAAGTCAGGAAATTCCAAAGTTAAATTTACTATACTTATTTGAACTTGGCAAAGCTGCAAGAATTTAGAACTTGGAATGTAGTATTTAATAGGTAAAATTTAATATTTTCCCATTAAGTATCAGTACATGAAGGTATAATCATAAAATCCTGAGGATTTTAAAATGAATTTTGGCATAATGCAGTAAGAACATTAATTTAAGAAGTCTTGGTCTGTTATCATTACTCTAAGGATGCATCTAAAAATCATTTATTTTGTATCTTCTAAATAAATGGCACCAAATGAAAAAGAAATCCGTCCTACATTCCACCATAGAATTAGCATATAAATGAGCATGAGCCTCTGTGTTTTTCATGCTTATTACCATAAAAAGAAATAAACTCAATGAAAATGGTACCCTCATTCACTGAAACACATACATGTGCAATTTTTATAAAGAATGTTAATCTTCAAATTCATAGAGTTAAATTTTCTTACTATTGATTGATTTCCTTATTCTCTTGACAGGTTACATTCATATGTACCCTATCTAAATTTAAAAAGTAGCTGCACATATTGAACTACACAGACCTATCTGTATATATGCACAAAGTAGGTTGTGTACGTGCGAAGGCATGAGCAGAGAGAAGTCACTCCTAATGCTTTGTGTGTAAACCACATACTTTGATCTTCTCAGTGGGGTGATGGAATTGCATAAATCCAACAAGTCATTCGCTAGCATTCTCTGTGCAAAAACGATCAAAATAGCTGAACGGGGAGACTACCAATTCTGTGGCTGACCCTCATTAGGACCACACTCTAACTGTGCTCTAACAGCACAGACACATTCACATTACACATCTGGACAATTCTCAAGTTCACCCAAACACTTCAGAGGTCTTCACTGAGACTTCAAAAACCTTCATATTTGAAATTCCCTTTTCCTTAAGTTACTAAGAGCACCTGCTGTTTGATGATTTATGCAAAAGTTAAACTTCTGCCTGTAGACTTAGGATGGTAAGTCATGAAGCTGAAAGTGTTTTGAATAGTTTCATGTCAACTGAGAGAATATATGGTAATGGGTATCTGAATCTGCTAGAGTGCAAGCAGAAAGCAACTATCTCTCCCACAGTCATTTTGCATATTCTCTCTTGACCCTAGGAAATCTCATGGAATTCACACAGGTTTTCCCATCCCCTTCAGATAAACAAAATGTCCACTGAAATCTAACAGCCTAATCTTTCATTCAGTTAAAGCTTCCCTTCTTCCTAGGGTGAGCATCCCCCAGGCTCAGAAGCCCTCAGTAATGAAGGGGCATGGCTTCTTCTTTCTTCCATCTTTCCAGTCCTTTCTTTCTAGCTGGTAACTACTATGAGCACTTTCGAGGTTGCAGTAAGGAAGTGAGAGGACAGGTACCAGGAACAAAGATCTTTCTTGATTATGGAGCTATAATCTCCTGGACTTTTCCTTCCCAGTTTCCATTGCTGGTGCTTTCTCATCTCTTGCACCTCTAAATGTTGAAATGTTCTAGGGCTCAGCACTTGGACTTGTCTATCAAAATGCCTCCCCTGACTGACTTTATCTAGTCTCATGGCTTTAAAGACCAACTCTAAGTTGAAGACTTCCAAATTTATATTGCCAACCTTGCCCTTGCCCTTGAATTTGACTCATACATGCAATTACAAATATCTATCTAAATGTCTAACAGATGTCTCAAATTAACCCTGTAAAACTGAGCTCCTGAGATGGAGCAGGGACCCCTTGTAGGGGCCTGAGCTTCTGCCACCCCTGCCCCCCACCACTGCCCCACCAAGCACGGAAATAAAAGACAATCTTTAGTTCCTTCTAGAGAAAGTCCATGCACATAGCTAGTCCTGAGAAGTAAATGAGCCACTTAATAAGAAAGAACGTTATCGTAGCTTAAAACAATAACAAAGGAAGTTAGAAAAATGAGATTTTTGTTCTCTATAGAAACTAAATATAGTACCTTAGCATTATATCCCTGTGTTGTTTTTCAGAAACCCAGACCCCCACCAAAAGGATCTGCTGGCACACAGACCTCAGATCAAAGGGAACTGAGGACTGAACTCTGACCGCCATTGTTTGTTCTAAAGTTCTTCTTGAGGGACCTGGAGAAAGCCATACCCGCATGCCAGAGCTAACATTGTTTTCTGCTGATTTCAAAATTTTAAATAAAGCTGCTCTTTATTAACCAATCACAAATTGGAAAATATTTGACTCTACCTATGGTTTTGTAGCCCCTGTTTCAAGATACCCAGCCTCTTTCAGTCAAACCAATGTATATGCTCCATGTATTGATTTATGACTTTGCCTGTAACTTCTGCTTCCCTGCCTTTAGAAATCCTTACCTAAAAGCCGTTGGAGAGTTCAGGTCTGAAGCACGAGCTGCCTGATTCTCCCTGCTGGGCACCCTGCAATAAATGCCTCATTTTCTTTTGCTGCAATCTTGATGCCAGTGTTTGGCTTAGCTGCACTGGGCAGGTGAACTCAAGTTTGGTTTGGTAAACATTCCTGATAACTTTCCCCTTCGCTATGTTCTCCCCACAGATGTTCTCCATCTCAGTTAATGGTAATTTCAACCTTCAGTTCTACAAGCTTTGAAATTACTCAATTCTTTTCCTCTCCTACCCCACAACTGATCTGTCAACAAATTCTGCTGGCTCAGGCTTCAAAATACATCTGGAATTCAACCACTTCTCATCACTTTTACCACAAAAACCCCTGGTCCAAGCTACCATCAACTCTCACTTAGATTATTGCAGGAGCCTCCCAAGTGGTTCCATGCTTCCCCACTTGTTCCCTTATTATCTTGTTACCATCCAGCAGCTGGAGTAAACCTTCCAAAATGAAGGTCAGAATATTCTACTTCTTAACTGAAAACCTCTAATGGCTCCCATCCTTGAGAATTCAAACTGAAGTCCAAAGTATGCACCATGGCTGGCAAAGCCCCTCCCCATGTGGCCCTGGACTACATCTCTAAAACCATCTCTTACTAAATAGTCTCCTCCTTAGTGCTCAGCTCCAGTTACACTGGTGGAGCTCCTAATGGCGTGCCCTAGACACTTCACGGGTACCTCTACCTCAGGGGCACTGTGCTTGCTGGCCCCCATTAGGAATTCAGCCCTGGCTTATCACTTTACTTCCTTCAGATCTTTGCTGAAATAAGGCTATGTCAGTGACTTTCCCTGGTTGCCTGTTTAAAATTCCACACCACATTAGCATTTTATAGGCTCTCATCCTGTTTTATTTTCTTTCTGACATAGTACAGACTTTAGTTGTTTACTGACTGTCTCTTGTCTCTATAATGTAGCCTTTTAAGAGCAAAGACTTTGATTTATTTTGTTCATTACTCTGTTCCCAGGGTCTAGAAGAGTGCCAGAACTCCATAAATATATTTTTGTATGAATGATTCTGGTATCAGTGCTGTCTGGGTGTGGCAGGTCCAAAGCTTCCCTGCCACTTTATTAATATTTTGAGAATCCTCCCAATCCTCAGGTCTCTCACCTCTCACAGATGATTCTAGGGATAACAACTCCTCTACCTGGCCACTCTCATCGACCCCAGGTTCCTGACAGCTCATCCTCATGCTGGGATCAGCCACCCTCCAGGTAGTGTCATGGACAGAGCTCCTCTCGGGACAATTCAACTCATCTCTTTTCTGTGAGGCCCTCACCTGGCAGATGGGAAAGTCACATGCCTGCTGCCTTTCAAACTCTGGAAACACAGAACAGCCTTTCCAGGTGTGAGTCAGGCTGTACTCCCTACTTTCTCCCTCTCCCACACTCTAGTTCATGGATGACACTTTTCAAAAAAGATCCCCAATACCATTCTCTTCAATCTCCTTAAGGATTCTCTTTTTACACAGCTTGGAGGTGAGCGATGGGCTACTAAAGGCAAAATAGTCTTCCCATTCCTTTCATCATTTCCGTTCTCCCTCCTCCCACTCCTACTGCCCACTGGCTATACAAATACTAAAGACAATGGTTTACAGTATAGTAGTATTCCTAAAAAAAAAATGCAAATGAAATTTTAATTATCTTCTTAAAGAGGAACAGATTTGAGAATATATTGTATTCATGAAATCCACACCATTTTTTAATTCCAGATAGAAATATTAATAACTAGCCACTACTAATAGTGTTCACATATACTAGCATAAAGGATCTATACACAATGCAACATTATACTTTATGGAACAAAACATCAAAATAACAATCTTCCATCTTGAAACTGCAAGGAAAATAAAGATATTGAAGAAATATTTTAAAATGTATAATCTAATATCACATTAATGCCAGGATACTACACTTCCTGTTTTGCTTTACTTGTTAATTATGAGAAATGTTTTTTCTATCATAGTAAATTAAGAAAAGCATTCCATGTGGGAGAAAAATTATGATAATTTGTGAAAGGTGATATGCTATGAGTTTATTAAGCTGAATTAATTTCTAAGCCTACAATTAAATTTTTACAGTATTGTTTCACTAAAGCATAAATGAGAACTTTTTTTCTTTTGCAAATTTCAAGTTTTCTATACAAAACATCTTCAAGGACTACAAATCTGTTGTACTTAGAATTCAACAAAACAAGAAAGCAACCTCTGAGACTTTTTTCACATATCATTTAAAGCACTTTTTAAAATTATTATATTTCCTTTCCTGTGTGTTACCTTCTAATATTTCGGTCATTTTTCTATTAGGTGTTAGCCATTTTCTTACCTATTCCTAGGTGTTTGCCTTTAATTTAGCCCTTTTCCTTCAATGTTACTTGCAAATATTTTCTCTTTGGCATTTTTCTTTAGATATTCTTTCTGATGTCTTTGCCAGTAGAAGTTTTTTCATTTTTCATTTTTTTTAAACTTTTATGTAGTTGAATATATCAGTTATTTTCTTTTATAATTTCTGGATTTTGAACATAAAAGAATTCCCTTATGCTGTATTATTGTACATTTATTATTCTATCTTTTTAAAATTTAAGTCTTTACTTTTTAGTTATATTTGGCTTACTTCATTATTATGTTTTACATTCACATCACAAACATAGCACTATGTTTAAAGCACTTCCTTTCTTGTTCACGTTCATGTCTAAAACAGAACCTATTTATGTCTAAGCCTATAGCAGTAGTTGCTTAAATGTTTTCTCTTGCAAAATCATATTGAAAAAATAAAATACAGGCCAGCGCGGTGGCTCACACTTGTAATCCCAGCACTTTGGGAGGCCAAGGTGAGTGGATCAGTTGAGGTCAGGAGTTCAAGGCCAGCATGGCCAACATGGTGAAACCCCGTCTCTACTAAAATCACAAGAACTAGCTGGGTGTAGAGGCACAGGTCTATATTCCCAGCTACTCAGGAGGCTGAGGCAGGAAAATCGCTTGAGTCTGGGAGGTGGAGGTTGCAGTGAGCTGAGATCCCGCCACTGCACTCCAGGTCTAGGCGACAGAGTGAAACCCTGTCTCAAAAATAAATAAATAAATAAATAAAACAAAATACTGATTGCAATAGCATGAACTTCTCTTCAAGTGCCACACTGACTCATATCCTATGAAGTATACAGGTAGACAAACTCATAAATATAGAACAATCTGAAATGATTTTGATAATGTTGAGAGAATTTCATGTCTTCTGATTTTAGGAATGCCCAGGTTTTAACAGCAGTATAGACAAAAGTAGAGAAGATTAGAAAGAGAAGTAATATAATGAAGAGTAGAAAAAACAGGAGGTGATAATTGGGAATAAGTAAGGTAGATATACAAAGTAAAACAGTAGAGCCAAATTTATTGTTATCTTAGCGGGTCATTCCTTTCCCTTTGGAACTTTCTGGCAAAAATAACAAGATCCTGAGTTCCTGCTTGACAACACTTACTTTGAGAATTACAATTGCTTTCTAATACAGCAGTCTCTCCTTCTCTAGGAGATATGTTCCATGACCCTCAATGGATGGCTGAAGCCATGCATGGTACTGAACCTGACTGCTGTCAATCAGGAACACATTTCTGTTCATGTCTTCTACCCCAAATTTAGTGCTTTTTCCATTTTTAAATAAGTGCTTAACATGTACTGTGGCCATAACTTTTGCAGTTGGAGGTACAACATCAAAACCAGCACAAATTTCTTCTTCCCCCTTTGCAATTACACAGATAAAAAAATCTGTTCTTACTGTAGAGCTTAGTAACTTTAGCATATGATTTTTTTGCCTTATTAAGTCAAGAGCTTTCATCTTTTCATTTAAAAGGGGGCACTTTACACTCTCTCTTTGGTATATCTGAATCATTACCATCACTACTCTAGCACTTTGGGGCATTATTAAGTAAAATAAGGGTCACTTGAATACAAGCACTAAGATACTGTGTCAGTGAATCTGATAACTGAGGTAGCTACTGAGTGACTCCTAGGCAAGGAGTGTCTGCAGCATGGACGTGCTGGACAAATGGAAGATATACGTTTCCAGCACAAGATGTTATTACCTTACTGAGAATGGCACGCATTAAAACATATGGATTATTTCTGGAATTTGCCATTAAGGTTTTTGGACTGTGGTTGACAGCAGGTATCTGAAACTGTAGAAAGTGAAACTGCAGATGAGGGGGACTACTGTAATAATAATGATAATCATAAATCTTACAATGATATGTCCCAAACTCCAATCATTTAAAAACTTCACCTCCATACCTATTGTGATACCCTGAATCACTTAAATTACATCCCTCTTAATATATTTCTACACGTATACTCATTTAAAAAATTTAACATGAACTTTGGGCTAATCAAGAATATTTTCAGGAATAACATTCAAAAACATATAGTTTTGATGCACTGGTTATATTTTTTCTTAAAATTTTTTCTTATAGCTTATTACTATTAAAATGAAACCTATTGGTCCATGGGCCACTTAAAATCAACTAGCCAGTCATTGAGAAAATAGTGGTAAACTTAAGTAAAATGGAGACCATTTGAAATACAGAGTAAGAATAGCGAAATCAAGAACAGGAGTTGAAAAACTACAGCCCACTGCCTGTTTTTGTCAGTAAAGTTTTACTGGAACACAGTGTCACTCATTCATTGTATTGTCTAGGGTTGATTTTGCACTACACTGGCAGAGTTGTCTATTTGTGACAAAGACAGTATGACCTGAAAAGTCTACAATATTTACTATCTGGCTCTTCAGAGAAAAGTTTGCGAGCCCTGATCTAGAAGGACTGCATTTAGTGTTTGGATCTAGAAAGACTGCATTTAGTGACTGGCTAGATGATTTTAGGTGGTCTGTGGACAAATAAATTTTATTTTAATAGTAATAAGTAAAAAAAAAGTTTTAATAAAACTAGTATTTTATTTTGACCTGCATTTAGGGTGCTATATTAGTCTGTTTTCACACTGCTATAAAGAGCTGCCTGAGACTAGGTAATTTATAAAGAGGTTTAATTGACTCCTAGTTCTGCACTGCTGGGAAGACCTCAGGAAACTTACAACCATGGTGGAAGGAGAAGAGGCACATTTTATATGGCAGCAGGCGAGTAAGCCTGAGACTGAGCAAGAGCATGGAAAACTGCCTTATAAAGTCACCAGGTCTTGTGAGAACTCATTCACTATCATGAGAACAGCATGGAGGAAACCACCCCCATGATCCAATCACCTTCCACCAAGTCCCTCCTTCAACATGTGGAGATTATGGGGATTAAAATTCATGATGAGATTTGGGTGGACACACAGTCAAACCATATCAGGTGCCTCAAAAAAAAGACGTTAGGGGTTTGCTCCAATTTAAAGAAATGACACTGGAAGTCAGAGCATTTGGGTGAGGTTTACACAACAAACGTAGGTCAGGATCTTATCTGGGAAACCACTTTCTAAAAGAAGGCCTACTTCCTCTATCAGAGGATTGGAAAATAATGGTCAGCATGCAAGTTTGAAGTTAGACTGCAGTACTAAAAGATAAATCATTTTTACGACCCTCTCTTTTACAAACTTGTTATAACGTTCAAATACTTAATATTGATTTTGCAACATAAGAGGATTTTACCATAATCCTTAAAACAGTTAAGAACAACACAAAAAGCAATTTTCTTCCATGTAATAAGACATAATAGATTATTATAACACTCTATTACTAATGGGAAAAGCGAAGCTTTGGTTTATAGTCACATAGTCCCGGTAGCATTTCTGAGAATTTGGAAGATGAAACCTATAGCTGAAGAATATGTTTATGCTTCAGATTAGCACCAGCTATATGGCTAGTTAAATCAAGTCATGCAAATTTAATTTGATAGCATACAGCTGTTGGTTAATAATGCCCAAATTCTCCTCTGCCGTTCACCAAAAGGCACAAACCTGCAACCCAACCCTTCATTTGTCCTATGTTAGCTGCTGCTAGACTGGGACAAAAATATACCGCAGATAGTTTTATAATTAAACTGGAAAATACACAGTAATATGTAAACTATGAAACCACAGCCCTCTAGGAAAACTAAAGCTTACATAAAAGCATAGAAACTCAATAACCAAATGACATTAAAAGAAACTGTCTCATACTATAACTAAATTTGTTTATTTATATTGATTTTATGTCTTCTGAAATAAGGGCTCTTTTAAATAGCTGTCTTGTGGAAGCAGGTAAAACAACTACTGGCACATGGAGAAACCATTTACCTAACCTTGTGACCAATACAGCAGGTG
Organism: Macaca thibetana thibetana; assembly: GCF_024542745.1. Classification (NCBI taxonomy): domain Eukaryota; kingdom Metazoa; phylum Chordata; class Mammalia; order Primates; family Cercopithecidae; genus Macaca; species Macaca thibetana. The sequence goes on along the minus strand of NC_065583.1, from coordinate 53,162,045 downwards.
ACTAGAACTAAAATTCTCAGAATCCTTCATATTATTCTTTTTTTTTTTTTGAGACGGAGTCTCGCTCTGGCACCCAGGCTGGAGTGCAGTGGCCGGATCTCAGCTCACTGCAAGCTCCGCCTCCCGGGTTCACGCCATTCTCCTGCCTCAGCCTCCGGAGTAGCTGGGACTACAGGTGCCCGCCACCTCGCCCGGCTAGTTTTTTGTATTTTTTTAGTAGATACGGGGTTTCACCATGTTAGCTAGGATGGTCTTGATCTTGTGACCTCGTGATCCACCCGTCTCGGCCTCCCAAAGTGCTGGGATTACAGGCTTGAGCCACCGCGCCCGGCATATTATTCTTAAAATATAATTATTTGTACTAAAATCAAGTAAAGGCAAAGTATGGATGAGAAACACTATATTAAAATAAGAAAAGTTTGCATTAAGATAAGGAGATTTAGTCTGGGACTAAGAAAGAAAGGCAATTCAAGGATTATCACAGCTTTGTTTATTTACATCCTGCCATAATATACTCCCAAGGATGCATCTAAAAGAAATGACAGCCCATAACATTTTTCTACAGACCTTCATACATTTTTCAATGCCTGGCAGTGAATAAAGTGTGTGTGTATGTGTGTGTGTATATATACACACACACACACACACACACACACATATATATATATGGGCAGTAAGTGACAGCACTGGCAAGAATTGCAGTCTTGGATCTAGGTATTACATTTCAAGTTTTGTTACAGTTTTATTTGACTATAGCAGAATTTCTTTAGAGTAGACTAATTTCTTTCAGGCATTGAGCCAAGGTAATTTGTGAGATGGAGAAAGGTTCTCTCTCTCTCTCTCTCCTTCTCTCTCTTCCTCCTACCCTTCTTCCCTGTCCCTCTCCTTCTTTCTTCCTCATTTTGTCAACAGAATATAAAGATACATATGAATATTATAGAACTTGCATTTTATTTTGGCCTGAATTATTGTTTTTTCATTTCCACTGTGAAATGGCTGTTATATGTTAAGCAAAATAAAAATGTATTGAGCAATTATTTAGTAAGTGAAAGGGAGGTAACACTGCAGATACCTTTTTCCTCTAATGGCAAAGTTCAGCAAAATGTTCATCTGATCCTTTCATTCAGGGTAGAATAGGTTTTCCTATCATTAACACACATCTAATTTTATGTCTCTGAGAAAGATGTTTTGGAGGCTCTCAATTTTTCCAGTCATCTTTAGCAGACACTGAATTGCAAGAATCATGTGAATTACTTTACCATGCTTTTCTTTTTCATAATTTTTAAAAAAGAATTTAAACATACAATGGCAATGGGGAAACAACATTGGTTCTCAACATTTGGGATTTTTTTTCCTGAATCCATCAAAGTGCAATTTCCTGACCACTGTCTTATGTTAAATAAATCAAGCCCTCTGGGTCTTAACTCTCCACTGCTATAATTTAGGTGGAACTGGAGCAGGGGAATAAAGACAGGTTGAGACCAGTCAGGAATTAATGGATACCCTAGTTCCACATTAGAAACTGTACTAAAAGTTTCTAGAAGTCGTCATTGAAATGACACATCAGAACTCTTCCACAATTAATGTTTGCTATCCTTGTCTTTAACAAAGACCCAAAGTGTCAAATGCTTTATACGTTATGCATAAAAACCTTAAGGAGAAAAGACCATTATTATCCCTATTGTAAAGATGCAGGCATTAATTTCCTTGAGATGACACAATTCTTATGGGGTGCAGCAGGAGCACAGATGGACATTTGGGTCCCAAATCTCAGATTGCTGGCCACTATGTTCTCTTCCCTCCCCAAATTTATTTCCTGAATTTTACTGAAAACTTAAATTGCAATTTTTCTCTATAATTTTCCTCTTGTTACTGGGATAAACATGTTTGAAAATACAATTGATTTTTAAAAAGTTAAAATGTCATCTGGATATTTCAAACTTTGCTCCAGATTCACAATCCAAATCAAAGCCAGTCTTCACATGCCAAAGATTACCTTTTGCTGAATAATTTTCTTTAGGAATATGTATTTTTTCACAGATTTCTTGTTCATGACAATGATGTTACCCACTGTGCCTCAAATAAAGATCTCTTTCTGGTCTAGACTTTTATAGAAACCTATGCGTGCCACTTTCCATGTAAACCACTTTGTTTAGGTTGAAATTAAAGGAGTGATGTCACTTCAGTAATTCCCCATGAAATATTGCTGTTAGTTAACTAATACTGTTAAGGTGCTGTCCAAGTTGCTTAATACATGTGTTTTACTAGTGCACGCCATTTGTGGGAAGAAACTGAAATAGTTTAGATTGGCAACTTCTGATAAATATGTTAGGAGCTGCTAAGTGCTCATTTTGCCTCGTATGTCAGCTCTGAGCTGCTGTTTGGCTGCCCCTCTGGAGTTCCTATCACACTTCCCCGCTGGTCTCACTTTCTTGGATGCGACGTTTCCATTTGTGAAACACAGCATGGGCTTCTAAAAGTCAGACTAAAAATATCACTGCTAGTATGCCCTTTCCAAATAGTTTATAAAAGCATACATACTTCAAATTTCCATTTCATATTTTAACTCTTAATATATATTCTCCAAATGACTCTGCACTAAATTTCCAAACTACTCTATGCTCTGCCTCCCAACATAAATGTATCATAAAAAGCGATTCCTTAGTGCAAAGAACTTTCATCGGATTACAAGTAATTGTCTATTTACATGAAGAGAGGAAAACGGTAACCCTGAGTGGTGTCATTTCTGCTTAGCACAAGTAAGAAAAAGTCAAAAAAGGCTTTGATTCTTAAACCCAGTAGCTCCAGTTAAAAAACAAAACAACAACAACAACAAAAAAAACAACTATGGAAACGTTAGCAGTATCTTTGTTCTGGTCATCCAACACCTTTATTTGCTGAATAGCACTGGCTAGGAGCAAAAGCTCTGGAGTCAACCTAGCACACTGGAATCCTGGCCCTGCTGTTTCACATCCATATAATCCTAAGAAAGTTACTTGGCCTTTTTGTGCCTCAGTTTTTTCATCTCTAAGGTGAGTTAATAATAGTAACTAACCTCATAGCTCTGTGGTGAAGATTTAATAAGATAACCCATGTAAAGTAGTTTAAATATTGTCTAGACTGTAGTAAATGTTCAATTAATACAGCTTTTATTAATTTTATTTTGGTACATATATCCTGCTGGCAGAGTCAGGCAAAAAAAAAAAATAGTTCAGATATTATATAAGTGAGGAATAAATTATTTGTGATGGGGGCAGAAAGCAGGTCTGAGTGTAGCCACCCTGACTTTCTTATTCAAGAGACAGGGAATACGTATGTTTTAACTACAGTGTTATAAATTAAGCTAAGATGATTTTCATGGTATATAAATGTATGACCCAAAAAGTCTTATCTGTTTCCAGTGTTAGCAATCCCCTTGCTTCACTCTCCATTTTAATGTGTAGTTTTTCCCTTGAGAATGTTAATGGATTTATTTTTTATTTATTTTAAAATTAATATACTTTACGTAATATGAATAAGAGCAAGTACTTTTCAGTTTAGTACAGAAAGTTTATTTTCCATGGTTTATCTAAGCAGAGTTGGAAGAGCAGCAGAGGAGACTGTGCCAACAACTTTTATGAGTTTCATGAGCATAAATAAATATATATGTTGTCACAAATCTCAAACAACAAAATGCTGTGTTAATGGAACAAAGCTGTAAACTCTTCAAAATAAATTGCAAACAACCCTCTGCCACATAAAGAGCCATTGAAGGGAAACTTTCCAATACAATGATGCTCTTTTTCTGCCTCCCATGTAAGCCAGGAAAGAATAACTAGCTCAAGGAATGTTAACGAAGGTATAGTCTGGAAGGGGGGATCACGCAAGGACATCTGGCTCCTGCTTGTGCTTTATCCACATGGACTGAAATTCAAACGAAAATAATTTATTGTACAAAAGGAAAACGCTGAGCCGTCTTCTAATGTACCATTTCATATTATACTGATGTGTTCTCCTTCCCTTCATCTAAATTAAATGGATATTTAAATTAATGGATATTTGAAAAGAGGAAGTTAACTGAAACAACCTTGTCTTTGCATGTGAAGAAATGGTTTATTCCACCAAAGAATCATTTTACCCGCTGTAATACAGAATTAGGAAATTAGATTTGGGAACCAAACTGGCACAGCAGAAATAAACATGGCTGCAGGGAGCATCATGAGAGGTGTTTTTGAGATTCGGGACCCTAATTGAGCAAAGGGGGAAAATAACTGGTTCTCCTTAAAGCACACACACACACACACACACAAACACACCACATACACACATACACACAGAGAGAGAGAGGAAAAGGGAGAAGTGTGTATTTCCTTTTGCTTTGAGTTCAGATTTACAGCTTACCTAGTTGTCTATATCTGAATATGGGGGGAAAAAAAGAGTCGCAGGAGAATGAAACAACATAAGCCTCCATGATAGATAATGACAGATATGTTTCAAACATTAAGT